>NW_027397087.1:32205045-32417539 GCF_003265705.2 Callorhinus ursinus
ATTTGTATAGAATGTAATAGCTTACAAAGCACTTTCACGGACATGACCTTACAAACACACATGTCCTACAATAGACATGGGAGGCAAAAAACTGAGGTGACCACATCCATCTCACATTCTTGCTCTCTGGTCCCAGCTGAGCCCCCACAACTTACCACAGTAAAAGCAAAGGGGACTGGGAGCCAAAAAAGAGAGAGATAAAATGACACTGGTGCACCAAGGACAGGCCCACAATTGTGAATCAACTCCAGATAAGAGTGTGGAAAATCCTGTTCAGCCTTAAGGAGATGAGAGTGAGGTTCTAACGTAGTAGAATGGAGGAAAAGTTTCGGAAATATAGCATTTAAATATTGAGAACATCAGCCAGAACACAGGGTCATTGGGAATAAAAGAGAAAAGGACCAGTAAGTAAGTCACAGGGATGTAAAGTACAGAATAGGGAATACAGTCAATAACATTATAATAACTTTGTATAGTGACAGATGGTAACCAGGCTTATCATGGTGAGCATTTAGTAATGTATATAAAAGTCAAATCACTATCTTGTACACCTGAAACTAATATAATATATGCCAACTATACTTCAGTTTTTTAAAAAAAAAAAAGGAAAAAGGCCAGTCCCTGGGAAATGGAGGTGGTAAGAACATAGAACAAAACCACTCCTGCCAGTGGATTTATGTCCAAGAATCCAGGACCCTAGGAATGGGGAAATTCTAGGCTTTCCAAGACTCCAGGCAGAATATAAAGAGCTACAAGGTAGCCACACTGGAGATCTAGCCTTCCCACATGAGGATGAGAGGAGGGGCTCTGTGCCATATTACCATGGAGGGATCCAACCGTTAGACAAAGAGCAGCAAGTATTACCCTAATGGGTCCTGGAGCCAGGGTCTTTGATGGGCAGTATCCACTGGGTTGCAGGAGGGGCATGAGACACCTACCAAAGGCTTCAGATTGAAGACAGACCGACATGTTCATTAAACAAATAATTTCCAAGGGCTTACTCTGGCCCTATGCTAGCATCTGAAGGAACAGAGATATAAACAAGACCTTTTCCCTGTCATGAGGAAGCTAATTTCACATCCACCACCCAATTTCATCTGATACACACACAATTGTTTTTTACTCTTACTGGTTCCTAGGCATAAATATTGCCTTCGTAAAATTTGTAAATCCTGTAGAAAATACACTAGACCTTGCATTTTTCACCTCTTCCTGATATCTAACACAATGATAGTCACGTGATAGCCAGTTGATTGATGGACTCTTGGAGCTTCTAGAATATCCAGATCTGTTGAGCTTATTAATTCAATTCTGGGAAATTCTAAAATAAAGAGCTAGTATTTGTTGAGCATCTATTATGTACAAGCCATTTTAGTAGGTGCTACAAAGGCTGCAAAGATGCAAAAGAAGCGGAGGCCTGCCCTTAGGGAGTTCACAATCTAGTGGGAGAGACAGACCTGAAAAATGAATTACAAGTAAAAACATAAGTGACAACAACATAGAACAATAAAAGAGACATCAAAAAGGTAATGTCAGTTTAACTGCCTTCTGTTTGGAGCAACCAAGAAAGGTTTGTACAGAATAGGTGGGATTTGAGCTGAAAGATAATTAGGATTTGAAGAAAGATAAGAAAGAGTGCATTCCAAGTGGGAAAGACACTGTGAAGTTTGGGGGTAGAAAAGCAGAAACACATATGGGGTAAAAGTGAGGATATAAATTTTACAAACATTGTATCTGACTTGCCTCTTATAAATATGCATTTATATATCACTCTCCAGTTCCTTTTCTTTATAGAAGGTCGCTAAACACATAAATTGGCAAAGATGGTTTCTATTGAAATTTCCAGATTAAAAACTTGTTGGCTTTTAAATAATTGTGAACTTTTGAAGTAACCATCTGTATTGTGATCATTGATAGTTATTACTTTTTTTAAAAAGGGGAAAGGAAGGGGCACCTGGGTGGCTCAGTGGGTTAAGAGCTCTTAATTTTGGCTGGGGTCACAGTCTCAGGGTCATAGGATCGAGTCCTGTGTTGGGCTCTGTGCTCAGCACGGAATCTGTTTGAGACTCTCTCTCCCTCTGCCCCTTCCACCCACCTAAAATAAATAAAGCTTTAAAAAAGGAAATCCAATGTTTAAGAAAAGAGTTTAGATGAAAAATGGCCTCAGGCAACTAGTCATGGCCCTTCCCAAATATAAAAGTTAGCCACAGAAGGAAGTGGGACTTGTTGCCAATGCAAATTGTGAGGAAAGACAAAAACAGAGACCTTGACGTCTATCAGAGAATATCCCACGCATTCTGAAAACTGTCCCTAAGAGTGTCTAATACAAATATATCAGCCTAGAAGAGAAAAAAGAGATAGTTGAAAGTATTTTCATCATGACAGGTAACAGGTTTTGGCCCCAATCTGTCCATTAGCCAGTTGTGATACTTTAGACAACTCACTGGACCTCTTGGAGCCTTGTTTTTTCCTTGACAAATGGTGAATTCCTGCCCTCCTTCCCACAGGATGTTCTGAGAGGCTGAGGTGATATAAGGTGCTGTTCTTATTAAATCAAATGACATAATCACATGTAAAACTGTCACCCGAGCCCTCAGCAGGTTCTCAAATTGTGAGTGGAATCTGAATGGAATTAGCATTATTTTTAAAAAGTCAGTGAGCATTATCATCATCTCAAAGTGATATATAAGCATCAAAAATGAATATATTTATTTCAGAGAGTATAAAAACCAAAGTCTACAGAAATATCATAATTCCTTCTTATTCATTGCTGTATACCCAGCACCTAGCACCACATCTAGCATATAATAGCTCCACAATAAATATTTATTAAATGAATGAATGAATACTTCTCTCTGAGTCCCCCTCTAGTACTCTCATTTGCAAGATCTCCCTATCTCTGTTTTCAAGACATACAAGGAATTCACCAAGGGACCTCAATGAGATTTACTTTTCTCTTTAGGGAAGGTATTTTATTTATATATAAGAAGGTTAACAGTCTATATCTAAATTAAAATTTAATAGGCCTTTGGTATAAACAGCAGTGCCTATTATTCAGAGTTTTTTAATGCTATAATAGGCACTTTGTTAATCACAAGTTAATACCTAGTGAAGGGAAAATAGATCCCAAAGGGTTTTGAAGCATTTAAGTAAAAGACCTGTCCCTTTAAAAGGTCTGCATCTTCATGTCAATGAAAGAGAGCTGTAATATACAAGTAATAATAATGATGATGGCTTCTACAATAAGCACAAAGGCGATGATGACAGTAAATTTTACAGTAAAAATTACAGTTCCTTTTCTTAACACTGATAGTGCAGGTAAACTAGCGGCCAATTTTGCTATATGTAATATTACCATATGCGACTGTCCTTAAATGTTGGGTTAACCCCCTTATACTGTAAACCTTAAACTTTAGAAAGATTGAACCCAAGCCTAAACATCGGCTCTTGGGTAGAACTTTGGTTGGTCTACATATAATACACCCAGTTCCTCTGTTTAAATCTAGTCGTTCCATCCAGGACTTCAGATGTCCTGTCTCACCATGAAGATCCTTGCTTCCTTTCAAATGAAGCCCAGACACTTCTCTCCAGACTTTGAGGTCTTTAACTAACTTTAATCACCAGAAACACTGGCAGGGCAGGGCAAATCCAGGCACTCACACTGCATCCTGCACTTCTCAGGAGGTACCACATCTCTGCAGGACTCAGGAGGGCAGCAGGTATTAGCAAAGGAAAAGGCTTCCTGCTAATGCTAAGAAAGACCAGAAGGTTCTCCACGTACATGTGTGTAACAGCTTGTCCACCCATCACAAAACTAAAGCTGAGTGGCCCTTTCCTAGCTTCCAGCTGTCACCTGTGGTCAAGACTTTTCATGTGGTAAATTTTCCCTTTCGAAGTTGTCCTTAACATTCATTTTACCTTGATTTTACCTGTACAATAATGTTGGGTTGACGAAGTACAAAGTAATTTGTTCTAGGCCTTAACCTGTTTCTTAAAACTGAATCCTGAATCTTCCCCCTCCCACCATGTGGCACTAATTGCTTTTCTCATTGATCATGTCCAAAGTACTCTCCAAGACAAGCAAGCTGACCAGCTTGGTGGCATCCATGTTCTATACATGCCCCCTTCATTCCTACAACTTGCCTTTCCTTTCTTTTCTGTCTGTATACAACTTTCCTTCTTTCAAAATGTTTCAAAATCCAACTCCTCATAGAAACCCACCTTAACTAATCTCCCTTCAACTGTCACTTCATTCTCTAGCCTTTCGGAGCACAGGTATAGTATTGATGGCCAGAGTAATTCTTAATGATAATATTGATGATTTACTGAATTTTGTCACATGCAAGACACTCTGTTATATATTTTACATGTAGTATTCTTAATCCTCACACCCTGACAACTGGGTATGATTATCATCCCAAATTCACAGATGAGGAAACTGAGGCTAGAGTGATATGTTCAAGGTCACAGGGCTACAGAGTGGCAAATCTGGGATTCAAACCACGATGAAGTTGGCTGACGAGCCTGGGCTCTTTCTCTCACAGCAGATGCTCTCTGTGGTACTGCATTTAATTGATGGTGACTTTCTTTGTAAGTCTCTCCCCCTCCTCAACCACCTTCACCAAAGAAAATGTATGTTTCTCTTGCATATCCTCAATATGCTTGTTGAATTGAGTTGAACAGCGAAAGCCAGAAAACACATCTCCTATTTTTTTTTAATATATTCCATCCTTGTGCTCTGCACATAAGGTAATCATTAAATGTTAATGACTAAGTGAAATGGAATAAAATCAGTGTTGTGGTAGCCATTTTTAAGCTTTAAGAGTTTAAACGAGCAAGCGCATACACCGCGCCACAGCTGGGAGCGCCATATTGCCATTAAGCCAGAAGGTGGATTCATGGAATAGGAACATTTGAAAACAGACACCACAAGAATGGTTAAGTCAGTTTTCCAAACCACTTTCTACAAGTAGCAACTGCTTTTCCTCCCATAATAATTTCACAATGATTAGCCTGCTAGGTGAGAAATCCCAATGAGAAACCTGAGTGTCAGAAGAGTTTAGCATGACCACTAAGTATTGGGCCCAGTTTGGACGTGATATGGACGATGGGTAGAGTCATTCCAATCCAGCCCGTCAAAATGTAAGAGAACTGCCATCTAGATTTCTATTACGGGCTTCATCTTTCAGGGTAAATGCCTTTGTTCTTATCATGAGATTCATGAAATGCATTCTCACATTCCAACACATATGGATATCAAAATGCGTATTTGGTGAGGAATAGTGTCTTATGTTACCAATTTCTGCTTTCCTTTGCTTTCTTTGCTCATAGCGCAAAATTTCCTACTTTTTGCCAAAACCTTACTATGTAGCTTTTTAACTTAATTAAATATATAGGCAATTACTGACACCATCTGTCTTCATAGAAAAAGAACAAGAAGTGACACAAAAGACTGGGATTCTAAAGGGAATATGTAGCAAACAAAATCTTCTAGCTCCACTATAGTGATACTTAACTTTAGAAGCCCTTATGTTATTTTAAATCATTTATGTTTCTTAAAAATAATGAATTAGAGCTATACTTAAAATAGGGTGGTTTTGGTATGATTTTTTAAAAGATTTTTTAAAAAGAAAATATCAAGTAATCCATTGCTTTTTCAGTAAAACAAAAACTTAAGCACGCCGTTGAACATCTGTTACCAGTACAGTCTAACACAGCACTTAAAATCCTTTAAAATCCCTGAAAACCTTTATAAAGTTACATGAATCTTTTGCATAAATAGAACTGTTTTAGCAATACGTATATTCCTTTAAACATATATTTTGCTTTCTTAAACATAAGATTCATTGTGTTGCCTATTGTTCCAAGCCCTTATAAATCACTAAATGGAACGGCTTCACTTCTTGGTTGGAGTGGGTCTTCCCCTCTCATGCCACCTCCCTAGCCCAGACTAGAGTACCTCCTTATTTATGTCTGGCTTTTTAACCTTTTTCGATATCTCTCCACAACAGTCTTAATATGATATGATATGATATAATATGATATCAAACCAACCCACTGAAACTTGATCAGGTTAAGTTAGGACCAATACAAAATACAAGTCCAAATAAAATAATAAAATTCAGCCCCCAAAGGGAGAGTATAGACAGGAAATACAAAGGAATTCCAGAGAAGAGGCACATATGGCTCCACGAAGAACATTCAGCAATTCCCTGAACTGGAAGAGCAGGTTTTCGAACCCCATGGGGCAGCAACTGAGTGCCCTACAGAAATAGAAGGGTGCAGGACAGAGAGAACATCAATAAAGAGGCTCAATATAAAGAGGCACTTTTCAAAGAAATAACTATAAAACTTCTACTCATATTAAAGACTTATGGTATACCAAAGAATACACTATCTCAGATTTGGCGGGGGGAAACATCAATGCATATATTTTGTATTTTTTTATTCACTTGTTGATGAGGGAAATATGAATAAATGAATTCTACAATTATTTTCTACACACTTATCAAAATAAGTAGAGACAAAACTAAAAATTTACCCTTATCTGCCATGAACCATCTAGTGTATTCTCCTGAGTAAGCTGTATATTTCAGTGCCTTGAATTTCAGAAGAAGAGATGAGGAGGAGGAAGGAGGGAAAGGTCCCCCTTAATACTGTTTCTTTCATTTGCTAGAAACTGAACCTAGCGACAAATGGTGTCAAAGGGGGTCAGTTAAAAGCAGCCTCTGGGGGGAAGCTCAGTGGAACTGAGGCCCAACATAGCAGCAGAGCCCTGACAGGTAAGCCAGGACTGAGGAACACTTACTCAGGTGGAACTACAGGGTGACTTTCAGTCAGCAACTACTCAACTGGAATTCTTCCCAGGGCCCTAAAGCTCCACCCATACATTTCTGGGAAGTGCCACAGGACTTTCATTGATCAGGGGTAGGAACCTTGGCTTTCTGCCTACACTGAAGGACAGTATTTGTCTTTATACAGCTCCTTTATTAGAGGCTCTCCAGGTGTTTTACAGACAAATAATGGGGACGGTGAGGCAGAAAGGTGTTAAGTGGCTTGCCCGAAGTCCCATGGTAAATCACAGGCCTTCCTTTGGATTTGGAGCCACCTGGTAAGTGCTGGAGCTTCTGGGTGTGACTGCGGCCATCATGGTGCTCTCTTACATCCTACCAAGCATTTGTTTCCCTCCCAGGTGGAGAGAAATGTCCAAGATCAAGTGCAGGAGAGACAGTCTGGACTTCAGAGTACAGCAAACCTAGATGGTAATCCTAGCCCCCGCTGCCTCACTGTGGAACACGGCGCGTTTCTGGGTTCTTTGAGCCTTCTTCACTTCCACGTCAATAAAATGGGGATATTAGTACTTACCTCACAACGTGGTTGTGAGGATGACGTAAGAAAATACCAAAGTGCATTGTGCATGGTAGACCCTTAACACACATTAATTTCCCTTCCTTTTTCCTTCCCCCAGTCTGCCTCCTAAAGTCTATCCTCCACATGGTCAAATAGGCAGCTTTCTAAACACTGCAGCTATCAAAAAAAGATGGCATATTGGCTCGATGGGGTACTGAACCTTTCAAACTCCAGATAGACAACAAAAGCACAATCATGGAATTCAGACTCAGCTCACAGGATAGCCAAATCCAAAAGGTTCCATGACGACAAACATGTTACCTGGCACCCAGCCCTCTCCTGTCACCAAATTAGTCAGGATGTATCGGGTTATTAGATTAATTTGATGGGGATGAGGAAGTGTCCCTGGGGAGCCCCAAGCCACAGAAGGCAGGCTAAGGTGTTGGGAGGGCCCTGGAATGAGCAACAGAAGGGAAGAAGGGAAGTGGACATGTCTCAGACAGAGCTTTCCCATGTCACGTGCCCTCTTGCTTGACCCGCCCTGCCTCTCTTCTGGATCTGACCATGACCAGCCCCACTTAGTCTAGGAGCTGGTACAAAATGAAGGCCTGCGTGGGGAGGAGACAGAAGTGCACCGCATTTTGGAAAAGTGACATTGTGTCTTCAGAGCTAATTGAGTCTCTTTGACATAAGCTAAAACATTATCCTTACCAGCCCATGACTGCTTACTGGGCCAAGGTATTAACCCTTGCTGGGTGCTATTTTCATTTAGTGTATGAAGCGGATAATTTTCACCCGCATCTGGAGAAGCTTTTTGAAGTAGAGACTTGAAGAATACCTTGGATAAATTCAGAGGGCAGTTTGGAAGGTGGTTTATCCTAGGCTTCCTCATTCCGTCGTTACTTACACACTCGACTGGATTCCAACAAGTAGCCATACAAGTTGTGTAGGCATCCTTCCAAGAATTGGGTCTCCTGGAGACCAGATTCTGTGTGTGCATGTGAGTATAACAGCTTTCCTGAGATATCCTTTGCCATAAAATCCACCCTTTTAAAGTGTGCAGCGCAGTGGTTTCTAAGTAATTCAGAATTATACCACCAACACCATTACCCAATTTTAGACAATTTCCCTTACCGCTAAAAGGATATGCTGAAACCCATGAAAAATCATTTCCCATGCCCTCTTTTCCCCAGCCACCGAAAACCATTTTCTCCCTCTGTGGATTTCCCTGTTCTGGACAGTTCACATAACATGGATCATCCAGTAGATCATCCTTTGTGACTTCTTTCACTTAACATAATATTTTCAAGGTTCATCCACGTCATAGCAGATATCAGGGCTTCATTCCTTTTAATGGCTAAATAATATCCCATTCTATGGACAAAGCACATTTTGTTTATCTATTCATCAGCTGATGGACATTTGGGTTGCTTCCACCCTTTGACTGGTGTGAATAATGTTGCTGCGAACATTCGTGTGCAAGTTTTTGTGCGGATACATGATTTCATTTCTGGTTATATACCTAGGAGTAGAATCAATGGGTTGTTTGGCAACCATAAGTTTAACTTTTTGAGAAACTGCCAAACTGTTTTTTAAAGAGGCTGTTCCTTTTTACAATCTCACTAGCAATGTATGGGTTTCCAGTTTCTCCGTAACTTTGCCAATACTTGTTACTGTGTCGGCCATCCTTACAGGTTGGACATGGTATCTCTCCTGTCTGTGTTTTAAAGGGAAGATTTTTTTCCCCCTGTGTTATGTATTATTGAGTAATCCAACAAAGATTTATAGTATACACTTATATCGCGAGTGCTGTGGTAGGTATTAGGCAGGATGCAAATATGAATAAGATGAGTCCCTGCTCTCAGTCTAATTCTACTTTTTAGGAATTTCCCAAATGTAAACAAACTTGCCTTGGACTTGCAGTCAAGAGCTCTGAGCTCTGATCTGAACTCTGCTCCTGACTGGGTCTCTTCCCCTCTTGCAGCCTCAAGCCCAGGGTTTGAGTGGGTCTGGACTAGACCAAGTCCAAGGCCATAGCTCTGACTGCCTTTGTTTCTTTGCCGACATATTCTGCAACAGAGGCTCTTCTTTATAAAAAAAAAAAATTCTGATTTCCTGCAAATGTCAAGGAAAGTGGGAAGGACAGGCAAACTGTGCTGCCAACTCACTGCCCTGACAGGTCCAGCGCAGTGTGCTCATCCTCATCTCACTTTGTACCCCAACCTTCTGTGTCCACACGACTGGGCACAGGGATCCTCCCCAGTGAGAGCTACCAAGCAAGAGCTTTCTGCTTTGAAAATGCACACAAAAGCCTTTTGGAGATTATTTGTAGTAACTTTAAAGGAATACTTTTCAGCTAAGCAAATCATTCACCAGCCCTGACATTTATAGCGTGAAAATTAAAGGAGAATAACTATCTACAGTATGAGATTATTATATTGAATTGCCATGGAAGAAGCATATACAATTACTCGTCCTAGAAACCTGTAATAGGTTATAAAAATTGGGTTTTCATGTTTATTATAGTTTAGTGCCTAATGTCAAAATAAGAAAATGGTCTTCTAAAAGTTCATGATTAAAAAAAAGTAAGGAAATACTTAAAAAGAAAAAAGAAATGAGTATGCAGTTCTGTACCTTAATACAAATAATATTAGTTAGGCCATCAGTCTTGAAAGTAATCGAGGGAGGATCATAAATGTATAGAAGTAGTGGAAGTAACTTGGAAAAGGAAGCAGAAAAGGCAAGAGTATATTAAAATGCTTGTGTGTATGTGTTTTTTTTTTTTAACAAAAGTGAAAAACATCAAAAGAGCTACTAATGATGGGGGTTTAAATGTCAATGTTTTCCATTTTGGATCCCCAAATTAATTTTGAATATAGTTCCTGCACATCCTGAAAGAACTTGCAAAGTCACAGAGAAGCTTCTGGCACTGCAAAGCAACCGGACTCTTAACGCTGGGGACTAGGTGTTATGGAAAGAGCTGGACCGGGACTCGGGAAACCCGGGCTTTGGTCCCAGCTCTTCCCCTAACTGAGGGATCTGAGCCAGTCCGTTCACCTCCCAGAGTCTCATCCATAAAATGGGGACATGGGAACGATAGAGGTCATTTCAGGTCTGCGGGACAGAATTGTTTAAGACCTCTCTGGGCCCTGAGTATTTTTGGCTTTAGAGAGCCTATCACCCTACATCATAGCAAATGTATTAAAATGCACTCTCGTGGATAGGATTTAGATATAACTGTATGAGTTGTGTTGCATTTAACCAACATGCAAATTTCATCGATATTTTAAAAACATTTATTGTTACTTTGTAGTTTTCATTTTATATTTGGGAGCCAGTATCACTTTTTTTTTTTTTTCCAGAATCCAAATATTTTGAAGGCCTTTGGAAATCATGGAGGCCCTAGGCATGGTGGACTACTGGGCCCTGAGCACTAATTGGCAGGGCCCAGATTTTCTGCTGCCTCTGGCCTCACAGACTCCAAACGCCCAATATAAGGCAGTGTCCAGGGTGGGTGGTACAGAAATTGGATGCTGTGGTTGCTGAGAGATAGCCTCGTCGAGCTGTGGTTTAAATTGTGGCCAGAAGGATAAATGGGATCAATAGGGACAGAGGGGAAAGCCTCCAAGATGAATACTAAGAGTCTCAATTGTTGATCAGGGCCCCAGGGTGACTGCCCCATATGGGGCGACAGCAGCTCTCCTTAGCCTCTCCAAGAGACTGGGCCATCCCAGCAGCTGCCACTAGGTGGCAACATGCCAAGATGCTGCAGGCCCCTGGGCCTTCCTATTCATTTTTTAAAATAGAATACAAACACTTCTTACCAAATATCATAATCACATTCATATTTTACCAACTGAAAATTCTTACAGTGCATGTACCAATTCTTTAAAATTAAGTATCATGTATGTTGTTTACCACAACAGGGATCTCAGTGCTGTCTGCTGATGGTCAACATGGGAAGAGATATCACTTAGCAGCTACCTAAGGCAGCACATTCTCTGTATGATAGCCAGGATTCTAGAGCCTGTTTTTAACAGCATCTGAGAAGAGGTTAAAGTGCTCCCCATCTCTGAGGAGCAGGCAAAAACAATGAAGTCAAGAGCCAAGCAAGTGAGTTTTTCTGCCTGTCCTGGCAGAGACACAGGGAAGAACTCAGGGTCCAAACAGATTTGAGTCTGCCAGACCCCACAGTAATAGACTCATAGAGTTTCTCTTGTAGTCACTGGATCTTCACAATACCCCTCAGAGATAGAGACCGTTGCAGATAGGTCTGTGTTAACATGCAAGGAAGCTGAGGCCCAGAAAGAAAAAAATTAAGGTCACACAGCAAAGAGCCAGGCCAACACTCCCAGTGAGGTCCTATAACTCTGGTCCAGTTCTCTTGCTATTCTAGCGAAGCCACCTGCCACCCTCAAGGCATAGGCCCCTCCAGACTCCACTACCCTCAAGGGGCAGTCACTTCTTTCCTCTACCAAGCTGCCTCTACCCTTCTCTATTTCATCTTGGCCTAAACATGGTGAGAAGCACGTCCCCTAGGGAAGGCTCCATATCCTGTAGGTCCTGTAGACTAAGGTCTGTAGACCTTGCCTCTCCTCAGACAAAGATGGCCTTGAGCCCAAGGCCCGTAGAGAAAAAGATGCTTCCCTACCAGGGATGGATTCTGTTTTATCCCTATACCTGACCAAGCACATTCTCCTGATTTTACAGCTGAGAAGGGAGAAAAGGTAGCTGTGATCTCATCCGAACCTCTAGAAGATCATTCAACAAAAGTGTCTCAAACTCAAAATGCCCAAACCTGAAATCTTGATATTACCCTTGAAACTATTTCTCTAGCAGTCTACCCCACTCGGTACATAGTAATTCCATCCTTTCATTTTCTCAGGGCAAAAGTCTTGAAGATATCCTTGACCCCTCTTTCTTTCACACCCTGCATCCAACCCATCAACAAAGTCCTTTAGGTTGCAATTTTGAAGTGTATCTATAATATGACCACTTCTCCCATCCTCTGCTGTTACCATGCTGGCCCAGCTACCACCATCTCTCACCCAGTTTATTGCAATGGCCTCCTAAGTGGCCTCCCTGTTTCCTTCCTTGACCCCTTGTGGTCTCTTCCCACCACTACATCCAGAATAACCCTTTAAAATTTTAAGTTAGATCATGTCACATCAATGGATTTTGGCCTCCAAAGTGGTAAGACCTTGGCTCTGTATTTAACCTATCCGGTAAGGATAGAGGGAACCTTGGCTTTCCGGTGCCTATGATGACCAGCAAATAGAGGGGCTGGGCAGGTGGCCTGGCCTCTCTAGCTTAGCCATAGCTATGGGGACACATGGGTCTGACAGAGGGTTTGGTATCACTCTAGAAAGAACCCAATGGTGGATTTCCTGTCATGTTGAGACTACATGGGAGGTGGTGCACCTGTGCCTTAACCAAGACAGGCTTCTGAGGAGGATAAGCTTGTATCACACCCTGCTCTAAAGGCCTGATACCATCCCTGTGGTATGTGAATTCTCAGTGCTTCATCCCCCACTTGCCTTAGCTGGAGAATCTGCCTTTTAAAGAATTCTCTACAGGGTGAGAAATCTTCACAATTCCCAGTCAGCCTCATAGATGCAGCTGGATGCAAGTGAGGGAGGGCCTGTCAGGACTATCCTCCCCAGTGATTAGTGGAGGAAAGTGTGGCCCAAAGAGGCAACTTGCCAAGGATCAGGGATATTTGCCTCAGATGCTGGTATCAAGGGTGGGGCTTTCAGCAAGCCACATAGCTTCTCCGGACCTCAGATTCTTCTCCTTACAATAAAAGAAGAAGATGATATAGAAAAAGAACAGGAAAACCTAGAGATGAATGTGCAAAACATCTATGAATCCTTCAAGCCCTGAAATTCTATGATTTTTCCACAAATGTTGTTTCATCTATAAATGAGTCTGTCAGTCCCATACCTACCTGGAAGCCCATCAGAGAGGGTTGGCAAGACCAGACCCTTTGCTACTTTATTTTCAAGTGGAGACAGACACAAATGTGGGCCTGAGTACCTGTGCCTGCATCTGTAGGCTCTGCCACCCATCCACCCTGCCTGTCACAGGAAAGAGGCCATTGCAGCCGGGAGACCAGGCAGCCTTCACCTTCGTGGAGCACCCAAGGCAAAAAGGGCTCAATACTGGGCCTCTCTCCCACACCTTCCTCATGGGAGCATATTACCTTTTCATCCCAAAGCTTGTGGCCTAAACAGGAGGCAGAACCTGGGAAGGGGACAATTGTGGGCAAGCTTGCTACTGCCTGATCCTGTCTTCTGCCTCTCACATGCTTTTTTAAAGGTTGATGAGGTTGTCATAGTTTCTGAATTGCCTTCTGCCCTGTGCTCTGCCCGCTTTGTCCCAGGTCTCCTGATGCAGGAGGGCCTGTCAGAGCAGCAGAGAGCTGGGGCCTCTGCAGTATTCCCGCACCACACCCGGCCCTGTCTCTTGCTGAGCTTGCAATGGGCTTCTTGGCAATCAATCCAATAGAAATAGAATGTAAGCCACGTGTAATTTTTCATTTTCTAGTAGCCTTGTTTAAAAATATAACAAAAAAACAGATGAACATAGTCTTAATAATGTGTTTTATTTAACCCCACATAACCAAAATATTATCATTTCAACATATAATCAGTATAAAATATTACTAATGAGATGTTTCATGTTCTTTTTTTACCTCCTCAGTCTTCAAAATCTAGTATTTTACATTTAGAGCACATCTCCATTTAAACCAGCCACATTTCTTTTTTAAGATTTTATTTATTTATGAGAGAGAGAGAGAGCGCGTGCATTCAAGAGAGACTGATTGAGCAAGGGGAGGATCAGCAGGAGAGGGAGAAGCAGACTCCCCACAGAGCAGGGAGCTCAATAAGGTGGGGTTTGATGCCAGGACCCCAGAATCATGACCTGAGCCAAAGGCAGAAGCTTAACTGACTGAGCCACCCAGGCGCCCCGAACCAGCCCCATTTTAAGTGCTCAATAACCACAAGTGGCTAGTGGCTACCATATCAGATAGCACATTCCAGGACATACATGAAAGTCTAAATATAATTGCACTTATTGCTAATATTCTGCTAATATTAACCCCTGGCTGTTAACATTTTATTATATTCTCATCTAGTCTTCTCTATGTATAATATTTTTGCAAAGCTGAAGCCATGTTGCCTTTATGGCTTTACATCCTTCTCTTGCTATTTTTGTGTATCTTTCTACACCATTAAAAGTTATTCACAATTGTTATCTTTTGTGAGGATATCATAGATTATCCCATCACTCGGATGTGTCAGAATCTTCTTAATCAATACCCAAATGTTGGACAGCTGCAATTTTTCGATCTTACAAGTAATGCTGAGATGAATAGTTTCATGTTATGTATTCTTTTTAAGGCCTTGATGCAAATGTCTCTAGCATTCCAGTTATTTTTAACAAAATGATTTTTACATCAGTAGTACGTCAAACAATCACCAACTGGTGATTTATGACTGGGAGCCGAGACATCTTGTTTTCTCATCCCACGCCTTTGATACCCTGCTCTGTAAACCGAGGGCAAACCACTTCACTCCATTTATAAAGTAAACTGATTGTATTAGATGATTTTTAAGGGTCTTTCCAACACTAACCTTCAGTGATGTTTTTCGCTCACCATCATAGCTAATCAATTAACCTGTCAAGCTAGTCATTAGAAGTCCTGCAAGTCACATCAAAGGCACTTAACATTTAAAAATCCATCCGCTTCTCTCCGTCCTCACTCACAGTGCCCCTTATACAGGCCACATCACTGTTCATCTAAATTGTGAGGGAGTATGGAGTGCAGACAGAGATTAGGTTCTAAAGTTAACAGTGAAATCCAAAATCAAGAATAGGATTAAATGAGGTATGTGGGAAAGCATGAGGCTGGCACAGAGGCGATGCTCAGTACATATTTCCTACACTGCAATCTGAAACCAGATTCTAGAGGCCCACCTAGAGCCTGTTCCTTAAATGTTGGAGTGGCGTTCACAATGAGGCATCAGAGGTGATGTGCCCTGCTGTGAGCCAAGCCCTGCCCCAGACACAGGATGCTGTGGGAAGACAAAGACTCAGCAGCTTCCCCTAAAAGGCTGACAGTCTAGAGGGGGAGACAGGAACCCCTATACGCAAAACAAGCATGCCTCAGGCGGTGTCTTCAATGGAAAAACCAGATGGAGAACAGAAAATTATCTGAGCAATTCAGGCAAGCCTGCTGTTGAGGAAAAGGCTTAACGAAATTTGTTCTACTATTTCTTTTGTGAACCAAGGGTTTAGGGCAGTCTAGGGAAGCAAAAGTACTGGGGCTCTAGAAAGAACAGAGTTCTGGCCCATGCTCTATAATCTTAAGCAAACCATGAAGTCACTTTTTGATCTCAGTATCCTCACTGGTCAAATGGAGACAGAGTAATACCAACTTGCCCAAATCTAACCACCCACTGGACTGCGTTGTTGTGAGGTTGAGTATGTCGATCATGGATGGGGAAAAGTTATTAAATGGGGCAATCTAATAGCCACAAAGGCAACTGAAAATGTGTCTCCTAAGATCCTACTCCTCAAGCAAATGCTTAGTAATCAGAAATAACATTTGTACTGAACTTTATCATGTGTAAGGCAATTTTAGGTGCATTTATTTTGTTTTCAAAGCCCTGTGTGGTAGGTACTATCATTTGCTCCTTTCGCACTCAAGGATACTGAGATTGAGGGGGTTTAAATAACTTGGTCAAATTTACACGATTTGGGAGGGCCAGAGTTAGGCTGACTCCTTGGTCCTCACTATTCCTCCACATGGTGCTGCCCCCCCATTAAAATCCTGATCACCATGAGTACACCAGTCATGATGAGCACCAGGCGATGAATGGAAGCGTCAAATCACTATATTGTACACCTGAAACTAATGTAACACTGTATGTGAACTATACTGGAATTAAGTTTTAAAAAATCCTCATCCCCCAAACACTAATATTATTAACATAAATATTAATAATGTTTGTTATATACATTTCCCTTTTATCAAGGACATGAAAACATCAAAAGAGAAGCTCTGAAAAAAAAAAATGCCTGACATGCAAGAACAGCAAGTTTACTTTCTCCTACTAAGAAAGAGTAGCTGTCCCCATCTGATTTGCATTTTATGCCATACAGCAGGAAATATTTAAGTTGACAAATAGGATATTTACAACTGCAACAGATAACTTGGCAGTTAGTTTTTAACAATTGTTGCAAATGTGATTTATTTGCTATTATAAAAGGGCATTACTGTGCAAATATGACTCCTGAAATTAGCTTCAGTTTAGCAAGGGGCCTTGACAGCTTGACCTCTTAATATCCTTATAATGATGCCATTTACATTCAATGCTTACTCAAGTCACTCACTGCTAGATATTTTTGAGAGGAGTCCACTCTAGGGCAGATGTACTATGTATTTTAACATATAGAGTTGGTGTGTGGGGCACATGGAGGCTTTCTAAGAGGAAAAAATGTTTAATCAAGTCTTCATGAAAATGTGTTCATTTCCAACTTCCTACAGTGAAAATGCATTACTGCTAATTACAGTATACTCCAGAAATACAATACTTCATGTTTTCTCGATAAGACACTTTCATGGCATGGATTATACTAAACAAGGGCATGTTTTCACCCGCTGCAACTTTAGCTTTTAATGTGACTGGGAAACTACTACAGTTGAGGAATGGCTGGGCCCAGATCAGTGCCGTCTCCGCCAGCAGGGAATGGGAAAAGGGTGGACTTGGAGCCAGAGAGAACTGGATTCAAATCCCAGCACTGCCACTTCCTGGCTGTGTGGACTTAGGTATCTCTCTGAACCTGTGTTTTTTTTTTAATCTATGACATGGGACTGTTATTTTTTAGGTTATTATAAAGATCTGAGATGTTTGGGAAGCACCTGGCACTTGGTACTTGATACACGGGAGCCAGTCATATTTGTGTTGCTTGTCAAAGCTCAGATGTCACCTTCTCCGTGATGCAGCCCTGACTTCGCTAGACAAACTCAGTTTGTCCTTTCTGCCTCAGTAGTACTTTGTTCCATCCCTTTATTATATCAAGTATTACACTGTGTTGTAAATGACTGAATACGTATGTATCCGTCTTCCCCTCCTTGGCAGCAGGACCTGTGCCCATCTACCTTTGACTCTCCAGTAACTAGCACAATCATCTTGAACTTGCCTTCACTAGCCTTGAGCATTGAACTGGGGATGATTCTGGGGGTGCTTCCGTATTCAGTGTGGGGGTGAGTGGTGACAGGCAATTAGGTGGTCTGATGGTCTGCCTCAGGAGAGGAGAGAGGTAGCACATGACCCACTTCTGCCATCTCCAGTTTATAGTAGATGCTCAGTAAATATCTGTCAAAGGAATTAATGGACTTACGTAGTTATTGAGTGGCTTACAGTAACTTATTGCTCACATATGTCTATTTTTCAAAGTCTTTTAATTTTTATTGCATCATAGTATTCTTCTAATAGCCCTGCTGTTCAGTTAGGGTGGGTGTTCCCACAGTTTTCATTTCCCAGTTGAGGATACTGTAGCACCGTGGGGTGGCAAAATGACTTTCCCACACTCGTGACAAATGGGGGGAGCGCTAAGACTTACAGGCCAATCATGAGTGTCCCTAAAGTTTCATAGTGAGATTTCCTGGCACTGCTTTTTCTGAAATCAAAGCAAACTGCCCTTTTCTCCTATTCACTCCCTCTTTCTCCCTTCTGTCTGCGCCTTTTTAGTTCCCCATCCTCTGAAGCTTCTGTCCAGTCTCATTTTTCTCAACAGAAAACACTGCACAACTGGGGAACTCATACAGGGTAAGGACTGGCTGGGTCAAGACCAGTGTCATCTTCCTTCTCCTAAAAATGGCAAACCACAGGGGGGAATCAAAGTCCCCATGAGCCTTTTGGAATGGGGCATCTCCAACAGATTACCTTGGCCGGGTGTTTTAATTTTTGTAACTTCCCATAAGAATGTTCAATCTTCTAATTAGAATCAGATTGGAGGCTCTGTCCTTCAATTGAAGGAAGTAGAAACAGAAGCAAAAACATCTACTCCACTCAGTCATGGGTCTGACATGGTTTGGACTGGTTAGGGTTGGTTGGAGCTTTCTCTCCAGGTTGTTGATCTCACCTTCACTTCTGTGGCTCCTGTTTTAATCAGGTGTGGGCAACAGGCCTCAGCCTCTCCTACAGTGACCAGCTGGCCCTGACTCAGCTCACCTTATACCTGACCAACGGCCATCTGGATTGCAGTCTGAGCGCCCTGAAAGTGCCCTTTGTTCCCAAGAAAGAGAAGAAAATGAGCTGCCTTAATGCCCTCTCAGTGCCGGTAAGCAACAGATGCTTCCTGATGCCCCATGGTGTTCAGCAACACTCAACCACCACTTCCTGAGCTCTGGCTATGTGCCCAGCTCTTTGAGTATAGAGAGAAGAAAGAACCTCAGACAAGTCACTTAGCCTCTCCAAAACCGGTTTCTGGAGTACAAGTGTATTGGCCAGAGGAAAGGGGAGAGAGCATTCCAGAAAGGGAAGGCACCATGTTGGAGGGATGAAAGAGCATAGGTTTTTCCAAGGGTGGGTCTGTTGGGACATTTCCCTCCATTTCTTCTCATCTCCCCAAGCCCTGGACAAGTTCTTCAATTACCAGCAACTTCTGACAAAACCCATATTTTTCTAGCCCCAATCTTGTTTTTGAGCTCCAGACTCCCAGATTCACCATTCTACAGAACTTCTCTAGAGTCCTCAGGGTCAAGCTGTCTCAAACTGCATTCATCATCTCTCCTCCCCCTGTACTTCCTCATGGTAGGTCCTGCCAGAGACTGATGGGACCCCTCCACCCCCACATCCAGTCAACACCAGCTCATGTTGTTGCTAGCCTCGACTCTGACCCTCCTCTCCCTCCACAGAGACACGGCCTTAGTTTTGCTCTTCACTAAGATTCCTTACCTGCTGTCCCTCCCCTCAGCCTAACCATACATACAGCCAAGATGGTCAAGGTGAAAAGCAAATCTGAGCATGTTGCTCCCCTACTTATGATTTTGAAATGATTCCTGTCATCTTCAGGAAAATCCCAGCTTCCCAGCTGTGTGAAGGAGGGCCTTCATGATCTGCCTCTTTCTGCGGCCCCAACCTCCCATCTCATCACTAGCTCCATTGCTAGGGTGGCTGGATCCAGCAGTCTTGGGGCTGGTTGAGGTTTACCAACCTTAGAACCCAGGGCAACAAAATACAAATCTCCATGGTGACAGTGAACTAGGTCGGTTGGTTTTGGGAAGGGAGAACAAGGGTCTAGTGGACCAGATGGCCCTTTATATACATGGAATATGGAAGCAGAAAGGGGCTCAGGCTACAGCTGCTCTGACTGCTGCCAGAGGGTTTCTTCTGCCTCTCCTACAGTGGGCTTCATACCCTTTTGGCAAATGAACATCTACTTGAGATGCTAATATATCAAACAGATAAAAGAGGAATTTCAGTGGTTAATAGGACCCACACTAGTGCCCTAGAGATACTTTTTCAGAGCAGTATCTCCTGCCTGTCTGCTGAGCCTCTTTGGAATCCCCTTGATCTCTTTGCTTATTGAGAAGCAGAGTTGGTCTCTCCCTCTCCCTTTGCCCTTCCCCCTGTGTGCATGCTCTCTCTCTCAAATAAATCAATCAATCATAAATCTTTTTTTAAAAAGGGGGGGAGGGCGCCTGGGTGGCTCAGTTGGTTAAGCGTCCGACTCTTGATTCCTGCTCGTGTCATGGTTGTGAGACTGAGCCCCACATCAGGCCCTGTGCTGGGCCTGGAGCCTACTGAAAATTCTCTCTCTCCCTCTCCCTCTGCCCCTCCCCCTGCCCGCATGTTCTCTCTCTCTCAAATAAATAATCTTTTTTAAAAAAGAGAGAGAGAGAAGCTGAGTTGGACAGGGGAGGAGAACAGGTCCCTTTTAATTAGGTCCCAGGACCTCGCTGAGAATCAACCAAGTCCAACTCCACCTGTGGCCCCCATCCTCACTAAAGGGACCTACAGGACCCTAAGTTCAATGCTGGATGGAGGACAGCAGTAAAACTTGAGCCTTGTGGCCTAGCAAACCTAACTCCATGCCATTTCTAAAAGGAAGCTGGAAGCTGAGTTAGTATTCAATTCAAGACTTTCCAAGACAAGTTGCTACATTTAAGGATGTTGCTTCAGAAGGCTATAAGCAGAAGTTGTACTCTGAATTAGAAGCACTCTCCCATTTTCCCCATCTTGCCTGTAGGTTTCAATCCTAGCTACAGGCAACATACGGGAATTCTCCTGTGATCAAGACTCTTAAACACTTCTAGGAATTGCCTACACTCAAGAGGGAAGCATTAGGATCTTCAATAATTCAAATGTCTCTACAATCACTACTAAAGAAAAGCTATGCAGGTTTTCTGATGTATGGATAAATTGAAAGTGCTTGTGGCTTTAGAAAGATAAATGGATGTTCTCACCCTGGTGCCACTGTGCATGTGTGCATGCGTGGGCTTCCATGCATGCGTACACACAGGATAGGCCATTTTTAAAAGAAGCATCCATACTTACACACACAATGCAATTTACAACCAAACCAAAGCTTCCTGAACAAGTGTGAATAGGCTGTGATGCCATCAGGTTTATAATCAGTCAGCTGACAGCCCCCTTTGAAGACTGAAGAAAAAGGAAAGGCACCAACGTACCCACAATGATAAAGAGGGCACATTCAGGACTAATGCCTACAAAATGCTTCTGCTTTGAGCCTATTCCTTTAAATAATCTGCTGTGCAGGGGGGAAGCAAAGACTCTTCTGGGCTCTACAAAGAGTTCTTGTCCCAAGTCAGAGACAGGTGGCAAAGAACTGTCATCTAGAGCCAGTCGGGCCAGGTGCAGGGGCTTCTGCCCCAGTGTCCTCCACAATTAACCACTTGAAGTCAGAAACCAAGTCAGATGAGTCCCAAAGATGCATGTTTTAGAAAAGAAAACAAGTTACCTAACAACATTTTAAACTTTTAATTAACACTCTGTCAGAATGAGGATAAAGCACTATCCTTTTCAATTGTTTTCACTCCTCCTCTCTCTCTGTGGACCCTCCGCGCTACAGGTGGGCGAACGGCCAAAAGGGACCATATCTGCAAACATCTTAAAACAGCCCACGTCATTTATAAGCATTTTAACAGCACATGATCTGTAATGAATGATTAAGTAAAACCTTTTGTGTTAAATTATGATGTTAATAATGATTCTGTCTCCTGTAATTTATTATGAATTCTCAAATGCTTCGGGTTTGATTTTGATAGAATGCCACAACAACAGAGTTTATGTGATGACTTTATTTTTAGAACTCCTTCTTTGAAGGCACACATTTCCCCACTACTGCTGCTACTGTAATTATGTACAAAACCAATCACTCATTAGAGTTAGGATACATTATCTTCCAGACAGATGAGGCTAAATAAGCAACACATTAATAATTCAGAGAGGAGTTCATTATGCATGTGGATGCCTGCTTCGTAACTGAAATAAGAACCTCATCAGCCTCTGCCAACCTTTAAACAATAGTTCTGTGTTATTGCGACCACATTCAAGTTTACGCTTGTTAAACTGCTACTTGGATTATTTTATCAAACATTCATTTATTTGTGGTCCCTCACTGCCGAGAACAGATTTTGGAAGCTCCTTTTTTAAGTTAATGATTTGAGCAATGGGTGTTATTAATTCTCAGAATATTATAAACATGATTAATTTTCAGGCAGAGATTTATTACATAAGGATTTCAACTATGTCAACTGAAATGCATCACTGTCAAAACAAGTATCATGGCGAAAATAGAATATGCTCCACACTTCAAGTGCTGGTGCTCAGAACTAAATCAATTTAAATTGTGGCTGAAGCAAAATTATATTCTCCAGTGAAAAGGAGTATTTCAAGCTTCCTTTATTTGGCTTGAAGCATTCTTGTTAGATTGTGATTTAGAAAGGTAGTTTAATAAGACTAGACTTCTACCGATAATATTTTCTCTTCTATTTTTTTCCCCGTTTTACCAGAAAAGGCTAGCCTCTGAAATGTCCACACATTCCAAATGTAGCCAATGGGAATTTGGAGTGAAGAGCACTGGTCTGAAAGTTACGGATCATGAATTCTGATCTCTCTCTGCCTCAGTTTCCTCGTTTGTAAAATAAAGGACGGCTAAGTGACTGCCAAGGTCTCTTGAGGGATTTGATTTTATGGGGCCTGTTAAATAGGTCTCTCTCTGTACCAAGCCTAGCCCAGGCAGCCTCATGCACAGTGGGGTGCTGAGGGGGCCATCTCACTGTCTCCTGGAAGGGGATGCAGCAAAGGCCCATCCCTCCATACTGCAGCCTTTCATTAAAAGGTCTTTTTCCTGCAAAATCTTTTAGAAATAAGTAATATTGTTGTGAGAAGTCTCATCCTAAGTCCTCATCAGCCATCACCTTAGCTATCAGTTAATACTCCTGACAGGCACCAACTAGAGGTAAATTCAGCAGACTTAACACCTATACCATGTCAGGTACTCTCCTAAGCCCAAAGGATGTAACGATTAAGCAGCAAAGAGCTCCAAGTTTATCAGAAGACACAGATAGGCCAACAAATAACTATAATACATATAATAACATGATAATAACATCCAAAATGTGTTAAGCCTTTATTCTACACCAGGTACTGTAACTAAGTGCTTTACATGAATCTTTATACAACCCAATATACTAGGCAGGTGTTATTATACTCACCTTTTTTTTAAGAGAGGGCACATGCTGTGTGTGGGGGCGGAGTGGGGTGTGGGCAGAGGGAGAGAGAGAGACTCTTAAGCAGGCTCCACACCCAGCATGAAGCCCAACTTGGGGCTTAATCCCACGCCCCTGAGATCAAGACCTGAGCCAAAATCAAGAGTCAGATGCTTAACTGACTGAGCCATCCAGGCTGAGCCACCCAGGCTATTACGCTCATTTTTAGATAAGAAGACTGAGGTTAAGAAATGTCAAGCACCTTGTGGAAGGTCCCTCAGCAAGCAAGAATGGAAGCCAGAATTTAAGCCCAGGCCTGCCAGACTTTAAAGCCTATGTGTCTGACCACTGTTCAGAGCAACCTGCCTGGCACTGGCTGAGAGTCAGTGATTTGGCCCCAGAGTACAGCTTAAGCTCATCCCTAAAGAAGTCTCTGGTTGAGGCCATAGAGAAAGCTCTTTTTCCAAAGGAAGCTTCGTCTCCCTCTGAGATGAGGTTGTTTCCAGGCATACTGCCATTATCCACTGGCTTCTAATCTGCTCTGAGATAGGCCAAGACGCAGCACTGAATGGGACAGATGGTCATGGAGGAGTCTTCTCCTGCTGTAAAATCCATACACAAGGAAAATCCATTAGGTTGTGATTTCCTTGGCAAACCTAAATGGATTTTATACCATCAGAAGAGAGTTGATTACACAAGTCAACCTTTTAAAAACAAGTTTTCTATTTGCATGATGTTTTGTCTTTTAAATTGGCATGAGTTTATTTGACCCCCATGATGACCTCAAGGAATAGATAAGACAGGAATTATCATAACCATTTTACAGATTAGGAAACTGAGGCTATGCAAAGCTAAGTGAGCTGCCCACGGTCATAAAGTTAAATAAGTAGCAAAGCTCAAGCATTCTGATTCAAGGCCCTTTCTGATGAAAAAGTTGGTTGGTTGGTTGGTTTTTATTTTAAATAACTTCTTTGTGAAATTATTTTAACAAATGATAATAAGCGCTAACATTTTTTTACTGTTTCCTCTGTGCCAGACACTGTTCTAAGGTCTTTAGATACTCACCTAACCCTCACGACAACACTGTCACCCCTGTGCTATCAGGCGGAATAAAAGACAACCCTAGACTACCAACAGTTTTTCCCTGTAGAAACTGTGGAGTTACTTAAGTCTAAGAAGAGTAGGTGTATCACATATGTTCATCTTCATTGGCATTATTATAACACATTTACTAAGCAGTTAACATAAGCCAGGAATTTCACCAAGCATCAGGGATACAAAGACATTTGACAAAGTCCCTGTCCTCGAGGAGCTGAAAAGAAATATAAAGTAGATAGCACTACCCAAGGAAAACCCAAGGCCTCATTCAGCACCATTGAGTGATAGCCCCTCAACCTGCTCCTGGAGTTCGTAGGAGAAAGGACTGGGGACTGGGACTGGCAGAGACAGGGGACAACTTACTAGAAAGAGGAAATTTGGCCTGGCCTTATAGACTAGGGCAGTCACTAAGTGAGGAGGGAAAGGAGACCTCCCCAGCAGAAGAGACAAAGGCTGAAGAGAGCCCATGGTCTGTGAGGAGCTAGCAATGAACCAGGTGGGCTGGGGCAGAGAATTTGGGAAGGAGGAAGTAGGAGAAATGGTTGGAGCAATCCCCCGAGCTGGTGCGGGAGAGCCTGCACACAAAGCCCGGTGTCTGCATTTCATCTTGACGGAGGAGACACTGAAGAGTTCTGAGCACTGACCAACCTGGGTCTGAGAAACAATCTTGTGGTAATGCTAGAATCCCAGGTACCAGCGGGGGGAAGGAACAGCCTAGGAAATTACATTTAGTGGAGGTCCAAAATGCTCCGAGCCCTGTAGACGCTTTCAAAGAAAGAGCAACAATATTTATAGCTACCATTCATCAGGTGCCAGGTGCTGTGCTAGGTGCTTATTTAATCACCAAAAGTCAGAGCAGTTAAATGACACATTCAAGGTCAGTCGGGTTTTGAACTTCAGTCTTTCTGACTCCATATAACTTTTTCACCACAGAATTCTCCTTGCATTCCCACCTCCCAAGTAGGAAGGAGAAGCAGCTGTCCAGGCCATAAAGCTCTGGAGTAGGATGGCAATGGTGATGGAAAAGACACAGCTTGGAGACATAGAGCAAATATCCTGGCTTTTCTTTCAGACTCTTTATGAATCTTAATCCTAGGTCTGGGAGAAGGGGGAACTGCAGTTTGTCTCTGTAGAGAAGAAGAAACCTCAGGATAGCCTCTCCTTACTTGTTGTCCAGCAATGCTAGACAGTGAGCTTGGAGCCAAGATACACAGCAATGAACGGGCTCCTGCTGCCAGAGGCCTGCCTACCTCTCTTCCTTGCTGACTGGGGCCTAGTCTTGGGCTTGCTGGTTTATATCCTATGGCAGCATAAGACAAGTTTAAAAGACAAAAATAACCTTGGAACTATCTTGTGAATTCATGGTAATCACCACGCAATTACATGCTCAGTAACCACAATGGAATTCCAGAGTATTTACAGTTCTCTTCCATATGCAAAAGCTCAGGTTTCTGGGCCTTCATTGTGAAGGCAGGAACATGGCGCAGCCTGCCATGAGAGGGTGCGCAGGCCTGGAGGTCACGCTCCTCCAGACTGACTGAACAGCTGAGCCAGCACCTCTCTTAGCTGGTTCTTATTACCCCACTAATAACTCTACCATGTCCACCAGAGCTACACTGTCTTCCAAAAGATAGCCTACCGGGGGCCAGGCCTGGAACCCCTGAGCTACCATTGTCCGGGGATTTCCTGTCATTCCCTAGGGTCTGCTTCTGCCCCAAAGCACTCACTGACTAGACATCCCCTGAATTACACTGGAAGAGTCTCTTCAGTCAGAGGGAAGTGCTATAGACATACCTTACTACATGCATCCATCCATCCATTCTTTCGTTCAGGAAACACTGAATGCCTGCTCTGTGGGGCATCACATCCAGCCTGGGGATTTGGAAACCAAACAGTGCCTGCCTTCTTCAGAGAACTCCCGTCATGTCAGGGAAGCAGCCAGGGGAACAATCCATGATAGGTCAGAGTGATCACAAGGTACAGTTGTGAGGCATGTGAAGGTCCAGATTTTTTTTGGCACAAATAAAATGTTCAGTGACTACAAATGGGACAATACTAATGGAGATGTACAACTCAAGATGCATTAGCCTGTGGGAGCCTAATATTTTTATAGACGTGGACTCTGCCTATAAGTGGGAAGAACAGGCTTAATAGTACTGAAAACATTATCATCAGATGCAGTATTTTCTGCAAGTGTTGAAGGAAAAGACAATATATGTGGGGAAATATGTCACAGAAGATGAATGTGAAATCTGAGAAAGAGAGAGAGAAAGAGTGTGTATATGCTTACGTGTTATGTGGGCAGGGAAAATATGTTCATCTGCTGTGCACTCAGTCAGCCCCAGTTCCTTGCATTATCTCAGAGATAGAGAGGGCAAGCCTTGACATTTCACAACAATGTGAGGCCATTATGATCCTTGCAGCCAGCTGTGGATCAACAGCACCTCCTTTTCCTTCCCCGGTTCCAAGTCACTGCACAAGGGCAAGCACCTGGTTGCCCCCACACCCAAGGACCCCCAAAGTTCAAAATCTGTGCCAGGTACCTTCACTTTCTATGCCCTAAGGTTGGCCACAACCCTACATGCTGTTCTCCAAATTTCTGGTTCTCCAAGGATAAACGTAGCTGATTTTCAAAGACAAACATCACATCTCACAAAGGACATGTTACAAAATTGCCAGGATCAAATACTTTCTTTTGTATGTACTCAATTTTAAATGTTTTTAGGAAATACTATAATTGAAATACTTCAGGCCTAACATAACCAGTCTCTTCGGGATAACTCCCACTGAGAGGCACGCAAGATACAGAATGGCACTTTCTCAAGCAAAGAAAGCAACTGGCATCAAAATTCTAACATTGGTCCTCTCAAGAAGGCAGACTCCCCTAGTGACTTGTTTCCAAAGAATGTAGTACAGAAACAGGTAAAAGTAACTTTACGGTGAGAAACCTGGCAAAGACGACCTTGGTGAGATCAAAATTGGCATTGTCGATGGTAAGTCATGTTGATACATGTACCCTTGATACGAAGTGATCCTATGGTGGTCCTTTTCTCAAAAAACATGTTACACCAGTCTAGTTGGGAGAAAACCATCAGACAATACCAACAGAGGACCTTCTACAAAATACCTGATCTGCACTCCTCAAAACTGTCAAGATCATCAAAAACAATGAAAGTCTGAGAAGTTGTCACAGCCCAAAAGAACCGAAGGAGACATGACAACTAAATATAATGTGGTATCCTGGATGGGATCACGGGACAGAAAAAGGGATTTAGGAAAAACTAATGAAATCCAAATGAAGAACAGACTTCAGTTAACAGTGATGAGGCAATTTGTTTCCTCCTGGGACAAACGTACCACAATGTTAATAGGGGGACAGGAACCCTCTGTATTATCTTCACAGCTTTCCTGTTAACCTACAACTTTTCTAAAGTTAGGAGCTTACTTACATATCTTATAAAGAGTCGTATATGCAGCTGTGGTCTTTTCTAGGCATCAGCAACCATTCGCTATGCAGTGATGACTACCCAGCTGAAGCACAACAATCTCTCGCTGGTTTTCCACTATGTTTTCCTCCAGATGTGTAAGGCCCATGGCATCGGCTATGACATTGAGGTATGCAGCTGATGGTTGGTGGGTGATCCAGGCAGCTAGTAATTCAGTGTCCCTTCAGACGGATATTTTTGAAACATTAGTTTAACCTGTATTTAGAGGAAGGCTGAGCGCTGCCCGAGGCAACTCCACAGGGGGGTGGCTCTTGGTCTGGGGAAGTTTAGCTCGGTCCCACCTTGGTAAAGCAAAAGCCCTGTAGCTCACCTGACTTAGGAGACATTTGGGGGACCATCTCTTGATCCTGAAGCATGTCCTGAGTTCCCTGACCCCATTCAGAGCTGCTTATCAATGAATATCCTGTCTCAGTCTGCTTGAGCTGCCATAACAAAATACCACAGACTGGGTGGCTTAAACAACAGAAATTTATTTCTCACCCTTCTGGAGGTTGGGAGGTCCAAGGAGAAGGTACCCAGCCAATTTGGTTCCTGGTGAGAGTACTCTTTCTGGCTTGCAGATGCCACTTTCTTGCTGTGCCCCAACATGGCGGAGGGAGAGAGAGAGAGAGATCTCGGGTATCTCTGTAACCTCTCTTATAAGGACACCAGGTCTATTGGAACAGGGTCCCATCCTTTGACCTCACTTAACCTTAATCACCTCCTTAAAGGCCCTATTTCCAATACAGTCACATGGGGGTTAGGGCTTCAACATATGAATCTGAGGGGACACTCAATTCAGTCCATGGCATCCTTCAACCTCCATATAGTAGTTTCTTCCCAGGAGGAGTTCTGATTAAAAACAAAAACAAAAAAACAGTTGTTCCCATTTTGGTCTGTTGCCAATGATACTGATGGTTCCTTTCCAGCTGCTTCATTCTTAATGTAGCTGGATGAGGGCAAACGGAATGTAATATCTCCTACCTAAACTAGAACCTCCATTTTGTGCCTAGAGACTCCTGCTACTCTGAGGAAGTTTTGTGATTTTGCAGTTTGATTCAGATTTTCAAATCTCTGACACGGAAGGCTAAGAGATCCATGCACTCTTAGTTGTGGAAGACCAATTCCACATGACACCACACATATTAAAATATAGTCACCTCTCATATTAAAAGTGATTTGTAGATAATGACAGAATTGAGCAACAACCAACTGATCAAATGTTTTAATTTGCAGACATTCAGTTCTACATTTATTAATTTTCATTTCTCGTACTTGAGAACAAATACAATTTTTTAGGGATCAGTTCTTTTTATAGGCTCTTGAAAAGCATGTAGACCTTAGGCACGAGGCCAACAGTGAATAGAATGGCCCAGCTACCACTGGGCAATCCTGCCACACTGCAGGGCACCGCCAGAATGCATAAGGCTCTTGGGTTAGATTGATTCATGCTGTTTGCAAACAAATACAAAGGAGCTCATATTCCCTTACAAATTATGTTAAAACTGGTAAAATATAGGAAAGAATGAAAAAGCCAGATTGAACTGATTTACCTGAAATTAATTGTTACATCTGCTCTACAGAATCCTTTTGGAATTAAATAGTTTTTAGCCCCAAACTGATTAGACCGAAACACTTCCATATGCCAGAAGGTGGCTAAATCTAATGTTAGCTTTCTCGGAATCTATTTTATTTCATTTTCTTCTAAAATATCAAAGCAGAACAAGATCTGTGAATAGGCATATTTGGCAGGGAAAGTCTCCTGCCCAGAAGAAAATATCCTCCCTAACTTTTCTATTGCCTGAAATTATTATTAGAGATTTATTTCTTTGGCTAAAGGCTTTCTACTTGATTGAAGTTTCTAGTATTTCTGGGAAAAATAAAGCACCAAATTTTATATGTTATTTACACCTTTGTGGCTGAGTCGACCAGATTAATTTCTAAGAAAAATTTTAGTACAAAAAACAGACTGCTATGACCCCAGGGGAACAGCGGATGGTGCAGAGGGAGGGGGTCCACTGAAGGTGAGGAGAATGCCAGAAAGGAGCAGAGAGGCACCCACAACATGACTGGCTCTGTCTCTAGGTCACCTGTGCTACACACCCCACAAAGGGTGAGAGCAGAAATGGGGAAGAAAGAGAAATACTGACTGGGAGCAATGGAGGGACAGAACAATATGAAGAAGAAAAGAGAGAGGATAAAATCCAAACACAGAAAGAATCCACCGAACGGGGGGAGGTGGGGACAAAGAGAAAGAAAAAGAAAAAACAATAAAAAGAAAGTACGAGAAAAGAGTCAGAGATGAAAAACATGACGTCCTAAAACTCTTAAGGTGAGGTAAAGGAGTCATTGGAAATTCTCCAACAATGTCCTTGCTCCAGTTTTCCTGAAACAGGTTCTCGTCTTTCCAGGATCCATTCCTGGTCTGAACTGTCCTCTTGCTCTCTTAACTGCCTTTTCCTGAAGAGACAGGTAATCAATCCGCATTTGCAGAGCACCCACTGCGCGCTGGCCACCAAGCGAAGCACTAACTCCATTACCACTTCAACTTTCCCATCTCTTCTGTAAGAAGCTATTATTTCTCCCAGATTACACTCAAAGAGTGTCAGCACTTTCCCAAGATCACACAGCCAGGCACTTTGTGGAACTAACATTTGAGTCCATAAAGTCAAACATGATTCTTTCTCTTACACCAAGGGTGTCCTCTATGTATCTTTTTCCCCCTAAGAACTATTTGTATTTTCTAAAATATTATTACCAATCCAGTCCAGGAATACTGGGAATAATTTCAAATAAATATTCCATCTAGGCACCCCTTATGTATTCTTCAGCTAAAGGAGCACAAACTTCTCTGTAGCCCCCAAGTCTCTCTACCTTACAAAAGATGGGAAAAAAGCTGTGTTTAATACTTAACTTCTCTAAACCATTATTGCTTCCATGAGTTATGCTAAGTCTAAAAAGACGAGTGTAGCCTCCACTACCCGCTGCCATTCTTGGTCAAATTTAATGTGGGTGCTCTTTCCAGAAAAAGAAGTAACATTAATAATACATCATTGTCAATATTACCAAAAGAATCCTCCAAAGTCCTTGTTCTCGACAGTTATGTCTTTCTTGCCATTATGATCACAGAATTTCCAATGTTTCTTGTCCAAACTCTGAAGGGGAAAAAAGGGAAATAAGATCACCTCACAAGTGTATTTTCCTTGCTGAATATTGGAAGGAAGCATTCCAGAGTTTGTAAGCAATTTGGTGGGTCTCGTTCTTGGTATTTCTGTAATGCGACAGAATACCCCCACTGATTTCCTAATGAAATGAAGTTGTAATGAAAAGCCATATGGAGAAAAGTGTCATGTTTACTGCCTGCAACAGTGTGGGGCAGGGCTGGTCTCACACACACATAGGCAGTGTGCCATGGTCCTAAATAGCTCCACAACCACCAGTGATCATTTCCTCAGGCCAGGGTACTGCCACAGTGGCGGTCATTAGGACTTTTCACAAATGTTCTGATTCTCCTCCTTCTAGGCACATACCAGGCTTATACTCCCTCAGCGCTCTCCCTGAAGTCAAGTATGGCCATGTAACTTACTTGGGCCTGTGAACTATGAGCAGAAGTGATACATGTCCTTTCTATGCAGAAGCCTGCAAGAGCCACTTCATGAGTCGTCATGTCCTTTTTCCTGCTTTAGAAATCATGGAAGCACACTGAGACAGAGCTCCCTTTGTCTGGGTCCCTGGGTGTACCAACAGTGACCAGAGACCCATGCCAGCTCATGTAGGAAATGGGGTACAAGCAAGAATCACATATTTGTTGTTATAAACAACTAAGAACTGAGTTGGTTTTTTTAAATTATTGTAGCATCACCTAGCCTACCTGATTGATTCAGAAATCAAGAAAAGGATGCTCCCCAAACAGAAAATTATTTCAACGTGTAATCAGTATAAAAGTTATTAATGACATATTTTACATTTTTTATACCCAGCCTTTGGAAGCTACAGCACATCTCAATTTGGACTACTCATATTTCAAGTTCTCAGTAGCCCCATGTGGCTAGTGGCTACCATATTGGGCAGCACAGAAACGGATGCAGGATACCTTACAGATCATCTAGTCAGTGGTTCTCAACTCTGGCTGCCCATTAGACTGACCCGAGTGAGGAGCTTTAAGAAGTACAGATGACCAAGCGGGCCCGGGGTTAGGATGAGGCAAGTGAGGCCCGTACTCAGAGCACAGAATTTAAGGGAGCACAAAAAATTCTCTGTAATAAAGATAAAAATATTGTAATGTATTATTTGAAAAACCAAAATTGATGCAAAAAAATCCATGGCCAACAAAATATTATAATTTTAAATTAAAACATACTAATTTTTCCTTTGCCTCAGGCTCAAATATGGCTCAGCATGACACTGTACTTCAAGCCCACTCTAGTATTTCTGGAGGTAGGGCTCAGGCATTATATTTTTTAAAGCACTCAGAGATGCTTCTAATGTGCAGCCAGCATTGAGAGCCACTGTTCTAATCCAATGCCTGTCCTAATGCCCATGTTTCCTGACAAAATGAGGAGTCAATAAGCAGTCTTAATTCTGGCATGTAATTTCTTTTATCAAATATCAAAAATAGTTCTTTTTTGGACTTCCCATGATGAGGAGTTCATGACTTCATAGGGCAGTCATTTCCACTACTGGACAACTCCAGTGTTAACTTTTTATTTACTTGGAAAAAACTAAAGAATAGTTTTCAAAAAAAGATAAAATCATGCCTCTCATACAGATGCAAAAATAAAAACATGATATTTTACTAAACAGAGAAATTAGACAGATGTTATAACCAGTATAAAAAAGAATCCAAAAAACCCAGACACCTTTATACGTCAGGAATACTGAAATGGATATGCAAATGGAGAGAAAACTGGTTTTTTTCACAAGGGGAGCAGATGAGGAAAATCAACTGAATCTTTCCCAGACTGGAGAGAATTTGTCTCTCAGTCACTTAGGACTTAGAGTTGTAAATATCTCCCATAGAATCAAGGCAATAGGGTGTGCCATAGACCACATACAGTTTTCCATTGAAATACAAATTATTTTCCACACAACAAATTGCTTCCCTCTGTATTTTTACCCATTGCTCTCAGAAGAGTGGTTTTCAGATTTTGATTTGCAGGAGAATCACCCCGGAAGTGAGCTAAAAAGCAGATTCTCTCCCAAAGATCTTGAGTTTGGATGATGCCTATGAAAATGCCTTTTTAACAACCACACTCGATGATTCTGATGCAGGTGTTCTGAGGATCGTATTTCAAAAAAACACTGGCCTAGACAAGAGATAACAAGTTTTGGTGCAGATATGGAGAAAAGGGAACCCTTGGGAATGTTGGTGGGAATACAAATTGGCTCAGCTCCTGTGGAAAACAGTGTAGGGGTCCCTCAAAAAATTGCAACTACAACCACCATATGATCCAGCACTTCCACATCTGGGCATATATCTGTAGGAAACCAAATCAGTATCTCAAAGAGATATCTGTACCCCCATGTTCATTGCAGCATTATTCACAATAGCCAAGCCATGGAAATAGCCTAAGTGTCCACTGATGGATGAATGGATAAGGAAAATGTGATATATATATATATATATATATATATATATATATATATATATATGATGGAATATCATTCAGTCATGAGAATGAAGGAAATCCTGCCATTTGCAACAACATGGGTGGACCTTGAGGGCATTACGCTAAATGAGATAAGCCAAACAAAGACAGTGTATGATATCACTTATATTTGGAACTAAAAAAGCTGAGCTCAGAAACTGAGATGAATGGCGGTTATCAGGCTGGGAAGAGGGGAAATTGCAGAGATACTGTTAAAGGGTACAAACTTGCAACTAGTTGATAAATAAGTTCTGGGGATCTAATGCACAGCATAGTCATATAGTCAACAATACTGTATTAAATACTTCAAAACTGCAAAGAGACTAGATCTTACATGTCCTCACCACAAAAAAGAAATGATAATTATAGAACGTGACAGAAATGTTAGCTAAGGCTACAGTGGTAATTATATCACAATATATAAATGTGTCTTATCGAGGTATCTTTGTATACCTTAAACTTACACAATGTTATATATAAATTGTATCTCAATTAACAACAGCAACAATAAGGTCCCAGAACATATCTACTCCACATTCTGGAGACAGCTTTTTCCAAATGTGCTTTTCATAATATTTGAAGGTAGCTCTGGATTTTAATTCCAGTCAGTCTTAGTGGTCTTAGTGCAGTATGTTTTCTTTGCTTCTAAAATAATATGCTATTTCTTTACTCCCCATTCAAATTTTCTAGGACAGACAAGGAACTATTTTTATATTATATGAACACCTGAAAAGAGACAAGTTGGGAATGTTGTGAGTATGAAGTGCGTCTATGAGATGCAATAAGCTACAAAAATAGACTATAACAACCAATAAGAATGCTTCTCATGCATTTTAATCAGCATGCTGATTTATTGGAAGTCTATCTTGTTTTATTTAGATCTTTAAGTATTTCACAAAATGACTTTATGTGTCAGTGGGAGTTCATAAATACAACTGATTAATTATCCAAAATTGATGGGAAAGAGGCTAGTTCCAACAACATATTACACCCAAACACATACACATACAAGGCACAATAAATCTGACTGAGGAGGAACCAGCTCCAACATCCATATTGTAGAAGGGCAGTTGTCATTCTGGCATGCTTAGAAAAGTGCTCTGGTGAGTTGGCTGCCTTGACAAGGCAGGGTCCACAGCTCCTCCTCAGCTCCAATTTCAGCCCTGACACATGTATGCTAAGAAGAGTCCTGCTAGCAGCACTCAGGAGGCTGCTCTGTTTCCTGTTTCCTGCAAATTTCCCCCCAGCATAATCTGGAGAGCTAGCAAATTTGTCTTCTGATCTAGGATTCATACTTTAGAGACATAATCTTATTTCATATCTTGGAATATGGCCGTTTGACATCTTTAAATTATCTTAACTTACTGGGAAACCGTTTCTGCCCTGTATCTCTCTTCCTTCTGACTTCTACAGTAGTGTAGACATTGTGGCCTCATATTGAAAGGATTGTACACACTAAGATCTGGTCTCATGAAACACCAAATAAGAGCCAATTCCTCTACTAAGCATCAATGTCCTGAGCAGCCTCAGTTCCCCCTAGGTGCTCAGTCCCCTAGAAACTGGTCCCAAGAGCTGCACACTGAAATGGGCAAAGATAGGCACAGGACAGGTCTCAACTCCCCTTTCCAAAGTGCCGTCCTTTGTTCTACCACAGCACTGTCCGTTACAACAGGCCATCATCAGTGCCTCATCAATCCCTTTGAACGCATGCAAATGTTTTGGTTTGTTTTGGTTTCTTCCCCCTTTGTAGCTGGAATGTTAGGCTAACACTTTAATCTAGTGTTTACAGTCTTAAATGCCTCTCTTCACTTGGGTGGAGAGCTGGCTGGCTGAGTCATCCCCTCCAGTTACCCCTTTCCTCAAGGCCCCATAAACATGTAAAATTTGCTGGGTCAGGTCAGAAGAGTCCCTTCACTGTTTATTTTAGGCTCTCTTCCCCACTCTTTTTTTACACTGCCAGGAGAGCAACAGGAATGAGACAGAACACCCCAAGTACACATTCATCTTCTCTGCCTGGATATTCACATTGAGGAGGAGAATAAAGTCGGAGACACCTCTGTGCATGTGCAGGGAATGAGCTGCCCTTTGCTTCCCAGTGATGTTCTATCCCTCAACTCCCTCCCTGCCCTACCCCATCAGAAAATTCACAAGCGTTTTATCAATGTGCCAGGCACAGTTCTAAGTGTTAGGCATATAGCACTGAACCAAAAGACAAGTCCCTGCTCTCATGAAGCTGATGTGGGGGTGGGTGGACACTCAGTAAATTAGTAAATGAGTTAACATGCCCAGGGCTGTGGCAGGACACAGGCCACCAGGCAGTTACCAAGACTGGGAGAACCAAGCAGTCAGTGGATTTAAAGTTGGCAAGCTGGGGGATAAGAACTTTGTATTTTCCAGAATTATGAGTTTAATTAAGCAGGTAAAGTTCCAGGTCCCAGTACATGTCTAAGCCCAGGAATTCAGACAGATGGGTGAAGTACAAGAACTAGAAATGAGAACACAGAAACATGAACCCTACCTTACCAGTACTGGCTGGCATGAAGGGTAAACTGCAAAGAACAAGTGGGCCAGGACTGGAAAGACACAACCCCTCATGTGCTTGGAGTGAGGCTGGGACGGACAGGACCCTTCAGGTGAAGGGACAAGAGCAGCCAGGGAACCACCTACCCAGGGAGGTCAGGTGCCAGGAGATCATCCCAAGGAGCAACCAGTTCACAGCATCAGGAAAGGTCAATTACAAAGAGTGAAAGGATATCCACAGAGTTAGTTGTGGGGAGCACAACTATAGGAGCTCAAATAGGAGGCTGCTTTTACAGACCCAGGCCGGCAAGGGGATGGCACGAAGACAGAGAGACTGTCGGCTTGAGGCAGAACCCAGCAGAGGCTGACTCGCAGGAGAACTTGTGTCCTAGAACTGACAGGTGAGACAGGGATAATGTGACCAGGGCAGAGGCTGATTTCCCACAGTAGGGGCCACAGGAAGACTTATCCAAGTGGGTACTTGGCCACAGAGGAGACAGGCAAGAGGATAGCATCTGGGAATTTAGGAGACTTCTGAGACTTATGTGAAAAAGGAACTCCCCAATCATCAAACTGATGGAGCAGCAAAATTGGTTTGATGCTGAAGCCTACAGAATGAATAATTAGACTGGTGACAAAGAGGAGTTCACCCAACCATCCTTAACCTTGCTCCTGAGATTTCAAGCAGGAATGCCTTGACCCACAGGCTAGCTTTGCTGGTGGCAATACTCCTAATGGTGTACCTTCTAGATGGTACTGCTACTCACGTATCCTACAGAAAGGGCACTGTTGATTGACATGGGCCTCTTGAAGACTCTAGAGCCTTGTCTACTATTTCCTATATCATCCTTCTCATCCCTTCCTGCAGCCACAGAACCAGAGATTGTTGAAGCAAGGAAGGACCCTGAGGATTAACAGACTCTCATGGTATAGAAAAGAAACTGGGTCTTCAAGCAGGGATGTGGTTTACCAGTATCACACAGTAGCTTGTGTCTCTGGGCCCTGAATCTAGTGTGCTTTTCCAATACCATATGGCTACCTTACGTAGGGAAGCCTATTATGGAAGAGATTCTCATCCTTCTGTGAAATGCATCACTACCTGTGCAAGTTTGTACCAACTTTATTAATTTACTTCTTCTGAGTATTAGGTAGGATTCAGGATTATCCCCAAAATTCTTACTTGCATGCAGCTGTACTTTCTTGACTATGTGAGTAACGGGTGGAATTACAGTTAGTACATCAGGAGTTGCACTAACACGTGGACATAGAGGTTCAGAACAGATGATTTAATAGACAATGACCAGAAAGAGTCTTTGTTTGCTAGAATTCATATTGAAAGAGAAAAGATGAGCTAATACAAACTTTTCTTTGTGTTGTTTGTGTTGGTTTTCTCTGGAGCTTTAAGGAGAGGCTTTTCATGAGCTGGCTGCGCTTTGTTTGGCTTTGTTACAATCAGTTCACATCAGGTGAAGATGTTAGCTACCTCTTCAGGAAAGGGGAGGGCTCCAAGAGGGATGACCTTACAGACCAGAATTCTGTGGTTTGGCTTTGCCAGGATAACTTCATACTGACTCCATTTATACTGGCATATTTCTGGGACTAGCAGAATTCAGGAAAAAATTTCAAGGAAGGAAAAATGAAGGAAATTCTAGAAATGAATTAATAGGGAAGAGGACTTAGAGTCCATCCAGCCTCTTGGTTCACAACCTGGGGACCATGGACCCCAGGAAGCTAAGGAGAGATGACAAGCGGGGCATGAATCCATGTGTGGACCCAGGATCATACACACACACATAAACACACTAATTTTAAGTATGGGCCTCAATCACACACACACACACACACACACACACACACACACCACACCACACACATGAATCAACTGAGGATTTCAGTGAAACTATACATTCCTGGATCCCAAACCCAAAGAATCTGATTTTGTTGATCTAAGGTAGACCCTAGGAATCTGCTGTTTTAAGAAGCACCAGGGTCTAGGGCACCTGGGTGGCTCAGTTGGTTAAGCTACTATCTCCGGCTCAGGTCTGATCCCAGGGTCCTGGGATTAAGCCCCACATTGGGCTCCCTGCTCAGCTGGGAGCCTGCTTCTCCTTCTCCCTTTGCCACTCCCCCTGCTTGTACTCTCTGGCTCTCTCTGTCAAATAAATAAATAAATAAATAAAATCTTTAAGAACCAAAAAAAAAAAAGCACCAGGGTCTAATACATACTGACATATTGACTATGTGGCAATAAAGTACAAATCACTTTTAAAAATTATTGACTCTTAAGTTGCCTTTGGCTATTATTCTCTTAAAAGAGGCAAAAGATACTAATGTTCAGTAACTATGAGAAGTAAGGGTGGGCAGTTCTTGGACTGGGGACTGTAACTCCAAAAGTTTGGAAGCACTAATCCAATCCAATCCCTTCATTTCAGAAAAAAAAATAATGAAGAACCCAGAGAGTTTAAGTAGCTTTCTCCCCAAAGTCACACTGCCGGTGGCAGGACAAACAGTCTCCTGCCTGGGGCCTGGGAAGCTTTCTGCTCCCAGCCTGACCTATGGGAAAACCTAATCAGGCTGGAAGGCAGCCATTCCAAAAGGATTTAAGCCTTACACTCCAAAATGACTTATTTTACAGGCAACAACAGGGAAGGAAGTAACCCAAAGTTCTTTGCAGTTACCTTAAGAGCCAGCTCTTTAGTTTCATACCCTCAAGACAGAACAATTCTTAAAAATCAATCCATTCATTTAATCCATTTTTTTCCCTTTGATACAGAAAGTTCACAAAATAAGAAGATAAACTGCAGTTTTGCAAAGTTTTGCAAAGCTAAAACTTAAAACAACCTAGTTGTTTGGGAATGTTCACTGGCCACATTGTTGTCTCTGAAACCTTCAAGTGTGTGTTCAGCTTTATAAAGCTTTATAAAGCTGGCTGTTCAGGAATGGGACACATTCTCCTAGGAACATGGATGGAGCATACTCATAAATAGCAGGAATTGCTTGTATACCTGAAATAGAAAATAAGCCCCAGTCTCCAGAATACTGAGGTGCAAATATCTCTGTAGGCAAGGAAATTGTTAGGTATGAATTATATTTAGCAACAATTCTCTTATAAGCTGATTTCAACAATTTTTTAAATGAACTAATACTACCGTCCTAGCTCAGTGGTAGCCTTTTGCTAGGAATGACTGAAGCTATTCTTACATTCTCCTAAGTTGATTAATAAAAAATATTTATTACACAAATCCTCTTTGTTGACAAGTTGAAATGGAGCCTCATCTTTCCTATCTCCCTGAAGATTGCCACCTTGTGAGATTGAAAATACTCATTAAATTCCACCACCAGACAGGCACAAATGAGAGGGTGATTGTTTTTAAGCATGAGGGGAATCGTTGGTAAACTCATTTGTTTGGATATCATTAACAGAACAATCGGTGAAGATCTCCAGGGGGTCCTCATGACCTTTGCTCGAAATCTCTTCATCATCCATCAAGAAATATCAGCACCTAATATGCAAGGCGAGACCAATTTTAAGGTGAGGTGTTAATTAACTAACGATTCTGGTTAATTTCTATACAAGGACTGAAAATACCTCATGCTGTATTGTAAACAAGTGCTAAACCATTTTTTTTATTGTGAAGCAATACATATTTTATAATGTACAGGGTCAATATTATAAGGTTCCCACTGAACCTGTTAGTTAAATTTAATAGTTTGAAATTTTTTCTTTGAAATATAGACCTGTTTTAAGTTGCTGCCATTTTCAAACCCAGTTTACAAGACAACACGGCTCTCTGAGATCAGAGGTGAAGCTGAAGTGTCACAATGAAACCAAAACAGAGACTGTCACCACCGAAAATCTTGAATGTAACCTACTCTCATTTCAGATAATGCAGTGTCTGGCCAAGGATTCCTGGGGAAGCCTTGTTTCTAGAACCAGAGGAGTTCTGAGGCCCCAGGAAGGATAATGTATAGTAGAGAGAAACAGAAAAAGCCCTCAGCGTATACATGGGCCATGTACCCCACCCTGTTTCTCCAAAGTGGGGCAGAAATTTCATCACTAACCTGTTTGAAGCTTCCAAATGGCCTTTAAAGATGTTGGTCCATGAAAGCCAGTTGTATGTAATTGATCAGAAGTCTCCAAACTGTAGAAATATGAACAAGAGCAAGGAAACAGGAGCAAGATCCACACAAGAGTTTTTGAAACACAGGCCAAACAGAGATGAACACTTGGTATTTAATTTCAATTTTTTATTTAAATTCTAGTTAACATATAGTGTAAAATTGGCTTCAGGTATAGAATTTAGTGATTCATCACTTACATATAACACCCAGTGCTCATCACACAACAAATGCCCTCCTTAATACCCATTACTCATCTAGCCCATCCCCCACCCACCTCCCTCCATCGACCTTCAGTTTGTTCTCTATCAGTTAAGAGTCTCTTATGGTTTGCTTCCCTCTCTCCCTCTCTCTCTCTTTTTTGTGCCCCTTCCCATATGTTCATCTATCTTGTTTCTTAAATTCCACATATGAGTGAAATCATATGGTATTTGTCTCTGACTGACTTATTTCACTTAGCATAATACACTCTAGCTCCAACCATGTCATTACAAATGGCAAGATTTCTTTTTGACGGCTGAGTAATATTCCATTGTATATATATAAACCACATCTTCTTTATCCATTCATCTGTTGATGGACATCTGGGCTCTTTCCATAATTTGGCTATTGTTGATAATGCTGCTATAAACATCAGGGTGCATGTGCCCCTTTGAACCAGTATTTTTGTATCCTTTGGGTAAACACCTAGTAGTACAATTGCTGGATCACAGAGTAGTTCTATTTTTAACTTTTTGAGGAAACTCCATACTATTTTCCAGGGTGGCTACACCAATTTGCATTCCCATCAACAGTGTTAGAGGGTTCCCCATCCTCACCAACATCTGTTGTTTCCTATGTTGTTAATTTTAGCCATTCTAACAGGTGTGAGGTGGTATCTCATTGTGGTTTTGATTTGTATTTCCCTGATGATGAGTGATGTTGAACATCTTTTCATGTGTCTGTTAGTCATCTGGATGTTTTCTTTGGAAAAATGTCTGTTCATGTCTTCTGCTCATTTCTTAACTGGATTATTTATTTTTTTGGGTGTTGGGTTTGACAAGTTCTTTATAGATTTTGGATACTAGCCCTTTATCAGATATGTCATTTGCAACTATCTTCTCCCATTCCATAGGTTGTCTTTTACTTCTGTTGATTGTTTCCGTCACTGTGCAGAAGTTTTTTATCTTGATCAAGTCCCAATAGTTCATTTTTGCCTTTGTTTCCCTTGCCTCTGATGACATGTCTAGTAAGACGATGCTATGGCTGAGGTCAAAGAGGTTGCTGCCTGTGTTCTCCTCTACGATTCTGATGGTTTCCTGTCTCACATTTAGGCCTTTCATCCATTTTGGATTTTTTTTGTGTGTATGGTGTAAGAAAATGGTCCAGTTTCATTCTTCTGCATGTTGCTGTCCAGTATTCCCAACACAATTTGTTGAAGAGACTGTCTTTTTCCCATTGGATATTCTTTCCTGCTTTGTTGAAGATTAGATGACCATATAGTTGTGGGTCCATTTCTGGGTTTTCTATTCTGTTCCATTGATCATTGCATCTGTTTTTGTGAACACTTGGTATTGATCACCGAAATCTGCATCTGATTCCCCGCATGGGCCTTCATCATGTTTGAATAGGTCAGGTAACACAAATGACTCAAATGGAACCACATGTGATCTTTCTCTTATGTGGAAAGCCCAACAAAAGCTTGTTGTAAAAAATGTAAATTTTAAATGTATTTTCCTTGCACTAGGGCCTGGTCTCTCTAGTAACAGTAATAATAATGATAATGCTTTCCTCTTCAATGTGATTTTATGAGTTGGAAGAATGACCATTGCTTTTCCTACAACAGGACTAAGAAGACTCAATGAAAAACAGGCCCAGTATTGCACTGATTTTCACTGGTCCTAAAGGATCTATCTCTTCATTTATATTCTAAGTTACTGTCAGCTAGCATAATTTCATCAGTTACTGTGATGTGCAAAATTCTGAGCTATATGTACATGATCAGTTTAGTCTATCCAAATATAACTAATAACCAAAATCAAATGGTGCTATGGACTGAATTATATCCACCCAGGCGCCCCCAGATTCATTTTTAGTAATATTTTCTGTCTACCACCCTAGTGACATTCTAGTAAGTATTTTCAATTTGTAAAGAAGGATTTATGAAGACAATAAAAATGGAAGGTGGTGCAGATAAAGCATTTAACAAAATCTAACACCATTTCCTAAAAACACTCAACCTAGGAATAGAATAGAATTCCTCAACCTGTTAAGGGCATTAACAAAAACCCATAGCTAACATCATAGTTCATGGTGCAAGACTGAAAGCTTTCCCCCTAAGATCAGCAGCAAGACAAGGATGTCTGCTCTCACCGCTTCTATTCATCACTGTACTGGAGGTTCTAGCCAGAGCAATTCAGCAAGAAAAAGAAATAAAAAGGCATCCAGATTGGAAAGAAAGAAGTAAAACTATCTCTATTCACAAATAACATGATCTTGTATTTAGGAAATCCTAAAGACCCCAGAAAGAGCCTGTTAGAGCTAATAAACGAGTTGAGAAAGGTTGCAAGACCCAAGATCAATATAGAAACATCGTATTTCTATACACTACCAATGAACGATCCAAAAATAAATTGTTGGGGGGCACCTGGGTGGCTCAGTCGGTTAAGTGATTGCCTTCGGTTCAGGTCATGATCCCAGGGTCCTGGGATGGAGTCCCACGTTGTGCTCCCTGCTCGGCGAGGAGTCTGCTTCTCCCTCTGCCCCTCCCACCTGCTTGCGCTCTTGCTCCTTCTCACGTCTTCTCTCATGCTTTCTCTCTCTCTCAAGTAAATAAATAAAATCCTAAAAAATAAATATTTTTTAAAATTTAAAATTTTTAAATGTTTTTAAAAATTCCATTTATAATAGCATTAAAAAGAATAAAAATACTTAGGAATAAATTTAATAGAAGCACAAGATCTGTCCATCATAAAAGAAAGAAGATCTAAATAAATGGAATGCAAGACTTAATATTGTTAGACGGCAATAATACTCCCCAGATTGATCTATGGATTCAACACCAATTCCTATCAGCATTCTAGCTGGCTTTATTGCAGAAATTTACAAGATGATCCTAAAACTCCTGTGGAAATGCAAAGGATCCAGAATAATCTAAATAATACTAAAAAAGAACAAAACTAAAAAAGAACAGAATTATGCTTCTCAACTTTAAAACTTAACTACAGTGGGGTGTCTCGGTGGCTCAGTCAGTTAAGCATCTGATCTTGATTTCATCTCAGGTCAGGATCTCAGGGTCGTGGGTTTGACCCCTTTTGGGCTCCACACACGGCACAGAGTCTGCTTATCCCTCTCCCTCTGCTCCTCCCTCCGGCTCGTGCTCTCTGTCTCTCTATCTCTAAAATAAATAAATAAAATCTTTAAAAAAATAAATAAATGAAACTTAACTACAAAACTACAGTCATCAAGACAGCATGGTATTGGCATAAGAATAGACATAGATCAATGGAATAAAATTGAGAGTCCAAAATAAACCCATACATTTATAGTCAATTGATTTTCAACAAGCATGCCAGAACAATTTGATGGAAAAAAAAATTGTCTTTTTAACAAATGGTGCTGGAGAAAACAAATATCCCCATACAAATGAATGAAGTTGTACCTCTACTCCACAGCATATATAAAAACCAAATAAAAATGGATCAAAGACCTAAATGTAAGAGCTACAACTATAAAACTCTTAGAAGAAAACACAGATATAAATAAATCTTCATGACCTTGTGGCAATGCCTTCTTAGACATGATACCTAAAGTGTAAACAACCAAAGTAAAAATAGATAATAGATAAAATGGAATATTATTCAGACATAAAAAAGAAATGTAGTTCTGATCCATGCTACAACACAAATGAACCTTGAAAACATTATGTTAAGGAGGACAGACACAAAAGGCCACATATTGTATGATTCCTTTTATATTAAATGTCCAAAGTAGGCAAATCCATAGAGAGAGAGAGTAGATTAGCAGTTGTCAGGAGTTAGGGGAGGGGGAAAATGAGGAAAGGCAGCTAATGGGCATAGAGTTTCTATTTGGGGTGATGAAAATATTTTGGAATTACATAGTAATGACAGTTTCTTACGAATATACTAAAAACCACTGAATTGAACTCTTTGTAAGGGTGAATTTTAAGGTATGTGAAGACTACCTCAATAAAAAAATAGCTAAATAAAATAAAAGGGAAAGGTGCCATTTTTCTGCCCAGTGGAAAAACCAATGGAAGTCAATACTCCCATCAGCCTACTAGCCCTCATTTTAGGATGACTAGATCAGTGCTTCTCAAATTATCTGTAGTGAAGTTTTGTTTTTTTCCAACCTATCATGGATCAGTACTTTTGTAAAATACAACAAAAATGAATTACTAGAAAAATGAAATGAAAAAAATTAAAGACATATAAAATAGAAGCCCATTTTTTTCACTTGACTTAGCAGCCATAAAAATTTCTATAAAGGTTTCCAAGTTCTTACTCTCAATTTTTTTACTCATTTCAGGACTGATAACACAATGTGTAGATGGGTGTTAGCTGGCAAAACACGCCTTGAGTTTAACTGGTCTAAATTATACTCAACCCCAAAACGGAGCAAATAATTGGGGTGGGGGAAAGAGTTGTAAGAGGTCTTTAAGTAATGAATATTATTTTTATTGTTCATTTATAGACGGCCATTGACGACATTGAAGCCATTCTAGGAGTAACAGAGGAAAACAAAATAAGATTTGAAGAAGAGCTAAAACAGTTCAAAGATGATAAAAACCTCTCTAAACCTGATAAATGAATGTTCCTGGAATACACTGCTGATTTTGGATTCTAATCTGGAGTCAAAAAAAGGCAACATTCTTCTTGCTGTTAAGAATAAAAGTGGGGAGTGGAGTTAGTTTGCTTTGTTTGCTAGAAGGTGTATCAAAACAGATTATAATGTAATGCTCTTTTTTAAAAAAATATTTATTAAGTGATCTTATGTTGCTTATTAAATTAAAACCTATTTGTGCCTTTACTTGAGAGTGTCGAACAATCGCTTCTTCTTCCAGAACTCAGGAAGAAATAATCTAACAAGAAAGTTACAAGTCTTACTGATATCACTTCTGTACCCACCTCTTTATGAATTTCAGGATTATGGAGCTTTTGTTTATACCTTATGAAGTTTTCTCCACCTATTTCTAAGAGTTACTGGTCTTCTGCATTTAAGAAATGGAATAAAGGCTTAATCATTGCTATTTGGCAAAACGGGTCTTCTTTTCCCCAAGAAAATTACATTTACATGGATTTTTAAAGTGACCCTTTATCATTCATTGCATTTTTTTTTTGTCCCAAGCCAATATTGTTTGTTGTTGCCATTTCTCAAAAAGTAAGGTAAGCCAACATCTAGTTAACCAAAGCATCAGAATTTATCTAGGTGGCAGTATCTGCTCTTAGTTTAATATATAGCGTAACTCGAGCCTCTAGCTTGAATAAACATTTGTAATCTCAAATTCTCCATTTAACATGGCAGTAGGATTTTTACAATCATAATTCAACAGTACCTTTTAAAGTACAAATTGTTAAAATTATGCAGCACTGACACTAACTCTTGGCATTCGCTTCTCAATTGTTCAAAATATTTCAGAATCATCCAGCTTTACAGAAGGGTGAAATATGCAAGTCAGGACACCAAAATCACATAGTTGTTTTAAAGAATAACCTTTGTATCTTTAAAAATATTTGAATGTGTTGGGGAAACTAAGAGTATGGTTTTATGTATGGAATTTCAATAATTTTTAACAGTGCCTCAGCCACAAGCTAAGAGTTCCTGCAATAAAGTCAACATTTTTGTGTCAGCTTTTGTTTTGCTATAGTTGGAAATACATTAATTAGCCAGGTTTCCTGCCTGTGCTAGGTACAACGATGACCTCTTTTTCTTGCCAGATCATTCTAATCCATATGAGGGGCCCATTGTCCAGACACTTGACGGATAGGAAGTACTACATGCCCATTAGAGTCTCGCCTCAATTGAAGCCAGAGCAACATAAGGTCCAAGAGACTCATTAGTTCACTGGCACAATCGTGTCCTGAGAGTAAATGAAACCCTCTGTCTCCTTATGGCTCTCATCTGCTCTGGACTTTAAAAGAAAACTGTCTCTGTTTTGTTCAGCACAGCGGTGCATCTTTCACATGGTGAGAACCCCCTTAACAGTACAAAACTGTTAAATCTGTCAGGGAAGTTTTGTATGTGCATTTTGATTAGCACTTTCGAGCCTCAAGCTGCTGGCAATTGTAAAATGAGTTCACTCTCCTGTACCTTTTGTTTTTTTTTAACCCACCATGATTGGTTTTCTCAAACAATGCACTTTCCTTCTTTGCATCTCTCATTAGCAAACACCACAGAATGCCTGTTTCCAAATTGAGGCCTTATATTCAGATTCAGAAAACAATTGGGAGTAAGGTTCTCTACCTAAAAACCTACAGCTTCAAAATGAAAGGAAAAAATTTGGTATAATAAAACAATCACTTCAAGTAATTAAGTGGAAGAAGCCAGAGGACCAGATTAAATTAGTGAAATGTTTTAATTACAGAACATCTGAAAAGAAGCATAGTCCATTATCTTTTAGCACATATATGTAGCAAAGATACTGTGCTACTGGTAAACTAAGGTAAGTTTGAAAAAAAATCACATATATGTGTACAATGTATAAAGTATCCTAAACAAAATTTGAGCTTTTACCATTCTAAATAGGAAAATGAAATATTTGTCGATAACAGGATGTCCCTTTACATATTACCCATTTTATATTGATTTTAAAGAAACCAAATAGGTGATATTCAATGACATATGGCTATTACTTATTTATCTTCTGTAATCTACTTATATTGACCTTTAATGAACACTTCTTATGGGCTAAGTATATACCGTAATAGAAGCTTTATCTACATTATTTTATTGCACCTGTCCAACAACCCGATGTCCCATTTTACATACGGGACACTAAGATTTAGTGGAGGTATCTCAGTGTATGTCTCAAGACCAAATGAAATTGGGGCTTTGCTCTTTTATCACAAATCCTAGCATGTTGTGTAAAGTAGAAAGTTCAGATTCCACTTGTCCCCGATCACACAAGAGACTTGCACTTTTTTATAACAAATTCTAGTGTTGCTTAAGAGACAGTTTCACTTATGCTTCCTGCTAATAAAATCAACTTGCACAACTGACAGTATCATGAGGCATCACAATTATGTAATCAAAGAAATCAGGAGAAGAGAATGTGGTGTCCGTGGAATTCTCCCATGGTGCTGGATCTGTAAGACTTTGGTGGAGGACTGACAATGGGAAGGTGCAGGGAAGTTTGGAAGCTGGGAAGTCAAGCCCCGTAGTTTGTTTGAAAAAGGGTATAAAGTCAAGAAACTGGGAAAGGATTAAGAAAGGACTTCCAACAAGACAGAGTAACTTGGGAAAAGATGGAGCATTATTTCAGCTATATCATCCTAAGAATTGCAAGCATCCTATTTTTCAGGTATAAAAATATGTATTTTATCATAAGTAATATATTAGTAACCATCTGATAGCTTTAACAATTAATAATCATTTGTATGCATCTGGCACCTTTCTTCTAAAGAGCTCAAAGCACTTTACATTTGTTATCTCATTAATTCCCAATACTGTCCCTATGGGGAAGGTAATAAATATTTTAATATTTAAATGTTTATCTTTCAGAATTTCTCAAGCATACATATGTTTCCAAAAATGTAAATGTTCACTAGTTTCCTTTTACTGTTCCTCTGGCTTCAATGTGCATAACAGATTTGTTCGGCTCTTTAAATGTACTGATCATAGTAAATCTTATCTGGAAAACTATAAATTGCTAAGATAATGGGAGGATGGAAGTTGTGGCTGGGGGAAGCATATAACTGTTTTTCTCCCTGGAAAAAGTTTGGTCCAGTCCATTGCAAATGCAGATGAAATGTGCTGTGGATCTTCCAAACCCTTTCTGTATCCCATTCTTTCCAAAAGGTGAGCCTCAGGAGGGTAAGGGCTGTATCTATAAGCCTGAGGTAGATTGAACTACCATGTATATTTTTGTTTTACTGATGATTTTATCAAAGTGGAACAGAAACCGGATGCATTCTATTAGGAGCTGCATCCCAAAGAGTCACAGAATAATAAGGGCCAAAAACTTGTCTCCCCAGCCCTCACTCTTTCTGGGCTGATCATACCTTCCTCAATTTTCTAACTAGAAAAATGACAGATAGTAATACCTGCTCCTTGGGGAAGCAGTAGAGATTAATTGGCCAATGTTGGGAGAGCGTTTCCAAGAAGAAGCTTTCTACATAAATGTTTAAGTATTATTATTGCACTGCTACTTCAAATGGAAGTTCTAACTTTGAAATGTGATTATACACTTTCCAAAAAAAAAAAAAAACCCTTCATAACCACATATATAGGTTTATTTTTCACTCTAACAGTCTAACTCATGGTTGTGAAACTTTATTGCACTTGATGGAGGACCCTGGCTTTTATTAGTTTTAAACTGCTGGTTGCTGGGGTATTTATGTAAATGAGGGAAAGATACCAAAACAGTAAATAATAAGCATGTCCCTGCTGTTTAAAAATCTGTTGGTAGAAACAACTTTTGTTTGGTTTTAAGAAGAACCTAAACATAGCACAGAAAAATATAGCTTTGGCATCTATGCGTAAAATAGCATTTTGGCTTTGGGGGGGGGGTTTGACATTGGTTTTTCTTCCCAAGCATTTCTTTGCCATTCTGTAAACATTTTGTTTTACCCCTACAGTAGCTACCATATATATCATATACATGTATGTAAGAGAGAAAAATAAGTAAAATACATTTTAAGAATTTTTTTATTTAACAAAATGTTATAAAGTATACTAGATAGCTAATTATAGCTCTCAGAAAGCAAGGCCACACCCAAATTTATTGCAGTCTCCTCACAAGGAATGTTACAATAAAATCATGGTCCCATAAACTTAACAACAAAACAGCAGAACTTCCATTGGTTGTAAAATAACTTCAAATTCAAATTCAAATTCTGGTTCATTTAAAGATTCATGCTGCTTTGCTTCCCAGCAGAGGACACAAAATACTTATTTTGCAATCATTGAAAAATTTAAAATGATCTAACAACACATGACTTCCAGGTTCCCTTTACAATGTCTTTCTACTCATCTTTTTTTTAAGTTGAATATCCATAGCCACATTTTGAAGCCAAAACACTAGGTTCATTTGCAACAACAATGAAAAATCAGAAAGGCTTAAACATTTAACAATAAGGTATTACTTAAAAATTACAGGGGGTACCTGGGTGGCTCAGTTGGTTAAGCATCTGACCCTTAATTTTGGTTCAGGTCATGATTTCAGGGTCATGAGACCGAGCCCCGAGTCAAGCTCCACACTGGGCATGGAGCCTGCTAAAGATTCTCTCTCTCCCTCTCCCTCTGCACCTCCCCTCATCCCTACCCCTCCTTGCACACGTGCACACATGCACTCTCTCTCAAAAAAAAATTAAAATAAGAAAATTATGGAATAGCTATATAAAGACCTCTATATAGCCATTTAGAAAATCACAGGTTACTATAACTACTGTATGATATAGCCATTCCACTCCTAGGCATTTATTTACCCAAGAGAGAAAAAAGTATATGTCCATTCAAAGACTTGTACATGAATCTTCATAACAAATTTATTCGTAATAGGCCCCAATTGGAAACAACCCAAATGTCCACCAACATGTAGATGCATAAATTATGGGACATCCTTACAATGGAATACTACTCAGCAATAAAAAGGAACAAGTTGTTGATAAAATCAAAGACAGGAATGAATCTTAATATAATTGTGCTGAATGAAAAAATCCAAACAAAAAAGAGTACATATCCATTTATATAACATTCTAAAAATACAAACTATAGTGACAAAAGGCAAATCAGTGGTTGCCTAGGGGTGGGAAGCTGGGGGCCAGGTGGTGAGGAGGAACAGGAAGATTACAAAGGAGTAGAAGGAAAATTCTGGGGGTGATGGATAGCTCCACTATGTTGATTGTGAAAATGGTTTCTTGGATGTATACATATGTCAAAACTTATCAAACTATACACCTTAAATATGTGCACTGTTTGAAGGTCAATTATACCTCAAAAAGCTTTTTTAAAAAATCATGAAATTAGGAGACTATAAGAAAATGAAATGACATTTAATTATTAAGAAGCATATTTTATTTTTTTCTCTTTCCAAGATTTTATGTATTTTAGAGAAAAACAGAAAGGGGGAGTGAAGGAGGGGAGAAGCATCTGGAGAAGGACAGACTCTGCACTGAGCACAGAGCCTGATGTGGGGCTTGACCTCACCACCCTGAGATCATGACCTGAGCCAAAATCAAGAGTGAGACACCCAACTGACTGAACTACGCAGGTGCCCCCAAGAAGCACATTTTAAAACAGCATGAAGAGGGGCGCCTGGGTGGCTCAGTTGGTTAAGCGACTGCCTTCGGCTCAGGTCATGATCCTGGAGTCCCGGGATCGAGTCCCACATCGGACTCCCTGCTTAGCGGGGAGTCTGCTTCTCCCTCTGACCCTCCCCCCTCTCATGCTCTCTCTCTCTCTCTCATTCTCTCTCAAGTAAATAAATAAAATCTTAAAAAAAAAAAAACAGCATGAAGACTAGGACTCCAGTTATAACTTTTTAAAAATATGTACATAAATGTGCGTGCATGTGCACACACATACACATACACACACACAACTCTAAAGATACCCCCCGAAATGTTAACAGTGGCTACTTCTTAATGATAGAGTTTTCTTCTCTCTGTATTTTCTATTTTATAATGAACCTGTTTTCAATTAATGGAGCAAATGAAACAAAAATTTAATTTGGGGGAGTGTGGGAAAGAAAAATATATGAAGGTCTTCATTATAAGTTCTGCTATCAAAAGTGATAATGAACTTAGGGACATGGAGTGGAAATGTCGTAACTATCTCCCTCCTCAAAGCTCCCAAAGCTGTCTCCAAATAGTAATGGCATGTTCCCTAGCATCATGATTGCAAGTTTCATTCTAAGCTTAATACCCTTAGTCTGAATATTCGAGAATTCACACCAGATTAAGACTTTAGTGCCGTATCTGCTCATGCAAACAGAGATGCATGAAAGGGTAAATGCTTCTGTTTACCTACAAATATTTGGAGGGACATATAGTGATCAGGTGGCATTTGCAGTTTTTCTAAACGGGTATGGAACGAACACACACACACACACACACACACACCATTTGCTTTAGATTTAAAAGTTTTTCTTTTTTTTTAAGATTTTATTTATTGGACAGAGACAGAGAGACAGCGAGAGAAGGAACACAAGCAGGGAGAGAGGGAGAAGCAGGCTCCCCATGGAGCAGGGAGCCCAATGCAAGGTTCGATCCCAGGTCCCTGGGATCATGAACTGAGCCGAAGGCAGACGCCTAATGACTGAGCCACCCAGGGGCCCCAGATTTAAAAGTCTTAATGGGTTTTAGTTCCAGCATTTTCCTTAATGGACAAGTAACTTCTCTCTAGTCCTATTTTTATATATAAAATAAAGTTGAACTGGTATTTAAACTTCTTGCCAACTCTAAGAATTCTATGCCAAGCATCATCAAAGTATCAAAAGGGCAAAACCACATATATACCACACAAGGAGGTGACTTGTTCTAGCTTTCTTCTTCCATTTACTGGAAATCATGGATAATATTTTATAACTTTGTTGTTTTTTTTTTTAAAGATTTTATTTATTTATTTGAGAGAGAGAGAATGAGAGATAGAGAGCACGAGAGGGAAGAGGGTCAGAGGGTCAGAGGGAGAAACAGACTCCCTGCTGAGGAGGGAGCCCGATGTGGGACTCAATCCCGGGACTCCAGGATCATGAACTGAGCCGAAGGCAGTCGCTTAACCAACTGAGCCAGCCAGGCGCCCAATATTTTATAACTTTGTACAGCCTCTTATGTTTCCCTATTTACTATCCAAAATGGCTGTGATTTTAAATAGTTACAAATGTTTTATAATTTTATGATAGTTTGAGATGCAAACAGTTTTCTCTCAGAAGGAATTATTTAGACTAAAGACAATAGCAAGCCAAATATATCCTTTAGACTGGGATCATGTCTTTCATTCTTTGGGTTTTTGTTTGCACTCTCTCCAATATTGCTTCTCAATGTATAGTAATGGACACATTTTATTTTGAAAGCATTTTATCCAAACTGATTTAATGTATACCTTCTGTACTAGAGGATCTTGGTGCAAATAGATGGGACAGAAATGAGAATCAAAGCTTCAAATGTGCATTTTTGTTTCTGTAAGCCCAAAGCATATCTCCTTTTTACATCTGCTTTGCAGGGATATTATGGAGAGTTGGAGTACAGTCTCTGAGCTTTTCTTTAATTTGTACCTGGACTCAGAAAGAGATGGATGATGTATTTTGCCACACTCCATTTTGCTGTAGAGCAGATGTAGTCCCTGGTGAACTGCATAAATGAGACATAAAACCCTGAAACTAATTTTACCTGGCACCTTTAATCCCATATTTTAAAGACCTCCTAAAATGCACTGTTTCCTGGGCCATGTCTATAAGTGGTTAGGTCAGGCTTCCCAGGAAGTGTTCTGCCATCCACACAGAAGAGCAAGAACGAGGAACTGAGAGTATGATGATTATCTCTCCCTTTATGAAGCCCACATTGGTTGTTATTGCTAAAATAAATCTTTAAAATAAATAAAGTTCACCTGCTTCCATTATTCTCACTAACAACTTAGATTCTTGGTACCAAAACCATGAAAACAAAACCTTACAGATGATGTAAGGTTTGGAAACTACTTATAAACATTTTTCTTAAGATGACTTTGTCTTTCAGGGTACCTATAGAGTTTTTAAATTTTTCTAATTACAGAAACATATGCTCACGATAAAAAAGCAAATATCACATGGCTTCTTAAACAAATAATTTAAAAAAACAAAAACTTTTGAAAAACAGGAATGTGCAGGGAAGAAATTTAAAAATAAACTTTTAAAAAAGTGGCAGGGGGGTCGCCTGGCTGGCTCAGTCGTTACAGTATGCGACTCCTGATCTCGGGGTTGTGAGATTACTTAAAAATAAAATCTTTTTTAAAAAATCAACAATTATTTCACCCAGAGAGAACTACTGTTAAATCTGGGGGGACATCTACTATTATTCCTACCTAGGGCCTCTGGATTTGCCATGCCTTCTGCCTGGCACACTCTTCTCCCAGAAGTCTGCCTGGTTTACTTACTCACTGTATTCAGTCTTTGCTCAACTGTCACTAGACCAGGGAGACCCTCCCTAATGCAGCACCCATCCTTACTCTCTATCCTCTTACTCTGCTTTATTTTTCTTTAGAGCACTTAACCGTATGTGGTGTTACAACATAGGTTTATTTTTTATTATCTGTCTCACCAAATGGATTGTAAGTGTACTCCTAGAACAATACACTTATCACCAGTAAGAGATGCTCAGTTCATACATATATTGTATTTGTTTCTTTATCAAATATATATTGAGTTCCTATTATATAGTCTTTTATCTTTGTATGTATAATTTTTAATAGGATTATACCAGACATACTGTTTTGCAGACTGTATTTTTCATTTAGCAATAAACTATGAAGACATACCAGAAATTCTTATCCAATGTGATTTTAATAAAGGCATAAAGGATGTCAATAACCCCTATTGTTAGGCCAGTACATGGGCACTCTGATGCATCCTTCAAATACATATTAAGGTCAATGGGGTAAGACAGTTATCAATAATATTTACAATGCTGTATATTCAGAGGTACTTTATAGTTTATAAACTATTTTCATATCTCACTTGATCCTTACAAAAAACTCAAAGTAAACAGAGCAGAAATTCAAAGAGGTTAAATGAATAATTTTCCTAAAATAATAAAACCCATAACAGGGAGTCCAGACTCAAACCTAGCTTTCTCTTTCTCTGCAGCTTAGGCTCCTCATGTACCTCATCGTCCCTGGTTGACACTGTCATTTTATAGATGAGTGATCCATGCTTAGAGAAGGGAGTAGTGATGTGCCCAGAACCACACAGCTTCTTCAAGAATGAATACAGATAAAACAGAACCCAGGACTCCTGACTCCCCATCCAAAGCTCTCTCAACTACATGCTGGCTCAATAAATTAGGGGGGAAAAGAATCCTAAATTACTGCGTAGTTAAATCAGCAAACAATACATGCTGTTATACTTCTCTGAAGATTACACAGTATATTTGCTTGGTGCTGCGAAGTGCCAACCTGATGACACTTGCAATCCTGAGCTTATTTGATGTGGTTGGGAAGCAAATGAGATTCCAGTGCCCCTGTTGCGCATAGGTGCCCAATGAGCATTTCCTGCATGGTGGGGAAGTGCCCTATATTTACAGTATTTGATCCAGTTTAACAGCAAGATCTAATGTTAACATTAGCCTTGTAAAAGTTTTCACCCTAGTTCACACAAAAACAAGATTCTGGAGATTATGACTAGCAATTCTTCATGAGTTGATTTATCTGAATAAAACCTATAAGGTTTTGAACCATTAAACATTCGATTTAGAAAAAAAAAAATCTTAGCATACAGAAGAATAAACTGAAAAATGGAACAGATTTGTTTCTTGTAATAATTATGAGCAATATCTCAAACTCAGCATCCTTAGACCACTGAGCTGTGTAGGATGAATGTGCTAATTAATCAATTACTACCCAACAATGTACCCTGTTTATTTACTGAAATGCACCAGAAACGTGTGCAGAGCTGGTAATTATTAATCATCTTCAGTAACAAATATGACTCAAGTTCACCTTCATATAATTAATAGAGCATGTAGTTAGCTTTAACATCTTGCTTTATTAGAAACAGCAACAAGGAATTAAAAAAAAAAAGCTGAACCACAGGTTGTGGTTCACTGAAATGCTGGCTTGGACTAAATGTGCCTATTATGCATAGTGGTGTTATTACTCATACCCACCCAAATTATGGCCAGATGCAAAGTTTTTAAAACTAAACTTTTTAATTCGAATAAAATTTTAGACTAACCAAGAAGTTGTAAAAAACAGTTCAACACATTTCCATATATGCTTTACTCATGGTCCCCAAATAAAACCCAATTTTCAGAGCCCGATAACTGGCTTAGAGTTGGGATCTTTGTTGATGGTGCCCAAACGTCCTGGCGGGTTTTAAATTTTCAAGATATTTTAGAAGTATTTTCAATATACATAGAAATAGTTGTTTTACAACAAATTTTGCAAAGTGATCTAGTTTTGAAAACCTTTTTATCTTTTTTGGAGTCATCATGTAAGCCCCCAAATTTCCTTTGAGGCAGATAGACTTCTAGGCTAGAAGGGCCATATTTTGGCACAATGCGATTTCCTGATAATGCAACATCTAAGGGATGTTCACTTGTGTCAGCAACATTTACGCTGAGTCTGGCATCACCTGACTCTCTGTAACTATGTTCAAAGCATGAGATTTTGCATACCGTCAATAAAGGTTCAAATCCCAGCTGAATCACCTGCCTGCTCTGTGACTGCAGTTAACTATCTTAACTTCTCTAACTTCTGATATTCAGTTTTCTCAGCTTGAAACTGAGGTAAATGAAGCCCTGCTTTGGAGTGTTGTTTAAATGAGAAAATAGATGTAAACTACCTAGCAGGAAGAAACACTCAGGAACTGGTAGATACCATTATGCTGGTATTATTACCCTCTGCAGCCACTTTTAGCTTACGGAACTGAAATGTACACACATAAGCACACACAAATAAAAAAGTATTTCACACAATGGAAACTGCAAATGTAAATTAACATTTTTGAAGTTTTCTCCTGAAAGGAAAAATTGGATTAAAATTTAATGTTAATTGCACAGAAAATTAAAAACTTCTCCCATCTGAAATATCAGTGGAACATCACTTCAAAAATCTAAACTGACAAATCATAAATCAGTGGGTGGACTACTGTATTTCTATTATCAAATGATTCAAGGCCCCTTTAAATGGAGAGCCCCCTTAGGGCATCTCAGTATTTGTTTATAGATCATTAACTACTTGACAGAGAGACTGGGGAGGGGGGCATAAAGACTTCAGCTGAAGTGCTAAAAGCCACTGTCGAATGAAGATCAGCAATAAAGCCAAAACATCTTTGGAATTCAGTATGAAGATATGACTTGTGTTAAAAAAAATGTCATATGCTTTTCATGCATGTATCTGTGAGTAAAACAAAGCTCATTTTACAAGGCTGGGACCATAACTATGACCCATATGACAAGGTAAATTTATTGGGCCATGTTTTCAAATGCTTCCCCAAACTGACTAGATAGGATTTGCAATATTGGAAACACGCCCATAAAATGGATTGTGTTCTCTATTAGCATAAATCACTATCTGGTTTCAAAAAGTCACAAATATGTCTCCCTGCCACTGGATTCTAGCATCCACAGCAGGAGAAGGAAATAGAAATGTTTCCTAATGAAAAGCTCACAGAAATTTGGAAGGTAAGAATTTTGATTCTTGATTCTAGTATATGATCTTGGCTAAGTTTCTTACCTACTCTATAGTTTAATTTCTCTAACTACCAAAATTAAAATTGTAATTAAATTAAAACCACTTACCCTACATATTACAATTTTTCTCTAACATCCCTCAAACATACTAATTGTATTCACTTTGCTCACTTTTTTTTTTTTTCCATTTTTTCAAGATGTTGAGTACCTACCATATTGCAAGCACTGTCCTAGGTGCTAGAATCACAAAGGTTAACAAAACAGGCATAAGTCCCTGGCCTTAGGAAGTTTGCATTCCAGTGGGGGGAGAGCTTGAGAGTAGTTTAGACACAACATACAGTTTAGATGAGATCTCTCTACCCTCTGTGTTCACAGTAACATGTTTTACCAGGGTAATGCTTCCTGCCACTCTTTGTAACAGCAGCCCCAGCTGCCAGCCAACTCCTTGGAGGCTTTCAGAACATCAATCAGTTTTCCACAGGACTCAAGATCTAGGTAAGTATACAGCAGTTCTTTCCTTTCCTAATGACTTCTGCCATAACTCAGTACCTCCATGAGGATAATTTTGCATAAAGCCAATGTATACTGTCCTTGCCAGGGCAGACACAAGGATACAGGAATGGAGCAGCAAGCAAAGTTCACCACTAATGGGAGTGGGGAGAATTAATGAGCATCCATCCAGCTGTAGGGGCAACTCAAGCCACCTCCTCTGGTGCTGAGCTTGGCTTAGAGGGCGCTGAGCCATTAAGGAGATTTGGGTTCCTAGGAGAGCCTGGTCAGTGGCTCTCTGGGGGTATCTGTTTTTAAGTTCCAAAGCACACTGGAATATGAATCAGGGCAGCATCATCTCCACAGTCCTTCTTTCCTTGAACCAAAAGTCCTTAAGCCTCAAAGTGGAATTTGTCAATGAAATCCTAAATGTAAACATTTATATCCCTTTTTCATAATTCCTTTATCTTTTACTAACTGGCTGACATATGCACCCACTATCTTGCCTATAGTTCTCCCTCTGAGAATAGCAGTGAATTAATATCTACATGTCTACTTTACTTTCGTTTAAATCACACCATTAGAAATATATGAGTAAATCATAATCTCACAGCAAGGTTCTAAAAAACAATGTGAGAATAAATATTCTATATATGTACAAGGTCACATTTGGGTCATACCCACCATATATGTTCTCTATATGTATTTCTTAATAAACACTGATAATAGGATGTGTTAATATGTAACACTATCTGTAGAATTCATTCTTTTTCAAGCTTTAATTGAAGTATAATATACATACAGGAAAATGCACATACCATACATGTTCAGTTAGAAGAATTTTCGGGGCACCTGGGTTGCTTAAGCGTCTGAATCTTGATCTCAGCTCAGGTCCTGATCTCAGTGTCATGAGTTCAAGCTCTGTATTGGGCTCCATGCTGGGCGTGGAACCTACTTAAAAGAAATTTTTTTTCACAAATTGACTACAGCCATTTAACTAGGGACCAGATCAATCACAGGTTCATCAGTCATAACAAATCTATCACACTGGTGGGGATGTTGATAATGGGGAAGGCTATGCATGTGTGGGGCAGAGGATATATGAGAAATCTCTTTACCTTCCTCTTAATTTTTCTGTGAGCCTAAAATTACTCTAAGAAAAAACGTCTTGGGGCACCTGGGTAGCTCAGCCAGTAAAATGTCTGCCTTTGGCTCAGGTTATGATCCCAGCATCCTGGGATCAAGCCTCATGTGGGAATCCCTAATAGTCCGGGAGTCTGCTTTTCCCTCTGCACCTCCCCCCTGCTCATGCTCTCTCTCTCCCTCTCTTGCTCTCTCTCAAATAAATAAATAAAATCTTTAAAAAAAAGAGTCTTAAAAAGAACTATAGAAATATATGAACAAAAGAAGAGAATAATCCAGTCCCTAAGATGTCCCCTCATACTCCTAGTCCCTGGCTCCCCTAGATCTCCATCCCTGTAAGGGTGATCACTACCCTGCCTTCTAACAGCAAAGATGAATTTTGGCCAGTTTTATAACTCATGGAAATGAAATCATATTATAAGTACTTTAGGGTCTGACTTCTTTCACTCTTCCTTATGTTCATGAGCTTCATGGTTGCTGTGTGCAATTATGAATCATTCCTTCTCATTGTTATATAGTATTCCATCAAGTGAATGCCACAATTTGTTTATCTACTCTATTATTGACAGGCATGTAATTTCCAGGTTGAATATCACAAATATGAATAGTGTTATGAATATTCTACTACATGTCTTTTGGAGAATATGTGCACACAATTTCTGTGGGGCATTGTTAACTGAATGTTTGCATCCCCTCAATATTCACATATTGAAGCCCTAACACCCAATGTGACAGTAGTTGGAGATAGGGTCCCTGAGGAAGTGATAAAAGTTAAAAGAAGTCATAAGAGTGGGACCCTAATCTGATAGGGCTGGTGCTCTTGTCAGAAGAGAAAAAGGCAGACACCAGAATTAGCTCTGTCTGCCATGAGAGGATATACTAAGAAGGAGCTATAAGCCAGGAAGAGAACTCTCTCCAAGAAGAACCTAATCAGCCAGCACCCTGATCTTAGACTTCCCAGTCTCCAGAACCATGAATAACAAATTTCTGTTGTTTAGGCAGCCAGTCTGTAGTATTTTATTATTGCAGCCTTACTAATACAAATATATATCCAAGAGTGGCATGGCTGGTCATAACATTACATACATTACATATGCAGCTGAATATATACTGCCTAGATATATTACTGCCAAAATTTTTTCCAAATTGGTTACCAGCAGTATATAAAAGTTCTAACTGCTGCATATCCTCACCAACATTTAGAACTTTCCATCTCTTCTACTTCGGCTACTTGTGGGTGTGTAATGGTACTGCATTGTGGCTTTAATTTCCATTTTTTGGATGATTATTGAAATAAGCAATTTTTCCCATGTTTATTGGACATCTGGATATTCCTTTGTGAAGAGTCCATTCAAATATTTTGTCCATCTTTCTACTGGACTGTCTTTTTTTAAATGATTTGTTCTAAATACCAAGTGCTTTGTCAGAGATAGGTATTGCAAATACTTCTCCCACACTATGGATTTCTTTTCGATTCTCTTAGTAGTGCCTTTTAATGAACTGAAATTCTTAATTTTAATATATTCCAATTTATCCATTTTGAAGAACTCATTTTTTAAAAGATTTTATATATTTATGAGAGAGAGAGCAGGAGCAGGGGCAGGGGGAAGGGCAGAGGGAGAAGGAGACAAGCAGACTCCCGGCTGAGCCTGGGATCCATCCCAGGACCCTGAGATTATGACCTGAGCAGAAGGCAGATGCTTAACCGACTGAGCCACCCAGGTGCCCCAAGAACTAATTCTTAGCATGTTCTGAACACCTATAGCATCCTAGGTGCCTTTAAGACAAAAACAAGGCTAAATCCCTTCTTTCTAGGAGTAACATCATATCCATACACAAGCTAAATGCTATACACAGCATCACTCTTCATAGTTATTTTTAAGGGGTTCCTTCTAAAGGGGTATGCCATTTCTCCATGTTTTGTGTAAAACTAAGTGTTTATGTGTTTATGGCATTAATTCTTAATTATTGGACACAATGTTTTTTAAACATTGACTTATGCTTTTGAATGCCAATTTCTAAGCCCCTTTGTTTCACAGCCATCAAGAATTGGAACTGATCTGAGTTGTGGATTTTTGAGAAATGATCTTATTTCAATTATGGAGGTGGCACTGTATAATCTTAAAGTCAGAAGAGATAGCTAGAAGTCATGTCTTCCAGCTCTGTATTTTTAGGTTAAGAAAATATTTCATTCAAACACTCCTTAATACCTGAGTGTGATCCACTATCTATCTGCTTTCTTTGAAGTAATTTCCTACCTTAGAAGACAGAGAGAGATAGTCATGGAGCCTTGAATTAAGGAAACCCTCTCCACTGATAAGGTTTTTCCAAGAGGGCATCTTCCAGTAGAAATACTTCAGTTCCCTAGCCCTTTTCCCAAGCCTTCATGGGAGAATGCAGTGAAACCTAATCTAAAGATGTGGTTCTCTTTATCAGTGGTTTTTACTTTACAGATGCCACAGAACCTAGAGTTTCTCAGACATACTTCAGGTTCCACAAATGTTTGATTCAAATTTCACTTTTTTAAATTGATTTTCATACTGCCAAGGGATATAATGCCAAAATTTAACACACTGCAAACTGCCTACACGTTAATTTGGGGTTAAATCATCTGAGTGTAGATCTCAGAATTAATCTCCTCCTGCCATCTTTATAATTGAAGCACATGTCCAAGATTTCAAAGTAAATCATTTTAAGACCATTCTAATTTGTATCTACTTCTCTGGATGGATCAGGATATTCTTCATAGTGTACAATAAAAACAGAATGATGAGAAACTGTCCTGAGGCTGCTTGTAGCTGTCCTAACTGCAACTGTTGTCCATAACCCCCAACTTCGAAGGTTTTCCAGCAATAAAGAGCAGAGTCAAGACTTCAGTGACAGTGAGGCCATCATGGCACCCTAACCAGACTAGTTTCTGTTGGTCTCTGCCGTCCACAGACTCCCTTGGTTCCTTCCCATTTTCTGAGCTTGGTTCTGCCAACTTCCTATTTATTACTTTAGCTACCCAATTTCCTTCTGATAAATTCCTTGTCTGCTAAAAACAAAAACACACCAGCCTCTTTAAAAAAAAAAATTACCTACAGTTAATATTAAAATTTTGAACTTATAAATGTTTAATAAAAAAACACAAGTTTTCATCTACTTTGTATGTTGGGGTTCTGCGATAGATTTTGCGTGAAAAAGACTCCAATACTTCTCAAAATTTAATTTGAAAATTACAGTACTCAATCGCCTCCCTGACTCCTGTCTTAGCCTCCCTTCAGCCATTTCTGTTGCAAGTCTAACCACATCATGCCTCCATCTAAAATCTTTTTAAAAACTTTTATGTAATAGGGAATCCTATAAGGTAAAGTCCAAATTATTTGCAGGACTACAAGTCCCCTCAAAATTTGGCACATGGTAACAGGTACTTAATGTTTGTTGAATGAGTCATTAAAAACTGGAAAATGTAAAAACTAGCCCACTATCCTACATCCCTCCCTCGAGTTTCAACAATAAGTCGGTATGTGATACGCATAATTATCTCATTTACATATAAGGCTTTCCAGACATATCATCTTATTTATGTATGGTTTCTCCAAACAAGATAAGTTTAGGACAAATAAGAAGAAATGCTTCTTCAGAAAGCAGGTGTAGATAAAATATTACCTCAAGTGGCTATGAAGTTTGAGAAAAGGTTTTCCTAAAGTAACAGACTGATAATGGGTGGCTGAGGATTATAAAGGCTTCTAACTAAAAGACCCCTGGTCTGACATTCACCGAGCTTAGGAGGTAGAGGTGCGCATCTGGGCAGTGCGCGGAGAGATGTGGGACATTTTTATTTTTGAAATTTCATTTTGTTTTTAAAATTTATAAACTTTTTTTATTAACTATCTGGGGCTTACCCTAAACGGTGAACATGACAGAGAAGACCTAAACATAAAAGTGCTTCCCGACTTTACCAGCCAGTGCAAATCTGTGGACTCGGCTTTTAACTCGCTTCCCCAAAGACACCTTCTCAAGTGTCTCCTCAGCAACGCCATGTAAGCATTTCACTTGAGCCCAAGGCTTAGAAGAGAGATCTGGGTGTCAGTTCTGCCACTCACTACGGGGGTTATTTATTTTAAGCCTTAACTTTCCTCACACCCCTACTGATAAACCCCCCGAATCCCCACCCCAGCCCCCGGCCCCCGGCGCCCCAGGGTTGTTAACGCCTACATGAGGTCACATGTGACGATTTAATTACCTCCTCTGCGCCGCTGACCCTCACTCCCCCGGCCGGTCCCTCCGCCCGCCCCTCGGCCCCCTCCACGGGAGACCGCGAGACCTTCGTGCGCACGCGCCGCTGCGCCCCGGCGAGCTCTCGCGCCATGGCGCGGCACCCACTCGGCGTCCCCGCTGCTCGCCCCGGGGCGCGGGCGCGCGCGCTCCGGCGGCCCCGCCCCCAGCGGCGCGCGCCCTACGGCCGCCGAGGGGCGGGGACGCGAGCGAGGCCGGCTATGGAGCCCCTGCGGAGGGCCCACGAGGCCGCCCTCCGGCTGCTGCTGTGCCGGCCCTGGGCCTCGGGCGCCGCCTCCCGCCCGAAGCCCCGCTCCTCGGAGGTGCTGACGCGGCACCTGCTGCAGCGGCGCCTGCCGCACTGGACCTCCTTCTGCGTGCCCTACAGCGCCGTCCGCAACGACCAGTTCGGCCTCTCGCACTTCAACTGGCCCGTGGAGGACGCCAACTACCACGTCCTGCGTACCGGCTGCTTCCCCTACATCAAGTACCACTGCTCCAAGGCCCCCTGGCAGGACCTGGCCGGGCAGGACCGGTTCTTCACGGCGCTCAAGGTCGTCAACCTGGGTGAGTGGCCCGGGCCGGTGAAGCACGTCCCGCTGAGAATGGGATCACTGTTTGCAAAGCACGCTGACAAACGCCGCTCAGACGCCGAGACCCCGGTCCCAAGGTCAGGCCACGACAGCGCCGGGGAGCCCCGCCTCGGCCCAGCGCAGGCTCGCCTGGGCGCACGCGCTCGCCACGCTTGGGCCCGCGCTGTTGGGTTTCCCAGACCCTCCCTCGGCGTCTAACGCACTCTGCGGCGTTTTAGGACTGGCCTTGGCCCTGGTATTTTGGATTCCCCCCACCCACCCCAGTTGCTCCCCGTACGTGCTTGTCGGGGCTGAGTAGTTGCACTGAGTCATTCCCAGAAAAGTCGGGCTTTATCCCAGACCTATATCCAGGGACCACACTGCGTCACCCTTGGGGAGGAGACATTCATTCCACCCTCACCTGCCGCAGCTCTTGACTGGGAAGACCCCTACAGTGGGCAGTAAGAATGAGGGTGTAAGGAAACGATCCCACTGCACAGTGGCTCTGAAGTTAAGAGATGTCTTACTGCATGGCAGGATTCGTTCCCATGACCGTCATTTTCTTGGGTGCATTCAGTATTATAACTGGAACTACTTTCTGAGTTTCATTGTTTTCTTTATATGAAATCCCAGCAAGTGCGTTTTCCTAAAAGCACTGAAGGTTTTCACCGGTCATATCAGCTTTCTAAGGTGCTAGGCCTAAAAGGTACCAAAATACTCTGCCTCTTTAATATTTCTGTGTTTTCATGGGAATATTCTAATTCGGAGAGAATTTACTCTTGCTGGATGCTTATTTTCTTTGGCTGATGAGGGAAGAGGCATGAACATTGACGTGGGTATATCGTTTGTATCTTAATCGAGAGGCCTCAAGATGTTTTGAACCTTTTAATAGGTAATATCACATTGATCCAGATTTTAGCAATTCAAAATCTAGACGTGGGAGCTGGACCATGTTACCCAACCAGTTTTTTAAAATCAGAGTTAAAGCTAAACCCCTGTGCACCTGCACTGGTATTATATAATCTGATGGCTTATTAATTTAAATATGGTATTTATGTATTTTTGCTTATAGTAACTCACATACGTCAGTCATGGGATTTTTGAGCCATTGGTCTACTGGGACTGTCGTGGGTTCAGTCCACCCAAGGAGAAGATAATTATTTAGCAATGGGTAATTCTTTAAAAATTTGTCTATTTGGCTGATGGACTACATAGAGCATACCCTCTAATTTTGAGGTTGAAGTTAAAGGGTAAGCTCACTTGGAAAATTGGATTCTAAAGACTGGAATGATGAATAGGTTCAGGAAGAAGTTTATTTTAGCATTTTTAGAATGAGTCTTTCATCCCAAATGTAAAGCGTAACAGGTTAGGAAAAGTATAATTGGTGGATGATAGGTAAACCGTGAGCCAAATGCCTTTTAAAGAAAGTTTTCATTTGAAACTTAACACTTTAAGAACACCTTAATGATTAGGGGCTTCTCTTTTAAATATACATGCAAAGAAATCCAAAGAAAAGTAGAATACCCAGAACATGCTCACACAAAGAAGTGAAACATTTTGAGGAAAGAAACAACAGTTGTTTTTCTATGTGAAAGAGAAGGCTAAAGAGTGATTTAATGGTCTTTGGAAATTCTAAAAATCCTGCCCAAACGGGAATAAGAGTTTTAAGTTAAACAAAAGGGAAGAGTTTCTGCTCATGCATGCTTTAATACGAATTGGCTTTTATTGGTAAAGGGAATTTTTTTCTGGACTTTTTAAAGAGCAGTGTATTCACCAATTTGGTAATGTTTATTTTATATTTTTGTCTTAAGGTAGGGAATTAGATAATAGATTCTTTCCGGTTCTGTGATGCCCCTTCTGGATCATCAAATACCTATTCTATTAATAAAAGTACTTAGGATTTTATTCCTCTTATTCCCTTCTAAATTAGTAATTATCAGAGTAATTCATTTTTCCATTTTGTAAATAATAAAGATTTCTCTTTTACCGTTTGTTCCCTCCCTTTCTCCTCTGCCTTCCCTTCAATGGAAGCTGACATTTTACTGATGGTTTTATCAGTCTGGGTATCCTGCTGGGAAATAGATTGAGATTTAAGAAAAGCAACTTACCATTGGAATGAATGGGTAATCGGAGACTTGCTAAGAAGTTCTAATTTTTTTTAAGTGCTTAATTTGACAGTGGTTTACCTACTGTTCAGCTGACTCAAAATGAATTATTATGCAAAGAACTGACGTTCATGTTCATTTTGATGTTATGTTTCAGTCTGGGAAAAAAATAATTTCTCATGGAATTTTACAGACTTTATAGCATATGTGCTATAGATAAAGAAAATTATTTTTTTATGTTTAAATTGTTTAAGTAGCAAATCTCATTTTAGCCTGACTACATTAAGTAGACTGCAGGAAAAAAGAAATAGAGAATTTCTGACTCGTGTATCACAGCACAATCCCCTATCAAACAGCATTACTGATAGTGATTCCTAGCTCTTTCTTAAAAGTGATAATGTAGTTATTATAAGCTAGTAATCTTTGGTCAGTTCTCCCATTTTAGCTGAAAAACTATTGACCATTGATTTGTGTGGTTTTTAAAACATGTCAATATTTTAACTGAAAACTGATAAGTACTATAAAACAAGATTTCAGTTTCACCAGCCATTCCTTAAATTTATATCCTTAGCATTGGTTTAAAAGGCATATTTTATTTTTTAAAAAGGCATATTTTATATATTTTACTGTCAATATATTTAGAAAATTAATAATTGTTTCTAGAACCTATTTTGTTCTTCCATTGATTTTCAGCTTTCAAGTTGTGATACTGTATTTTAAATTTATTTTTTATTTCAACTTCTCCCTCTACTCTTCACTCACTTCTGCCTGTTTTCTTGTCTACTTCCCTACCCATACTCCCTTTACTTTTTTTTTCTTTTTGATAAGTAGCTTTATGATGCTAGTTTTTGTGGCTTTTTTTGTGACATTCCCTTGAAGCATTTAGAGATTCTTTTGGGTATTACCAAGGCAAAGAAGGCAAATATACTGTCAAAGATTTCATGAGAGTTCCAGGGAACACTGTGATGGTGACAAACTGTGACCCAGTATATTCCTAAAAATAGAGGGGTGCCAGCCTGAATGGGCATTTTTGCCTGTTCTCATTGCCAGCTAGTGACGCTTCTTTTGATTAATCTCTGGCATCACAGTGGTTGGAATGCAGCTTCAGGGAAAAAGCACAAAGTAGTCCAATGCACTTACACACCCAAAACGAGCATAATACAGCAAATATATTCTTGCAGAAAAATAAAAAAATCTAGCAATAGGATCAGTCCTGAGCATGTGATCTCCCTATTAACTAGAAAGAGGAATTTTCCAAATGTACAGCTCTTCTTTTAAATTGTCATTTTTCTGTCCAACTCCTACACAAGAACAATAAAATTAATACTTGTATAGAGCATACAACATTTGTTATTGATTCATATGCCTGTGGTTTTATACATGTTTTTAGTATGTTAATAGTCATTGATTTTAAATAGTTGCCTTAAAAGAGATAGGAGCTGTGAAAGTTTATTTTGTATCCAAGATAGTGTCATATGCATGAGTACTTAATCCATTATCTCTGGTTAGTATATGTTTAGTTTCCTGTATCGCAAATGGCAACTAATCTCAACTATAACAGCAAAATCTTATCAAATGGAAATATTCCAAAGAAGAAACATGTTGTTGGAGCCTACTGTATACCTATTTCAAATAGGTTGAAACAAGATTGTTTTCAAATCAGTTGTAAAAATACTCATGGGAATATTTCTCATACCTGTTATACTAAAATCTTCCTTAGAATTAGGGTTTACCTTAGGTTTCGAAGACAGCTATTTGACCCAGTTTCTTTTAAGTTGTACAAAAAATTACTTTAGCCATCAGTGTTACTGTTTGACGTAAAGCACAGTAAAGTTGACCTAGTAATTTGAGCTTAAAGCCACCAATCCAGAGCATCTACAACTAAATTAATGAATATTCTATTTGCTTATTTGTGAAAAGTATATAGAATTACTTGATAATTGGGGCACCTGGGTGGCTCAGTCGTTAAGCGTCTGCCTTCGGCTCGGGTCATGATCTCAGGGTCCTGGGATTGAGCCCCGCATCGGGCTCCCTGCTCAGCAGGAAGCCTGCTTCTCCCACTCTGTCCCCCTGCTTGTGTTCCCTCTCTCGCTGTCTCTTTCTGTCAAATTAATAAATAAAATCTTTCAAAAAAAATTCATAATTACTTGGAAGTGACAAATTAGTGCTTAAAGTGCTTTGAATTAAAACTTAAACCAGCTTTATCTATAGTTTTAAAAATCTCTAGGCTCACACAGTTGTTTCCATATTCCACAAACTGATGAAATTGAGCTCTTAGCTAATTAGAATCAGTCTGTACTCATATCTTTATATTTTCATAACTTTACAATTTGTTGACATTGCAGAAGAGTGCTCTGTGATTTGTACCATGACAAATACATGGATGCATGATTAATTAATAAGCATTGATGTTCATTAATAACATATTCCTTTGTTTTCTAGGTATTCCAACCTTATTATATGGACTTGGCTCCTGGTTATTTGCTAGAGTCACAGAGACTGTACATACCAGTTATGGACCAATAACAATTTATTTTCTAAATAAAGAAGATGAAGGTGCCAGGTATTGAAGGTGTGCATTGGAGAACATAAATATCAGTGGATTTTCTCTTGTGTGTATATGCAATGTTTATTTTTGACCCTTTAAAATAAAACTTTTGTAAACACCTTTTTCTTTCTATGGTGTCGGGTTCTTTAAGATGAATCATTGCCCTCAAGAGGCAAAGCTTTTCATACATTGTTATATATTGCGTGCTCGGTTTAGCCAATGGGAACTGCAGATGCATGAAGCATATACCAATTTTTTTCCTAGAATTGGGTTAAATTACAGATAAAAAATTATTATAACATACATATATTCTGCAGTTAGGTATTAACAATTCAAGTTGATTCTTTGAGGAGAAAATGGATCTTTTATAGGACACTGGAAAAAGAAGTAGAGGATTTTAGGATATATGTGGAGATAATACCATTGGCAGTTCCAAAACTGATGGATTCTAATTGTAATCTGAAATCTAAACTATTCAGCTGCCAGGATTTTCAATGGGAATGTCTTAAAGCCCTTGTGCCATTTACCTAGATGAGAGGTCTAGATGTAATGTTGAAACTTCTTATTGCCTAAACATCCAATACCATACTACTTTCTTAAAAAAATAATGACTCTGGTTAACGTAAATGTAGCAAGACGAATGAAATTAAGACTTACTAAAAGTTAAAATAGCATGCTGATAAAGCTGTAAGAACAATTAAGATCTAGAAAGACCCAGAAGAATAAATTTGGTGACTTTATAAAAGCAATTAGCTGAAATGGTACATATCCATACACTTCTTGGCATTGGGAAATGGGCTGAAATTTTAAAGACCTGATAGCAGTTTTGTGTTGAGATTTTATTAAGTTAATTGCATTTTTGAAAGCAAAGTCATTAAAAAAAAATTTATCCTTGGGGGTAGTTACAAAATACCCAGACGAATGGTAAATTTCAGAAATTTGGAGTAATTTAGGGAGAACTAAGTAGAACTATTTAATTTCTAAACCAATGGGTGTTTAAGATTTATGATCTCTCCCATAATTACAAGCATACATTATATATCATTTTATGTTAATGTGTTGCTGATACTCTGCAACATTCACACATTATTGTAGCAAAATATTTTATAAAATACAATCTAACCAGCATTTGGGTGCTTGCTTCTGGCAAATCAGTAGAGAAAGTGAGTGGCAGTGACTGAGGTGAAAATACCAGAATAAATTAATACAAACTGACTTCTTTAAAGGTAGTTGTTTTAAATGAGCTGCAGAAAGTGAGCTGTTCTTCAAATATATGTAGTGTTCACTTGTCTAAATGCAATTCTAAATAACACTTTAATCAAAGAAGTACTTATGCCATTATATTTAGTCCAGAAGAATATACTTGACACTAGTTAAATGAATGGCTTACACAAAGGAGATAGTGTTGCATTAAGCTTCATTAATAATAAAACTGACTATTAGCATTTTGCAAGGAAGGCTAGAACTGATTTCCCCTGTAATGGGCAAAGTTAAATAACTATAGCTCATAAGTTTTAAGTCAAATACTGCTCATTCACTGCTGCTGGTCTTGTCAATACTTGCCGTAAAGGTTTGGTCCTAGCACAAGGCCGATAAAATGGTTTTTAATTACCAGACTATAAATACAGCTTTTCAGTAGAGTTGCACTTCTTTTCACACTGGCCTATTTGATTTCTGATAATTTGTACTGCTGACTCTGCTTACCTGTTTCTCAATAGCTACAGTCAGTGTGACTTCTTGTCCATATGGTGATAGGTAAATCTCCTTGGAAAAGATCTTTGACAAACTACCCTATTGATCTCTGTAATTCTCTGCTGCTTGCAGCATTAAATAGAGCCTTGATTTCTTGTCTCATGCGCTCGCTGTGTAACAATTAAGCAAATGTAATATTTTCTTGTATTACATGAAAATCAATAGACCTCTTGCTCTCATGGAGTTGATCATGGTGAAGGATGAACTCAACGATGGCTAAGGGCATAGTTCAAATATTAAAATATCATTCATTGGATTTATTAAGTCTTACTGTAAACGTTTTAGTCTAAAAATGCTCCCCATTGAACAGTAATGGTTTAAGTTTTTCCTTTAAAGTTGAATATGACATGGAAGCATTGTGGTCTAAAAGGGGTAAAGTATAAATGCTAGAAGTCAGGAGATTGATTCTATTTTAGTGTCAGTCCTGTATTACTTTTTGACTTCAAGCTAATAACTACTCCTTAGTGTCTTAGTTTTTTCCACCTGTAATCTGAGAAGAACAAAACAAGGAACCTTTCTACTTTAAAATGTATGATAAATATGCTTGTAAGCAAATGTCAGTTTTATTTCAGTAAAAGCTGGTTTTGTAGTCCTCATTCTTCCATTCCATATGTATTTATTTGTAAAGAACGTCATTAACGGAAGGATTTTAAAAATAAGGGAGAGGAAGAAAGGAGGAGACAAATTGAGGCATTGTATGGTTGCCTGCTTGAGAGCTGATTATGCCTGAGATGGCAGGCAGTGTTCCGAGTTGACCCTGCCATTCTGGATATTAGGAATATTCTTAGTTGATGAAACAACCAAAAACAGCTTTTCTGCCAATACTTCTTTGATGGGATTTTGTCTTTAAAAAAAAATCCAGGCAAAACTATTTTTTAATGAAGATGAGTGTTAGTATAAAATTTTAGGAATCTTCTATTGTTACTTCTACGCAAATCAGTTATCAAGTATTGGAAGAAATTTCTGGTCAAAATTTTTAGTTCCTGTGTGAACTGTGAACCACCATAAGGATACAATAAGAATTGGCATGGACGAGGTGGCTAATATAAAAATCCCTAGTTTCTCAGTGCTAATGTCTTATCATACCAAAATGACAAATAGCTATTTCTTTTATCGCACATATTTGGTCACTAAGATTTTGCTAATTGTTGACTAAAGTAAAAAAATGAAACATTTTTAATTATTAAAAGCCATACATATTTCTTTTACAATGTACATTTTATTTCTTGTCATTTATATTTATATTCACTCAAAACTCTAAGCAAGAACATCTATAATGCTTCATGAAGTATCTCTTAATTCTATTAAAGAATGAATGATGTTTAAATGGGTGGGGTGACATCAAGACAGGATCTTGGTTTCATTTCATTTAAAAGCTAATGCAGATAACAGAAACCTTATCCTAAAGCTGGTAGATCGGGTATCTTTTTTTCAGCACTTACCATTCAGACAGTAATGATGTTTGAGGGCATCTTAACCTAAACAAGTATTTAGCATTACATCTCACCTGGGTCAACAGTCTAGGGTATCAAAGTTAAACTGTGTTACTGTAAATTAATGGAAAATGTAACTGCACTTTGCTGAAAGATCAATGTCCAATAAAGGCTGCAAAATCAAATCTTGTTGCAATGATTGAGGTCTTTAATTGCCTTTCAAAGATAAGGTGGTAATCAACACAGCTTTAACTGATTTTTTTACTAGTTCAATCACATGCTAATGACTAGTGCCAAGTCAGAATCTTTAACTACTTACACTTATTAAATCTTATGTTAGTAATGAAAAATTACTTTAGCTACACAATCGATAGAACACAAATCTTAATTACTATATTTCACTTTTATACTATTTTATATGCTTGACAAATGTTACACAAGAGCTTTCCCAACATAGGAAGTGTTATTAATAGTGACCGTGGTCCACAGAGTATTTTTGTAATATAAATTAGAGAAGAGATGTTGAGAAAAAATTTCTTCTTTAAACGAAAATGTGGCTAAAATAGTTTCACTGACATAAGTTTGGCCATCCAGCTACTTCTAGGAATTCTATTCTGCTAATTGAGAATACCTTTAATACAACTGGGATAAAATAAATCCAGATTGTTTTTAGTGTGTTTCCAAAGTTTCAGTTAGTTTTCTAGTAAAGAAATTGATTTTGTGTAAAGCCTGCTATAAAATTCTCCTAATTGGGGAAAGGATAAGTTAGTAAAGGGAAATGAAAACTGAAAATAAGTTGGACTTCAACAAAATTAAAAACTTTCATGCTTCAAAGGAAACTATCAAGAAAAGGAAAAACCAACTGATGGTATGGGAGAAAATATCTGTCATGTATCTGATGGGGGACTTGTAGCTAGAATATATAAAGAACTCTTACAACTCAAAAACCCAATTGAAAAATAGACTTAACAGATATTTCTCCAAATAAGTTATACAAATTTTTGCTACTAAGCACATGAAAAGATGTTCAACATTAACTGCTGGGAAACTCAAAACCACAATGAGATACCACTTCATACCTCCTAGGATGGCTATAATCACAAAGACAGATGATACCAAGTATTGCCAAGGATGTGGAGAAATTGGAACCCTCATGCATTATCAGTGGGAGTGTAAAATGATGTAACAACTTTGGGAAAGTTTAGCAGTTCCTCAAAATATTAAGCATGAACTTAACATGTGACCCAGCAATTCTATTCCTCGGTATATACTGTAGAGAACTAAAAACATATGTTCACACAAAAACTTGTATGAAAATGTTCATAGCAGCATTGTTCATTTTAGCCCAAAAGTGGAAACAACCCAAATAGCCACCAGTTGATGAATGAATAAATAAAATGTGGCATGTTCACACAATGAAATATTATTCAGTCAAAAAAAGGAATGATGGACCCATACACATGATAGGATTGATAAAGCTCGAACACATCATGCTAAGTGAAAGAAGCCAGTCATAAAAGACCACATATTACATGATTTCATTTATATGAAATGTCCAGAACAGGCAAATCTACAGAGCCAAAGTGAATTAGTGATTGTCTAGGGATGGGGAGGTTGGGAGGAAATGGGCGGTGACATGTCATGGGTATGGATTTTCTTTTTTGGGTGATGAAGCTGTTCTAAAATTGTGGTGATGGTTCACAACACTGCGACTATACTCAAACCAATGAATGGCACATTCTAAATGGAAGACTGTGTGGCATGGGAATTATCTCTCAATGAAACTGTTAAATTAGTAATGGGGAGAGGGTAAATGGGCCATTAGTATTTAATGTGATATGGTTTCAATTTTGCAAGATGAAAAAAGATCTCAGACAGATGGTACCAATGGTTGTATAATAACGTGAATGATAATGTGACTGTACTTGATACCACTGAACTGTACAGTTAAAAATAGTTAACATGGTGTAGTGCCTGGGTGGCTCATTCAGACTCGGTTTAGGCTCAGGTCATGATCTCTGGTGGTGGGATCCAGCCCCACAGCCGGCTCTGTTCAGCGCCGGGTCTGCCTGAGATTCTCCCCGCCACTCCGGCTCCTCCCCAAGTATGCACTCTCTCTCTCAAAGAAATAAAGAAATAAAGAAATAAAATCTTTTTAAAAAAATTATTAACACTGGCAAATTTTGTTTTATATGTATTTTACTGCAAATAAAAATAATTTTTAAAATTTAGTAAAGGATTTAATATTACTGCAATGAAATACAACTGATTGCATGATTTCTATAGAAAATAATTGAGTTTAGAAAAATGTTAGCGATTATAAGAGGTAAAACATGTTAATATCATTTTATACATTGCAGTCTTAGAATTTAAAAAATTTTAATTGTGAAACCTAGTTTTAATTAAGTAGATGAAATCTCATTTGGGATCATTTTTAGTAGCATTAAGGATAAACTTTTATATCTTTATTACATACTTGTATCCTGAAACTAATACAATGTTGTAGGTCAATTATTCTTCAATATAAAAATACATACACACATGCATAAAGAGATTTTTTTTTTTAAAGATTTTATTTATTTGACAGAGAGAGACACAGCACGAGAGGGAACACAAGCAGGGGGAGTGGGAGAGGGAGAAGCAGGTTTCCCACCGAGCAGAGAGCCCGATGTGGGGCTCGATTCCAGGACCCTGGGACCATGACCTGAGCCAAAGGCAGACGCTTAATGACTGAATCACCCAGGCACCCCAAGAGATGTGTTGTTTTAAAAAGATGTACTTGGTTTGAGATTATTTAAGATAAGACCAAAGAAAAGCATGTAAAATGTTAGTAAATGAAAATATCCTCTTTTAGATCCTAGTTGCTGGGTAAAGAATATTAGCTACTACTAGTATGAGGTGTCATATAGTATTGCTTATAGCTATTTTAGTTGCACTTATATCATTTTAAATACAGTTTATGAACACTGTACTACTCCATTATATTATTAATTTACCTTCAGTGATATTTATAGTATCAATTTAAAAGCAGTAAAACTTCATGAAAAGTAGCTTAAACACAAGGATTTTGATAAACAAAAGCTTCCAGTTTTTAAAAGCAAATCATGGAAGCTGTACTTCTTAGAGAAGATTTGAAGTTTTCGTATTGTTGATGATAGAATTATGAACCTTATAAACTCAGTATTTTTTAGTTAACCTAAATACATAAATCTATTTGAATTCATCTTATGAAAAGAGATATGTCATTAGATATATGATCATTATATGCTTTAGTGATTCATGGACCTTGTTACATACATGCTTTGTAATGTATGAATTATTTAGTAAGAAAAATCACAATAATTTTGTTGTTACTCAAAAATTTATGGGTTGGCAGAAACAATTATGCAGCCCCTGAAGCTGGTATCTTAAGGTAACATCATTAACACTACATAGTATGATTTTTTTTAGTAGTTGCTTGACATAACCTTTACTGCTTCTGCTAGAATATATCAGTAATTTTATAACAATCTGTCTGTAAAGAGAACATTGAATTTATTAACCACAAAGTGATTCATTTTGCTCTATTTTCATATAGGTGCATAATTTAAAATCAGACCTAAAAAAGTTGTCTACCCTAAAGGAAGAATAAAAAAATACAAATGAAAATCAATACTCCAGTAAATAGATTAAAAAATTTTTTAATTTTAACTCCACTTAATAAAAATGGATATTTCTATTTCAAAAAATGAATACGTTTAAGAAGTGAATGAAAGTCCATGAAGATAGGAAATTATCCTATAACCTTTCTTTACACATGATATTAAGGCCCTTGCTGTGAGATGAAGCCAAAATTATAGTTTCTTACGCTTTCAGTTCTCCAAATTTATAAATGAAATTGGAATAAAAATCTAAATAGTGTCACCTACTTTTAGATTACATTTAAAAATCAATAGTCATTCATTCATCCTCTAAATACTTTTGCATTGACCACGTTGAAGGCAAATTTTAGTAATTTTACTTGTCAACAAAATCTAGCAGCTCTAAATCTATGTACAGGGTCCGTTCAAGCCATACTGGGGGGAAAAAAAAAACCAGCTTCTGTACACAGCTGGATGAGAACTACATCTTACTAATTTTGTGTTTGCAACATTTATCATATAATGAAGACTTTGTGTGGAATTAATGTGTGATAGTCAAAATTAAAAAGAAAACTTGTCTTCATCTTTAAGAGCTTCAAGAAAAGGATACATACCTGGAGATCATATGAATTATTTGCAAGAACAGCAACAAGTTTTGAAATACCTCACATGTAATGAATTAACGTACACTGTTCTATGTATTCTGAAAAACGAAAGACTTGAATCTTGTTGTAATATCCTTTTGAGGCATTTCAAAAGGTGTTGTCTGTCTTCTCATTTTAAAGTCAAATGAAATGATATGCAGAAGTAAATGAAGTGAAACATTAAACAGAAAGTATTAGGATCAGTTAGACTTACTCATTTTAAATAGAACTATAAACAATATGTTGGTAACTAAGAGACAAGAACATTTCAATTGACTTGGCCAAACATGAAATGGGCTACCTCTTGAGTCAGTGAATCCTGCTGTTGGATATGTTCAGAGAGGCTGTGTGACAATTCCTTAGGTAGACATGGAGAGAATTCTTGAATTAGACTGAGAACTGGATTGGTGATTTTGTAAGTTTCCTTTAATTCTGAAATTGTACTTCATTCTTGCATGCCTATCTCTGATTCCTAATCATGCTATTTAGTTTGGTGTTTATTGCTGTTCTACTGTGGGTAATACAGAGAACCTTGTTTTGAAGATAAAATACATGGTTTAAGTTGTCATACCATTACCAGTTAAATGACAGGGAAAAATTAGAGCTTTCTAAATCTTAACTGTCTTCATGTATACAATAAGGAGTTTATCGAACACTTTCATAGCATTTATTTGTGCCAGGTCCTAGACTATGCACTCTATACATATTAACTCACTTAATCCTCTCTTAACAACCCAGTGAGTTAGGCACTGTTTTGATGCCTATGTTTTAGTTGTGGAAACCAAGAAGTCTTACCCAAGGTCACACATGGTGTTAGTCCAACCCCTGCAGTCTGTCTACAGAGTCCATCATCTGAACCTACAATGCATAGGACAATTTTGTCACATAATGGATGTTCAGGGGTTTATCTGTGCTCATTTTTGTTCATGCCTCTTCATATTCTTCTGTTTTAAGACTAAAGGATATTAGGCAACATGAAGAAAATGTTTATTGTTTAGTGGTTATTGCTATTATAAATTGTACAATTATATCTTTTTACAATTAAAATTTTCAATACATTATTGCTGGTGTGTAGAAACACAGCTTACTATAAAAATTTTTGAAATAATTTTTTTACTTTTTAAAAGACTTTTTATTTATTTATTTGAGAGAGCGAGAGAGAAAGCATAAGCTGGGGGAAGAGCGGAGGGAGAGGGAGAAGCAGACTCCCCGCTGAGCAGGGAACCTGATGCAGGACTCGATCCCAAGACCCTGAGATCACGACCTAAGCCAAAGGCAGATGCTTAACTGACTGAGCCACCCAGGTGCCCCACGTCATATTCTTTTAAATCAAAATTAATCAGCAAGTATTTGAGTGTTATATATAAGGGCCCACAGTAGGCCCTGAAGGAGATAAGTGGAATTCTCGAGCATAGGAGGGAATCAATATTTGCTATAAAATTTGTAGTTCATTGGGAGTCTATAATGGTTGTTATTCTTGATGGTGGTGGTGGCGGCAAAGCAAAGGAGCAAGTGAGACTTAAGACGGGCAAGAAATGTACATGGCAGTTGCATTCCTATTACTCAATCCACCTTGCCTTCAAAATCCATTCATTTACTCAACAGATATTTAAGTGCCTACTGTGTGCCAGGTACTATTTTAGGTGCTAGGGACACGGCAGTGAATAAAGACACACACAGTTCCCCTCCCTCATTACCTTAGAGTTTAGTGGAGAGACAAACAAATGAGTGAAACCCCTGATATGTTAGATAGTGATAAGCGCTAGGAGAAAAATAAAAGAGCTTGTATCTATGGGTGGAGTGGGTTTGGGGCTGGTTTGTAATTTCCATAGTGTGTGCTAAAGGAAGGCTGCAGCTAGAAGGTGACATTTAAGTCCAGACATACAGAATGTGCTCTTCTGGGGAGGGCATCCATGGGTGTTCAGAATGGTCCAGCGTTTGACATACCGTCGCAGGCTGTCCTACAATACAGCTTCTAACAAAACTAGACTGTCCACAAGCCCTGATAATAGAATTGTTTACCTTTATACCAACAAGGTTGGGAAAGCACCAAAATCTCCATGTAGCCTATGCCCAGGCTGACTTCGAGGAGTTCGTGCTGTGAGACCTAAAGTCCTTATGAGGTTGTCTAAAACAGAAAAACATGTCAGCAGGGCCTATGGTGGTTCCATGTATGCTAAGTGTGTTCAAGACAGGATCAAGCATGCTTTCCTTACCAAGGAGCAGCAAATCGTTGTGGAAGTGTTGAAATCACAAGCACTGAGTCAGAAAGCTAAAAAAAGAAAAAAAGGAGCCGTTTTTGAGTAATAAAACAATAACAACAACAACAGCAAAAGACCTGCAGAATGCGAGGCAGTGAGCCATCTGGATACCAGGGCTAAGAGCAATCCAGGCAGGGGGAATGGCAAATGCAAAGGCCCTGAGATAGAATGCCTGATGTGTTCAAGGAACAGTGAGAGGAGGCTGGTGTGAATGAGGGAGAGTAGTAGGAGATGAGGTTTGAGGGTCCAGAAAGTGTCGGGAGCAGAATGTGCAGAGTTTTATAGGTCAAGGAAAGGACTTCAGTTTTTACCCTGCACAAGTTAGGAAGCCATCTGGAGAATTTTAACCAAAGGAGTGACTTATCTAACCTTGGCAACTGGGTTGAGAATAGAGTAGTGGCAAAGGTGGAAACAGAAGATTAGGAGAAAACAGCAATGGTAGTTTGAACTGGGGTAGCAGCTGTGAAGTGGTAGGAAGGAGTCAGATTCTGGGTTAAGAACTCAAGATTGAGAGCAAGGTAAAAAGAGATGAAAGAAAACCTCTGTGATTTACAATAGCAAAATGGATTTTCCTCATTAAAAAAATATCACTTTACAACAACAACCATAAATAACCCTCTTTAAAACTGGGCAAAGGGGAGCCTAAGTGGCGTAGTCAGTTAAGTGTCCAACTCTTGGTTTTGGCTGGGGTCATGATCTCAGCACCGTGAGACAGAGCCTTGTGTTGGGTTCTACGCTCAGTACTCAGCATGGACTCTGCTTGAGATTCTCTCTCCCTCTCTCTCTGCCCCTCCTGCTCATGATCTCTCTCTCTCTCTCTCAAATAAATCTTTTTTTTAAAATGGGTAAAGGAATTAAATAGACAGTTCCCCAAAGAAGATATATAAATGCCCAACAGGCATGTGAGAAGATACTCAACATCACTAATCACTAGGGAAATGCACATTGAAACCACAGTGAGATACCACCTAACATCCAATAGGATGGCCAATATCAAAAATATAGAAGATAGCAAGTGTTGGTGAAGATGGGGAGAAATTGGAACCCTCGTGCATTGCTGGTGGGAATGCAAAATGGTGCAGTCGTTGTGGAAAACAGCATGGTGGTTCCTCAAAATATTAAAAATAGAATTACTATATGATCCAGCAATTCCACTTCTGGGTACATACCTATCCAGAAAAATTGAAAGTACAAATTGAGTTGGTTTTCCCCATAGTACTATGAATTAAAAAGCTGTTTAACAAATGATAGGTTCATAGAAAATTTCTAGTTTTGTGGTCTATTTTCTCAAATAATAGGAAATGAACTTTCAATGAAAGGTACATGGGGACCTTGGGCACACTGTTTACTTTTCACGGGACTGAGGTGCAGGTGGAAAAGGGAAATTTCAGAATATCTGGAGCATCTGATTAAATGAATTTTTACCTAAGCTATTAATCTACAATAACTAAAAAGAGATAATTTATCTCCTACACGGACTTTCAAATTAAATTTAAAAGAAATTCAGGCAGAGAAAAATATGCACAAAATTTTTTGGTATTATACTGAAACTAATCAACATTTAAATTATTTTCTCTCGCGCGTGAATAAACTGAGTGTTAGGGGGAAACTGTCACTCCTCTCCCACCAAATTTATACAAAATTCAGCACCCAACCGCAAAGCGACATGTGCCCCTTTATTAGCAGATTATGGACCAACCTACACGTTGCAATTTGTAAACAAACTTTTATCTAGGCACCATAGATCAACACAATTGTGCACTTTAAAATGAGGTTAACAAGGCATTTAAAAAACAACCCAGGGTGATTGCTACTGCATGAGCTATCACCGATTGCGTAAACATTGCTATCTAGTTGAAAATTTATGGACGAGACCGGATATTTTCTGCAACGATTTAATAATATAACATGATGCCACTACTGCAGCTGTCCCCTGGCAGTTGAACTCTTCCCTGATTTTTTTAACTGTTGCTTTTGAACAGAGGGATGTTTACTATTTCAGGGCAATCGTGAGGTAAAACAAAAAGAATTCATACACTCGTGGCTAATACGAGAGGAAGACGATGACCTTCCGCATCTGTGGCGTGGAAGAAGGAAGAGAAAAAGACAAGCACTTTTTGAGTTCTTGCCTTGCTCTTGCTGATTTGATGCACAAACCCCGTTAAGGTAGACGTCTTGACAAAGTAGGGATAAAGGAGAGCTGCACTTCTTTCTGGGGCTGCCGCAAACGGTACGCAATTTTGTGTCGTCAATTGGCTTTTGACCGACCCAGTCCCAGTTCAGTTTCGTCCTTCGTTTGTTAGCTGGTTTCACCTGGCCGCCTTTAACGAGGGTCGGGAAAGGCAAGGACCGTCACTCAGTCGCCGCGGGCGGCCACAGGGCGTCGGAGTTCTCCCGACTGGACAAGCCCCGCCGGCCCTCCTGCGGGTCCCCGCACTCTGAGCGCACTCCCCGGGTCCCGCCCGCCCCGCCGCGGGGGCGGGGCCGGCCGGGAGCTGCCCTCTTCCAACATGGCGCCGTGGGAGGCGGGTCCCTCTCGCCGGCTCCCGGGGTTCCGGTGCCGTGCGTTTTGGTTCCGGAGTAATAGTGCCCTCGCCGCGCCTTCCTCCTCCTCCTGCCGCCGTCGCTGCCGCCGCAGCCGGAACGTTCGGCCTGGGGAGGCTGGGGTTGAGCCAGTGCGCGCCGCGCCCTCTCACTCGGGGTGGGGAGCACGACTGGCTCCCCGACCCTCTCGCGGAAGGCCCTCCTCAGCTTTCGCGTGGTCTGGGGGCCCCGGGGCTCCTTCCAAACAGCCCCCGACTGAGTCCCGTCCAGTCGGGGACCCTCCACTCTCCACTAAGGAGGAGTGGACACCTGCCGCTCTGCCTCCCTAAAACGGGGTCGTCTCTTCACACCCACGCAGACGGCTGAGAGCTTCACGATCCCCTTTCGCCCAGTTTTCCAACTCCAGAACCTCTGACCTCCGCTAGTTCCTACCGGCCCCTTCTTCCTGCCCCGTCCACGCTCACAGGGAGGCAGCCCCGACCCCATACAGCCTGGGTCTGGCTCGGTGCCTGCGGGCTCCTTCCAGACCACCCCTCCTCTCTTTACTGCCCACCCCCCCAGCCTCCTCTCCTCGGTCCCCTTGTCACCTCTTGGAGCCCTCTCTTAACCAGGATCCAGTGGGTACCTCCTACCCCAGGATGTGAGTCCCTGTAACCTGTAATGCTGTGGCTGGCCCTTGGCCCCTTCCATGCCATGGAGAGCCAGGTGCTGGTGATTCGTATCAAGATTCCAAATAGTGGCGCGGTGGACTGGACAGTGCACTCCGGGCCGCAGTTACTCTTCAGGGATGTGCTGGTGAGTGGTGATCTCAGTCTTCAAATCCCATTGAGGAGGGCTCAGGGATTTGTGGGGTAGTCAGCGCCTTATCCACTGAATCTGAGCCTGGTGGCCCGAGCTAGTGGCGGTGGCCATTGCTGGCCTCCTGTGAGGGCAGTTTTATTGCTTCAGCGACGGCATTGATTAATTGCATGTACTGAAATCTGGCAATTGTGCAGGGCCCTGGGGAAATAGAGATGAATCAGATTGAACCCCTGCCCTCAAGGAGCTCACAGCCTGGACTGGGACGTACACACAGAAGCAACCAGCTGGATGCAAAAAGCTGAGTCTAGAAGTTTCTTCCTCAAGTGTTTCTCAGAATGTCTCTGGCCAGATTCCAGCCATGCCTTTCTACCGAGTTCCCTGAACTTGTTGACTCCTGGAGAAAGGGAAACTAGGCAGCTTGAATTTGCCATGTTTCATCAAACCTAAGGTGTCATTTTTTTAAGACACTATTTTATGTACCACTCAGAAAGAAAAAATACTGCCCGTTAAACTGTGACCTGCTGCACATTATACAAAAGTAGCCCAATTTCGGAGATGCTAGCGTTGAGGGAAAGGGTACATCTTGGAATCAATGCTGTGTCATTACTCTCAGGATACTCAGAACATATTTCAAATAAAGTCATGGGATGTGAGAGCAGAGTGTAACCTTGGCGGTGGCCTGTTGGGACCTCTTACCTTTTTTGAGATAGTTACTGAGGAGCAGAGAGGCGGAATGGCTTTTCCAAAACTGTGTTGCTCCTGAGTGGGAGAGTCAGTACCAGAACTCAGATTTCCTTACTTAGTAATTTTTTCCCACAGCTGCACTGCCACTTCTCATCTTTTAGCACACATTTGAGATAGCCAGAGTGCATTGTGCCCATTTTATATATTGAATGATTGAGGTATGAAAAGCAGAACTGACATACCCAGAAGCATGTTGCAGGTACCAAATCTATGGTGCATCTTACCTACAAGATAAGATGGGGTGGAGCAGAGGTTCTTGGGAGGAGGGAGATCTCTGATGTGATTTTTTTTTTGGTAGTCCTAGGTGACTCAATCAAAATTTGATTCCTGTACCTACATTTTGAATTCTGGATTTTACTGACCATTCTGGATTTTACTGACCACGCAGAACATAAGAGATTTTCAGGTGTCTGGGCCAGGAGTCCTGAAGCTGGAGTGAGCCAGCAGCTTCCAATCTTGTACACCAAATGTTGCCCTTCCCTTTGCATATGGAGTTCACACATTCACATACATACAGATTTCCTTCCTCATGACAAGGCCCAAACTTTTTAGCACGGTCCTCTAGGCCCACGTGGATTGGCTTGTGCTTACCTGGCACCAGCTCCATCTCTCACCACACCCCTGGGAGCACCATGTGCTCCAGGTACATAGAACTAACCTTGAGTTCTTCCAGGCTGTCTCCACTCAGCCCCTTTCTTCAGCTGGCCAACTCCTACCTGCTGTTCAGAGCCCAGCTTCACTTTTCCTCTACCTTAATCTTGGTTATGTGCCCATCCTTTGTGTTCCCACAGCTTTGCTCCAGCAAAGGTCACAGGTTTTGTCACAGTTTTGTCTGTCTGTCTCTTCCACTAAAATGGTAAACTTCTGGAGGAGATGGACTTTTCTGTCTCCCCTCTGTTTCTGGAGCTCCATAGCATCCCGAATTTTTTTTTTTTTTTTTAAGATTTTATTTATTTATTTGACAGAAAGAGACACAGCGAGAGAGGGAACACAAGCAGGGGAAGTGGGAGAGGGAAAAGCAGGCTTCCTGCTGAGCAGGGAGCCCGATGCGGGGCTCGATCCCAGGACTCTGGGACCACGACCTGAGCCGAAGGCAGACACCTAATGACTGAGCCACCCAGGTGCCCCCCAAAATATTTGTTCAAATATTTCAAAGGGAGCTTCAAAGAAGATGCATGCAATTATGGTTTTGTGGACCAGGCTACTGAGTTTTGAATCTAGAAACATGGGTTTAATTGCAAGCAGTCCCACTAACTAGGCAAGTCACTCTGCCTCTTTTAGCCTTAGTTTCCTTACTTGTAAAATAGGGACTGTACCTGTTTTCAAGACTTGCAAAGATTAAGTGGGATCATGCCTGTGATGAGAAAGATGTGAGCTTTCTTTCACTTTGCTCATTTGAAATAACAGAAGGTATTATTTAAAATAGAATGGTGCAGGGGCACCTGGGTGGCTCAGTCAGTTAAGCGTTTGCCTTCGGCTCAGGTCATGATCCCAGGGTCCTGAGATTGAGCCCCACATTGGGTTCCCTGCTCAGTGGGGAGCCTGCTTTTCCCTCTCCCCTGCCCCTGCTCATGCTCTCTCTCACTCTGTCTCTCTCAAATAAATAAATAAACTCTTTAAAAAAAAAATAGAATGGTGCAATGTTTAAAAACACAAACTCTGGGCCAGACTCCCTGGGTTTAAATTGCAAGCCTTACCAGACTCACTTTGGGCAAGTGTCTTCTGTGTCTCAGTTCTTCATCTGTAAAAAAAAAAAAAAAAAAGTGGAGGGTGGGAGATAAAAATAGTGCCCACCTGATAGAGTATGAGGACTACTGGAGTTGATATACATAAAGCACTTAGAACAATCTGGAATGTAGTAAGTGCTTTATAAGTATTGTTGTTATAACATAAGGGACAAGGCCTGGCTGGGTCTTCTGCTTCTCAAGCATCTCTCAGTGGTTCCTTGGCTCCAGGCTGACTGGCCTTAAAGTAAACTTTGCACAAATGGTCCCACCATCTAGAACTCAGAGTGCCATGTGTCTTCTCACATGCACATGCACAGGTAAGCCCAGGTGGAGCATGCTTTGTCAGGAAGGCCTGATGAAGGGCTCTTAGCAATCGGTGCTGTGCTCTCTCTTATGCTCCTAATAGCAGGCTCTATGAACTGCATGCCCAAATCCTGGTGGACATCTATGATCTCTTCTCTAGGGTCACCTCATCTTTTCCTCAAGAAATTGGCAAAAAACCACAGATACATCAGCGTCTTTGGCTTAGAGCCTTAAAATTTAAAGCCCAATGAAATCTGGAAGCATCCCCTTCATCTAATATCACTTCACCCCAGTTTTCAAATGAGGGAGCATAACCCCAGAGGGGGAAAATGCTAAAGCCACACAGCTCATTTTGGGCCACACCAGAAACAGAAGCCAGAAGCAGTTTGTTGTCACTGAGTCATCTGTACCTGAGCATGTTTTGGATGTGGGGTTGTGGTTGAGGGCTCTTGTCACAGCTCCATCAAATGGCTGGGAAACCCTTGAGAAGTCACTCGGCCTCTCTGGGTCTTTGTCCTGCATCTGAATAATTAGAGACTGGCTGGTCTCCAAGGGCAGAGACATTTGGTGATCTGCTTTTCAGCTTTATTTTCTGTGTTCTGTTCCTTGTAGACCACAGCCCCCAGTTTTGGGAAGATTGTGCAGGAGATCTCAACTAGTCAGTAGGAGGAGAGAATGTTCCTCTTATTCTTCTTGCTATTTCAATCCTGTCTCCCAAGTCCCAGCTCAGATTTCCCCTCATCTTTGAAATTTTTGTCTAAACGGAGCCTTTGATTTTTTCCTGCCTCCTGAGTTAGCAAATACTTATTTGCTATTTATGTCTTTTGTTTGGCTCTTATAATACTATAAGTGCTCTATTTTGTTACTCTTTTAGGTTTGTCTTTATCTCTGTGACCAGACTAGCATCTTTCTAAATCTTATTCTTCTATAGCCTACCGCTTTGTGATCTTTATGCTCCTGGCCTGTTGAGATGCTTAATTATACTTTTGGCCCACCATATAGTTGATGGATTTATTAAAAGCACAGAGAAGAAAAGGATCAAGAAATGATCACCATTAAGATATTTAAATTTAATTTTTCTTTTGAAACCTTCTTTAGGTAAATGTTATGTTGAGAATTAAGACAGGTGTTTTTTGGGGGGGGAATAAGTCGCTTAAAATATAACTGGAAAATATACATAAAATTTTTAATGTGCCCTGCTTAGAAATAACCAGTAGGTATTAACTAATTTTGAAGCTTTTTAGCCCTTTGGCATTATGCTAAGCCCCACTTTATTTGCTTTAACAAAATAAGATAGTTGGTTGTGTTCACATGGTTCTCATGATTCACTCAAGTGAGTTTGCTTTTTCTTTCTCCTTTTCCCCACATTAGGTGTAAAACCTATGTGGCTCCTTGATTATGTTGATGTGCAAAGGATGCCATTGCTGCCAAGCAAGGTTTTCAGCTAGTTATTAGAAATTTGCTGCTTGATGGGTTCTGCTCTTCATAAATAGGAAGGATCCTAAATTAGGTTGCGATTACTATAGAGTTCACATCTCAAGATTGAGGTGGTCAGAGCTCCCTTGAAGTAACCAGAGGTAACCTCAACTTGGAGGGTTGGGGGTGGAGTCCCCCGGCTTATTTTTAACTACACACCCAGCTAGAAAAGGTCCTCAGTAAATGCTATGGAAGGATGACGGAGGTGAATGAATGACCATCACCGATCCTTGGGTGCTGAAATTTAGGGTTTCATTGTGAGGTAAGCTTTGTGACGTTCCAGTCATCAGTGACTTGTTTTATTTAACAGACACTCATGTGGCGCTTACCACATGCTACACACTCTTCTACGCACTTTACAAATATGAACTCATTTAGTCCTATGAGGTAGGTACAGTTTTGATCTCATTTTACACAGAAGGAAACATAGGCGCAGAGAGACTCAGTCACTCAGCTACTGAATGGCAGAGCCAAGGTCCAGCCTTAGCAGTTCGGCTCTAGTCCACATAGTCAGGCTTTACACTAGTTGCCTGTATAGTATATTCCATACTCGCTCTACAGTTTCCATTTACCTGGCAATAAATACTTTCTGCCTGTAAGTGTGTAGAATTTCTTTAACACTAAAATTTTTCAGAAATACTTCCTCAGAGTTGATGTCTCATTTGCTAAGACAAGAATCAGAAGGAAAAAATCACCTCCTTTGACTCTAATGAGCGAGGGCTGCCTCAAATAGCTCTCTTTGATCAATTTTATATGCACAGATTTATTTTTCAGGAAAAAAAAAGGCACTGTAGAGGCAAGGCTATTATGCAAATTTCCACTGCAGCAAAAGCTTCTAAAGAACTGCCTTTGGAAGGAAGTTGCAGCCGCCACTCTGCTAAGTGCCCCGCTTGGAAGGGCTGTGGGCTCCCTGCTGAGAACTACTGCAAGCCGCTTTATCAGCCGGCTGCCTGGTGCCAGTTCCTGGCAGAGCCCAGGAGGAACGTTGTGGCAGAGGTCCCCGAGAGAACAGTGAGGTTTGCAGACCATTTGGGTTAAGCTGGACGTAATGGAGGGTCACTTTTCCCAGAACTGCCTATTTCTTGAAGATGTTCCATGCCTCTCTAACTAAGCTGTCTCTGTAGACTGATTTTCAAGATTGCAACCTTATGGGTTCATTTAAACATGGATATCAGATTATATACCTTAGACAAAAATCTTTCGTAGGCTAGATTAACTCTGTTCCGGTGTCACTAAATGTATGTTTTCCAGTAAAGGTTGATAAAAATTGTATCAAATGTAGTGCTATAGGTTAATATCATCATTGGAATAATATATCATGGAAACTTGTTTTTTTTTTAACTGTCTGCACTATGAATACAAGGCGAGATGTTGCTAGTTACATATCAGAAACTACATTTGTTGTCTACAATGTGCTAGGCTAACTTCTGTTTATTATTTAATTGCATTATCTGTGTGAATATTACTAGACCCATATTGGAGGATAATCAAATAGAGGCTCAGAGAGGTTAAGTAATTTGTTTGCAGTCACACAGCTAGTAAGTAGAGAGCTGAGATTCAAACCCAGCCTAGTCTGACTCCTAAACACCTTTCTATTGGTAGTATATTCCACAGCCTTCCATAGAACAAACTGTGTGTGTTTTTTAAATACACAAACAGTGTGTATACGCTGTTGAATCAAGAGTGAAAGATTATGGTATTAATACAGACTAGATTTGGTAAAGAACCCTCCCCCCCACCCCAGTCCCCAAATAGAGATTTAAACTCCGGGCTTACATTGCTGGGCTAAGTGTGATTATGAGCTAATGTTTTTATAGTTTATGCCAACATTTCAAAAATCTTTTTCAGGTTCTCATATTTCCTCTAGGATTTGCCACATGTTAGCAATAAAGAAATGGCTAATTGTGTTTCTTTATTCTTTCTTTGTTTAGGATGTGATAGGCCAGGTTCTGCCTGAAGCAACAACCACAGCGTTTGAATGTAAGTCTGGCTTGTATACTTTCTTGACTATTCCTTTCTGCAGTAATTTTTCAAAGGGTTTATGGGTTGCATTACTTTAGAAACTGACAAAAACAGATTATTTATGATCATCATATGGTACATTTAAATATTTATAAATTAATGCAAGTTTAATGATGATACTGAACTGAGTAATATTTTCTTATTTAATCATATCTTGGGTGTGCATACTTCTATAATATAGCTTTAATTACCAACATGACCTTTATCTGCTCTTGCTCCTCACTGTAATAATATTGTGGGACAAAATGAAACCTGTAAACTACCTGTAGGCCAGTGATTATTGATTAAGAGATTGTAATCCATTGCTGCTTTAAAACAGTAACAGAGTAGAACTTTTAAGTGAGCATTGCATGGAATAATTCTGTTTTAGTGGGGCTTGGTGTGGCTGGTACATGATGACAGTAGCCCTTCAGGTCTTGAGACCTTCCTCCTTACCTTCTCCCCCGGCAACCCCCCCCCGCCACCCTGCAGTTGGCTTGGGCATTGGGAGGGGCAGGATGGACTAGAAAACCAGTTTTGAGATGAGCCAGGTCATTGCAGGGCATGTTAGGGTTTAGGAATGTTAAGATGAGGGTTTAGTTCATAGAAAGGGGCTCTGGTGTTGAGAAGGATAGAGTGGGATTTTTAGCTGTGGTTCCTGTCTTCTTTTGAAGGTGAGGGCCATTTTTCGCTGAGAAAATGTACGATTTCTCCACATTATAGTTTATTTGTTGTTCTTGGTTTTTAAGCAGATGGTTAATGACAGTGAGTACAGTGTCCTCTCTTATTTATGTTCTCTTTGGAGGACAGTTTGACAATACCTATTAACCAAAATATAAAATGTGCAAAACCTTTGATTCAGCAGCTTCACATCTAGGAAGCTGTTCAACAGAGATACCTGCCCATGTGTTGAATGCCCTTCAAACAAAATATTCATTGTGGAATTATTTTTAATAGGAGAAAATTAGAGGAAAGCTAAATGCCTAGGATAGTGGATTCATAAGTTATCCATTATCTGAAGCAGCAGCCAATTGAACAGCAGCTAAAAAGAATGGGTTAGGATTTTATGCATCGGCATGGGAAGATTTCCATGATATATTGTTGAATAAACAAATAGTGTATGGTATGACCCCGTTTTGTAAAATAGCTAATCCCTGTGCCTCCCTGCTTTGTGTCTATATTGAGAGACAAGGATGTGACGAGTGCCCACCACAGTGCCTTCCAGTGGTTCCCCCTGGAAAGTGGACTTCACGGTTAGAATGGGGAATGGTTGGCTAAATGAGCACACTTTTTCCTTTCTCTCTTTCTCATTATTTGAATATTTTCGACAATCATTCCATGTATTTAAAAGTCACTTGCATAGAACTCTTAAAATAATTAGTATTTTATTAACCACACTGGAGTCTATGTACTATTGAAAAATGGTACATGTATCTGAAGTACATATTAGTGTTGCAAGCTCTTCAGACCCTTTTTGGGAAGTCTCTGGTGGCACCAAGGGTTTCATGGACAGGCCGATAGTAAACATCTGTCATTGTTGCCAGGTGCTGTGCTGAGAACATTCCATGGTTATCTCGTTTAATTTAACCTTTGCAAGATCCCCATGAAGTACTTCAAAGGATTGTTTTGTTTTTGTTTTTATTTTTTAAAATTAAATTTTATTTAACTCAGTTAATTAACATATAGTGTCTTCTTAGTTTCAGAGGTAGAGGTCAGTGATTCATCAGTTGTAGATAACACCCAGGGCTCATTCTGTCACGTGCCCTCCTTAATGCCCATGACCCAGTGACCCCCTCCCCTCCAGCAACCCTCAGTCTGTTTCCTATGATTTAGTGTCTTTTATGGTTATTAGCTCCATTTTAGTTGAGGAAAGGACATCTCCTCTGAGCAGCTTGCTCAGAGTCTAGTGAGTGGTGAAGTGGACTTCCTCATGTAGACTCCAGAGCATGTATACATTCTCAGCCACTTTTGACACTTGTTCTGCAAGTTGTAATCATTCTTGAAGTCACTTGTTGTGATTGTTCATAACTGTAGCAGAAAAGGAGCTTACTTTATACGTCGTACTTCTTGCCCTCTGGGTCCCACAAAGTGGCTTGATGTACCTGTGCCCCACTGGCTTCCATAGCTAGGGTTCATAGTAATAACATCAGTTATTCTAGCTGTCATTTATTGATGGCTTGCTCTTTGCCTGTCAGTGGACTCGATGATTTACCTAGATTGTTGCTGATCCTTACAAAAACTCTGTGAGGTAGGAAAATTATACCTTTGGGAAACTGAGGCTCAGGAACAGGAAATGATTACCAAAGTCATCAATGTGGTGGAACCAGATTTAAACACAGTTGTTTTTGGGGCGCCTGGGTGGCTCAGTTGGTTAAGCGTCTGCCTTCGGCTCAGGTCATGATCCCAGGGTCCTGGGCTCGAGCCCTGCATCAGGCTCCCTGCTCAGCGGGAGGTCTGCTTCTCCCTCTCCCACTCCCCCTGCTTGTGTTCCCTCTCTCGCTGTCTCTCTCTCTGTCAAATAAATAAATAAAATCTTAAAAAAAAAAATAAACATAGTTGTTTTTGACTGTGAAACATGCACTCTTTATAACCAAGTATGTTAAAAGCCTATGAAGTTTGTTAAGTATGGTTTTCATGGCTTATGGAACAGCTCTTGAATAAATAACACTTTAATCAAAGAAATATTTATGGTAATATATTTAATACTGAAAAGTATATCTAACACTAAGAGAAAAAATGTTTAAATATCATGGTTTAGGTTCTCAGAGATGTTGTTCCTTCTTTACTGAGAAGAGGGTAGCAGCTCTATACCCATCTGTGTCTTGACCAGTTCTAGGCAAAACCAAAACCAAAACCAAAAACAAAACCCCAAAACATAGACAAAATAGTAACAGTCTTTGTTTCTTTAGCTTAGATTAAAATCCTAGCCTGGCTTTTTTCATGATTGTCCTAGGATGACTTTGTGTTCTGACCCAAAGATCTGAACTAATAAGTGGAATCTATGTAGAGGAAATATTTGGAAAGGTATAGTTTGTAAGCTAATTTGCTGACATTTTTGAGCTATTTCAGTCGTGTATAGCTATGATGAAACAACTCCCAGTTAAATAAAACTTTGAACAAAGGTGTATTTATGGTAATATATTTAATATTGAAGAGTATACATAACGAGTTGATTTCTTTAGCAAAACAAATGGTATTGTATTTAATGATATGAATTAAGCAACAAGAGAAAGGGTATTGTCAAATTTATCAAGGAAATGAGTTGATAAGTGGAGAGGAGGGGAAAGGTAATGGTATAGGTTCTGCAGTTCTGAGAAGTGCCGTCTATTGGCTGAGGCCTCTGACACCCCCCCCCCCAAGATGGGGTTAATCTCTCTCCACACCTTTGCTGGAGTGTTGGGCGTGTCTTCTGATGAGCTGTGTGCGTGTTTCCCTTCCTCACTAGATTTTGAATGACTTAATGACAGGTACCCTGTTTTATTTCATTCTTCTTCTCTTCTTAGTACTTAGCTCAGTGCCTTGTGGGAACATCCTTGCTGAATAAAATGGAATGTTGTGTGTCCATATTCAGATGAGAATTTTAAAATTAATGTGACCTAAAGCCAAGTAAATCATTTGCTTTTCTGGATTATTTGTGCTGTTGTCCAGGCACGGGATAAAAACTGGCTGGTGGTGGACCAGTCAGGCTCCAAATTCAAATTCCCACACTTGACTAAGCCCTCTGTCCTGAGAGGGCAGAGGGTCTACAGTGACTCTGTTCTTTCCGGTTTCTGTTCCTGGGAATAATGTTTCCGAGGGGAGTTAGGCTGGATGAGGGGAGGCAGGCGCATTTATGCTGAATTCACCTCTTGGACTGATGGCCCTAGACCTTTTTCATGTTACTCCTTCTCCCCTTATAATTTGAGTGCAGATAACAATACTTTCCAGTATCTAGTGTTTGATATCTTTTTTAATTAAGAAGGTATAGATGATTTTAAAAAAGAATTTAAGCAGCATAAAATTGAAAGGAAAACTAAAAGTCCCCATTTTCCCAGTTCACTATTTAACAGTTTCTTCTGTATCCTTACGGAAGTTTTCTCTGTATGTAATATATACTATACTGCAACTAATTTCCCCTGCCTCCACTTCCACTTATAGTATATTTGGACCTCTTTCCAACATCAGCACGCACAAATCAACTTCAGTCCTTCGGATGACTACATTATACCTCATTTTATGGCCATGGCTTAATATATTTAACCTATTGATAGACCGACCGATCTTAAGTTGTTAGCAGTTTTTTAGGATTAGAAAAAATGCTGCAGTCAATGGCATCGCCATATATCTTTCCACATTGTGGAAACATATTTGTAGGATAAATTCCCAGGAGTTGGAACTACTGAGACAAAGAGTACCCCTATTTTACATTTTAATAGCTATTACCATGTTGCTCTCTAAAGGGTGGAACCGATTTATACTCCTACCAACAATGTTTGAGAATGCCCATTTCTCTCTACCCTCACCAACTCTGGGTATTTTTTTTTATTAGCAAACTTCCTAGTCAATGTCAGTTTGAAAGGTGGAAGAGATTACTATGTTATTGTTTTATTTGGTATCAATTATAAATGAGCTCGAGTATCTTTTCATGTGTATTTTGGTTATTTGTATTTAATTTCTGTGAACCATTTTGTCACCTTTGCCCATTTTCCTTTTAAGTTGTAGGTTTCAAATTGATTTAAGGGCTTTCCAATATTAAGAAAATTGGGGCTTTGTCTTATATGTTAGAGCTATTTTTGTCTGGTTTACTGCTTTCCTTTCAGCTTGCTTTGGTCTTTTTCCCTCTTCTTTTTTTTTTTTTTCCCCATGGAGAAGGTGAAGTTTTTACATGGTCAGATTTATCATATTGCCCTTGTGACCTCTGGATTTATGTCATTCTTAGGAAGGTCTTCCACATTCCAGACACTGTAAAAACATTCATCCATATTCTTTCTTGCTCTACTTTAATAGAGTTAAGCACACACACGTTAGGTATGTATATAAATACATACGTTCATATGTGTATTAGTGTGGGGGTTTTTTTCTGAAAAGAGCCTATATTTATTACAAATGTCAGAAGATTTTAAATATTTGTACCATCTCAGTCTATTTTGGTGAAAGGAGGAGTCAGGTGGGGAATCCAACTTTATTTTTCAAGCACATAGACAGCTGACTCTGTACCAGTTACTGAATAATTTGTCTTTCCCCAGATGTGAGAACACTCCTGAGATGAAGCTAAATTCCATTACCGTAAAAAGGCCTGTATGTTTGCATGTGTGGGCCCTACATGTGCTGTAGGAGCTTGACATTCACATAGGCCCAGAGACCCCTGCTGATTTCCACAGTTTCATTAACAGATTAATGAGTACACCAACACACGAGGCGACACAAATCAGCTGTGCCCACTAATGAGTTTCCTATGCATATCTGTCACATGTACGCTTCTTCCTGGATTGTGTCTAGACAGGTGACTGCTGCAGAGTGACTGTTGGGCTGGAGGCACTGGGTGGTAAGTTTTTACTGGCGACTTGAAAGATGCACTGTAAGTCTATGTAGACAAGTGCTGACTTAAACCTGTAAATACCACGTGGTCTCACTTTCCCATGGCACTCTGACTTCCCATATCTTGGTCTGTAGCCTTCATAAGTATCTTCACACTTGTCGAGTTGTGCCTCTGAGTTTTGGTTCATAAGATAGGGTTGTAGGATAAATCTTTATTTTACTTATGTTTTTCTTCAACCATGATCATTTTACGCTTCTCATTTCAGTTGTTTTACAAACTTCTGGAAGATTATTTTGGGTGGAAATTTTAAAACCAGCTCATCATTTTTTTTTAAAGATTTTATTTTTAAGTAATCTTTACACCCAGCGTGGGGCTCGAATTCATAACCCCAAGATCAAGAGTCACACATTCTACCGATTGAGCCAGCCAGGTGCCCCCAGTTCATCATTTTAAATTTGGCATAATATGACCATTTAAAGCAAAATTACAAATTATTTAAGTCGTAAATTCTTTCTTTTTTTTTTTAAGATTTTATTTATTAGAGAGAGAGAGGGCACTAGCAGGGGGAGTGGCAGGCAGAGGGAGAAGGAGAAGCAGGCTCCCCGCTGAGCAAAGAGCCCGATGTGGGGCTCCATCCCAGGACCCTGGGATCATGACCTGAGCTGAAGGCAGACGCTTAACCGACTGAGCCACCCAGGCACCCATAAGTCGTAAATTCTTACAGCATAGAAAATCAATATAGCTGATTACTGGAGAAATACCTGTAAAAGATACCCTTCATGTCCAAATAGCAAAGACAGTGTCCTTAAGAATAGTTGAGTGAGAGGGGCACCTGGGTGGCTCAGTTGGTTAAGCGTCTGCCTTCGGCTCAGGTCATGATCTCAGGGTCCTGGGATCGAGCCCCGCATCGGGCTCCCTGCTCTGCAGGAAGCCTGCTTCTCCCTCTTCCACTCCCCCTGCTTATGTTCCCTCTCTCACTGTCTCTCTCTGTCAAATAAAAAAAAAAAAAAAAAAAAAAGAATAGGTGGGTGAGAACCCCTTTTTGCTTTGGAGAAAAGTCTAAATTATAAAATATTTGGAAATCATAAATTATTTGGAAAAAAATGAAATTTCATTTTCTTAAACTGTAGTGTGTGTAAAAGATAAGTGGTTGCTTATAAGTAAAACTAGGTGGGTTAATGAAAAGTTGTATCTCACAATAGTACACAGTCTGAAAGTTATTTAACAGTTAAGAGTTAATTATGCATCCTAGAATTTGAGACTATTAAAGAGAGTTTTAATTTATTAAAATTTTGGTTTGCAGTATCATCCATGCACAAAGTCCAGATCCTTTTTAGTCTTATGAGAATAGTTGCTTATTAGTAGTCTTGTTATTTTGCATGCGAATTAAGAAGTTCAAGTCCTTTATTCAAGAACCAGGCTAGTTGTTCCTTGAGGGCACTAGACAATACTGCTCATTCTTGAGTCTCTAGAAACCCTATCATAGTACCTGGCACATAGTAGACACTCAATATATTTCTGGAACACATGGATAGTTGAAGGAATGAAGGACAAGCCTTCTATATCTCATCCATCAGAAAATCCCATTAGCTCTGGCTTTAAAATATATCCAGCATATAATGACTGCTCAGAATCTCAGCTTGGTTTAGGCCACCATCACCTCTCACCTGGTCTATGACAGTGGTCTCCTAACTGGTCTCCCTGTTTCTGCTTTTGCTTCCACACAGCCTGTTCTGCACATAGCAGCCAAAGCGATCCTTTAGAAGTGAGATCACAACACTCAGCACCCTCCAGTGGTTTCCATCTTACTCAGGAGTAAGAGCCAAGTTCTTAAAATGTCCTACAAGGTCCAGCATTTTTCTCATCTGCCCCCAACTCTGCAACAGAGCTGCTTCTCTGAACTCTTCTCTTTCTCTCCCACCGCTCATGCTGTGGTAGCTACTCTGCCTTTCTTTCAGTGTCTTGAACATGCCAGGTATTCTACTTCAAGGCCTTTGCATTAGCTGTTCCTTCTGCCTGGAACACCTTTCCCCAGATACCTGTGCAGCCCACCACCTCATCCCCTTCAGTCTATCTCAACTAGAGTGTAAGCTCCAAGGGGGCAAGGCTTTTATAGTGGGCATTTTCATATTTGTTGGAGAGAGGAAGGGAGCAAAGAAGTGAAGAAGGAATCAGGAGGCAGGGGCATGGAGCACAATTAAAATTCATGGCCGAGAAGATTTGGCCATAGAAACTGGGACTGCTAGTCCTTTCCAGATCTTAGCTGTCATACCTAAGAAGGGCTCTATAAACTTGACAGCCTTTCTGGATAATTTCTTGTTGAATGTCTTTCTACAGTCCTCTACAGTTGTGTTTGCATTTCTTTCCTCTTGTCTTGGGAAAAAGCCTTTGCTATAGTTCTAATTGACTCACCTGGCACTGAAGGAACGTGACAAATGACATATAATATATTGCCTTAACTTTCTGTTGCTCTTGTAGAAGCTAGACTGTTTCTCTCGAAAGCCCACTTGAGCCCTGTTGCTGCAGTGGGTGCTGTTTGGCTGAGAGCTCCCTGGCGTCTGCTGGTTGACTGCTGTTTACCTTGATAGGCACTGTGCTTGCCATTCTGACCGCCCCTTACCTGAGGCTGCCTCTCCTCTATTGGGCCTTTATGTTCCTCCTCTTGGTTTCTCTTTCGGATTGCATGTTGCTTCAAATAAAATTGCTAACAACATATGGCCTGTTATGATTCTCTTTTCCCAAACTCTGCCATTTTGTATATTTGTGACACACTGCAGATTTTGTAAAGATTGCTTCATAATATTTGTTTACCATCTGCTGCACTCTATTTGGTATCTTGCTAGGATTTTTTCCTCCATTTTAAGTGACATTAACAAAATCCAGCCAGTACATAGACTTTCTGGTTCTACTTTTGCTTCCCTAATGTGCTGGAAAATCATATTACTATGCTCCAGGCAACTAGAGAAGTCTGGAATTCTCATTGTGAACCAGTGTATCAGATCTATCTCATGCACTGCCCCCCCCCTTGGTCATATCTAGTAATGCTTTTTTGGTCAGATGGTAAAGAACCTCTATGTATAAGACAAAAGTTCAAATTATTTTTTCTACTTCTCTTTACTTAGTACCACTATTTTCTAGCGTTCTTCAACAACATATTTATAACCTTGAAACTCTTTGTGCCACTTTAGTAAGTTTTTATGATTTACAGTTCCATTTAGTGTTCATTTTATAGCTAAACCAGTTTGATAGGCAAATAGCCAGAATCGGCCAGACTGGCTCTGTGTATCCAACTTTTAACAGAGAAGTATTTTAAATTACTGTTACACTAAATTGCTTGGTATGTCTTTCTACTTTATCCTTCAATACTTCTAATACCTGTCAATTCATTGTCTTTATTTTAAAGATTATTTATCAATTTATTTATTTGAGAGAGAGAGAGAGAGAGGGAAAGCACCTGTGAGTAGGGGGAGGGGCAGAGGGAGAGGGAGAGAATCTCAAGCAGACTATCCACTGAGCATGGAACCTGACTTGAGGCTTGATCCCACGACCCTGAGATCATGACCTGAGCCGAAACCAACCGCTGGATGCTCAGCCAACTGAGCCACCCAGATGCCCCTCATTGTCTTTATTTTAAGTCGTTTTTTACAGCTTTTTTGATATATAATTGACATATAACATTGTGTAAATTTAAGGTGTACAGTCTGCTGATTTTATACAATTGTATATTCCAAACTGATTTCCACCATAGCATTAGCTAACACCTCTATCCTGTTATATAATTACCATTTCTTTTTTTGTGGTCAAAACATTTAAGATTTACTTTCAGCAACATTCAGATATATGTTACAGTGTTGGGGCTCCTGAGTGGCACAGTCCTTTAAATGTCGTATCTTTGTTTCAGCTCAGGTCGTCCTCTAAATGTCAGATCTTGGTTTCAGCTCAGGTCTTGATCTCAGGGTCGTGGGATTGAGCCCCTGCATCGAGCTCTGTGTTCAGCACAGAGTCTGCTTAAGACTCTCTCCCCCACTCTCTGCCCTCCTGTGCATGCGTGCATGCGTGGGTGCTCTCTCTCTCTCTCTAAGACAGATAAATAAATCTTTAAAAAAGTATGTTACAGCGTTATTAGTTATAATCACCATGCTGTACATTAGATCCCCAGACCTTGGAACTAGAAAATTATACCCTTCCGCAAAAGCTCCCTATTTTCCCCCACCCCAGCCCCTGATAGTCAAACTCTCTGTTTCCCTAAGTTTAGTCTTTTCTTTTTTAAGATTTATTTATTTATTTATTTTGGGGAGTGGGGGAGACAGATGGAGAGGGAGAGAGTCCTGAGCAGATTCTGCGCATTGAGCGCAGAGCCTAATGCAGGGCCTGATCTCACGACTCTGAGATCACAACCTTAGCCAAAACCAAGAGTCAGATGCTTAACCAACTGCATCACCCAGTTGCCCCTAAGTTTGGCCTTCTTAAATTTCCCATATAAGTGGTATTATACAGTATTTGTCTTTTTCTAACTTACTTTACTTAGTATAATGCCCTCCTCAGGGTTCATCCAGGTTGTTGCAAATGGCAGATGTGTTTCTTTTTCGTGGCCGAATAATATTCTACTGTATGTATGTGTATACCACATCTTTAGCCATTCATCTGTTGGTAGACACGTAAGTAGTATCTTGGCTATTGTGAATAATGCTGCAGTGAACATGGAGGTTCACATATCTCTTTGAGAGAGTGATTTGGTTTCCTTTGGATAGATGCCCAGAAATATAATTGCTAGATCACATGATAGTTCTTTTTTTAATTTTTTGAGGAACCTCCATACTATTTTCCACAGTGGCTGTGCCAGTTTACATTCCACCAACAGTGCACGAGGTTTCCCTTTTCTCCACATCCTCGCCAACATTTGTTATCTCTTCTCTTATTGATGATAGCCCTTCTGACAGGTGTGAGGTGATAGCAGATCGTGGTTTTGATTTGCATTTCCCTGATGATGAGTGATGGTGAGCATCTTTTCATGTGTCTGTTGGCCATCTGGATGTCTTTGGAATTTATTGTCTTTACAGAGAAGTGTATTCTCACTTAAGTGTCAAGGCAAATGGTTTGACTGCCATCACAGGGATAGATAGCTTGGGTTTTGTGTTTTGGCCAGAATCATCAGTCTTCTCATAGGTGTGATTACTTTTCCAACTCAGTCTCCTCTTTGACAAGAACAGGAGTCTTCATTAAAACTACTCATCACAAATAGCAAAGAGTCTATCAGTCCCCCAAAGAGCAATTTGTAAAGAAAACCAATACCTACATAAAATGGAGTCTCTTAATAATCCATAAGAACATTAATCACTGTGTCATGTAAGTCTGATTTTATCCCCAGGCTTTATTAGAATGCCTCCTTCAACTTAACCGAAATCTTTCTCTTGGAGTCAGACCCCTTAAGGAACAGCGTCAGCACTTTACCACTAGGTTGGCTATTCGGGCCTTTTGGCCTCAGTTTTCTGTCCACTTAAAGCCAAGTGTCCTTATAGTGTTTAATAACTGCTTTTCATGGAACTGCTAGACAAGAAATTATTCTGGTAGCTGACTTCTGTCACAGGTGTTTTGTTTTGTTTTTTTCCTGAAATAATCCCTCAGAGATTTCATGGAATTCCAAATCTTCTGTTTTAAGAAACCTTAAAGGTTCAAGCTCTGGCTTTGAGAGCTTAGAGAACTCTTCTTACTGTTGTGTTGTTCCTGATTGAGAGAGACTACGGTTTAAATGATTTTTCTGGAATCTGTGCCCTCTCTTCACAAATTCTAAAAAGGGCTTTCACCTGTTTTATTAAACTCCAAACACTTCCTCATCCCATGTGAATGATACCTTATTGAGATCTTGTGTATATTGAAATTTGAACATAAACAATTCCTTTGTAGCCACTGTCTCTGTAGCTAGTTCTGGTATAGAAGTGAGAGTTATAAAAAGCTACTTTATTCAGGCTGGAAATTTTACCAAGTTCAGGACTTCATCAAGAACAAATCATTGTAGCCCACATCTAAACAGAGAATTTGACTTGCTTTTAAAATAAAAACGTAAAGTGTTTTCATGTGTGCTAGTATGTAACATTATAGCTCTTTATATTGTATCTGTTTTTTCCCCTTTGTTTCCTGCATTGGTAAGAAAATTTTTTGACTTAACCTCAAAAATACTGGTTTCTAGAGCTTATGTAGACACTCCCTTTTGTTTCCAAAACTAGAATGGCATTTCTTTTTCTTCCCCAATTTGACTTTATAGTGTCTACACCTAAGAAAGAAAGAAAGAAAGAGCTAGATTCCTATATAGTCCCTTATATATGTAATATTCTTAGGCCTCTGCTGTCTTTGTGTTACTGAAAGTGACTACTATGTGCCTTGTATACGGAGAACAGGCAGCTCTTACTAGAATAGTACAGTAGTGACTCTGGACAGCTCTTATTTATGTAGATATTTAAATAGTGTGACTTGATGATACTGATTTGCATTGAATTCGGGAACTCTTCGGGAGTGAACCACGATCCAGGATCCAGGAACAAATGCTTTGGAGAGAAACCCCAGTGAGAGCAGTTGGTTTGGTCACTGAGCTGGGCTGGCTCAACTGTTGGTTTCTATCATGCTGTCAGATAGATTGCTATTGGCTGCTGGGAGAGAAAGTAGCATTTTGCTCTGAAATGGGCTAATTAGGAGAGAATACAAGCTCCCTCCTAGGGTTTCCATGGCCTGGCAACTGAGCTGGGGGACATCTTCAGAACTGCAGCTGGATGGGAGGGAGGGCCGCTGGGGTGTGGTGGGCGAAGATCCATGAGCTGGACTGAACTCCCCCTGTATTTTCAGTAAGAGTCCCCAGAGCATGTCATGTAAGCTTATTCTTTTCATGACCTGAGATTTGTCTGTTTCTCCAGGCCTGGAATCAGGTTCTCTGCATCTGATCAACTCAGCAATTAGATACTCAAGAGTGACCCCCCCCCAAATAAATAAATAAATAAATAACAACACTGATTGTTTAACAAGTGCATCAGAGCTGAGGCATCCAAATTGAGAGAGAGCCTGCCCCTTCCCAGTTGTCCCCTGGGAGGCTGTGTACTTCTTCCAACAACCCTACTATTGCTCAAAATGTTTTTGGCATTTTTCTTTCAGCCATATATTTAGAATCTATCACATAGGCTGTTTTGTTGACAGATCTTTATTTTTAGAGAGATGAAATAGCTAACTAAATATTTAGAAATAAACAAAAGTCATTCTGAGTCCTGCCTGGCAGATAGTGTAGGTGAGTAACCAGGCAGGCAGTTCCATTTTGGGTTAAAAATGAGATCTGATAGGAGTGTCTGGCTGGCTCCGTTGGTAAAACATGTGACTCTTGATCTCAGCATTGTGAGTTCAAGCCCCACTTTGGGTGTAGTTTACTTCAAAAAAAAAAAATCTTTCAAAAAAATGAGATCTGATATTTTCATGCTATCTATCTTTGAGATCTTAAAGCAGTTTTCAAAGAGGTATTTCAAAACTATTTTGAACAGGAGAAACATCATGGAAATAAGTTTCTGGATGTGGCCGCTTTGATGATACACTTACTCAAATGTACACATTCTGGTTGTGTATTTTGTAAAGTCTAATTATCCTCCAGTTTTAAGACTATCACATTTTTTCAAAATCACGTGAATAGCCATATGAAGCTTATTATAGTCAGACTACACAATAGAAATGAAACTGTTCAGAAAGAGCAAGCGAGCTACCAGATAGAATGGGTTATGGGGATAACTGTGTTAAAGTTGCTTTGTAAGTTAACCTTACATAGGCTCCCTATTCTTCTTCGGGGAAAAGGGAATAGTAATAATCAAGTCACACTGTCCACATCATAGGATCGTTGTGTGGTTCTTAAGGAGGTATGGTACATGAAGCATGTATCATGGTATTTTGTGTGTAGTCATGTTCAATACATGTGAGCCATTTTGATCATGCCACTATGACATGATAGCTTGTCTGGGAGAGAGGAAGACTGACAAATAAGGCATAGGGTGCTGCGTGGGAAAGAAGGAAAGTACTAATGGTAGAACAAGACTGGCCTCCTTCAGTGTTTAATGTTCTTCACACCAAACCTGTTTCTTCACACTCCAGTGACACATTAACCTAGATACATGTCAGGCTTGACATAAGCAGTATTTTAATTTTCAGCTGTCCCTGAAATTTTTGGCTCTTTATTGGGACTATTCATATTCTGAACAACAAAAACCCCAATAAAACAACAAACCGATAACCTTGACATCCTCAAAAATATGGTGTGAAGATTTGGCTCTCAAGTTTTGAAAAGAAGTTGTGTTATGTTCCCAGCTGACGTGGTTTTTGTGCATTTAAAAACTGCAAATCTTACCACTCGCACTATGTTGCCTTTGAAACAGATGAAGATGAAGATGGTGACCGAATTACAGTGAGGAGTGATGAAGAAATGAAGGCCATGCTGTCCTATGTAAGTCTATCACAAATGAGGACTATTGTAATGTATTAATGTAATCGTGGGCACTGTTTCTCGGCATGGTGAAGATATAAAAATAAATCACAGCTACCATAACATTCTTCTGTAGGATGCATAAGGATTTCAGGGATTTCCTTATGTTAAAGTTAAGGGCGTTCTTTTCAAAAGACACTTACTGATCATATCGTGAACATTAAGAATAATGCATCTTAATGACTTTTGCATTAGGTATGGTGCAGACTAAATGGACTATCAATTTCCTGTATTTTTTATGCAGTACTTAAAGTAACGGCTCATTAAAAATGAACCCCTGGGCTCTAAAAAATTTTTCAAAATCTACTTTCAACTGGAGATCTCTTTCACCCTTCCAAACAGACTATAGTTATAATGTAGCTGCAGGCTTAGTATGGATACACGATTTTAAAATGTACTCTCGGTTATTTTATGCACAAACCACCCCCTTTTTTTCCACCCTGAAATGAACTACAGGGTTACTGTTTCAGAGTGATTTGAATATATCCTGAAATGACTTTTCTTTTGTGTTTCAAATTTCAGTGGAAATTTGCCTTAGCCGTTTATCTGGGACTGAAGTAGATAAGCAAGATAAGACAAAGGGGTACCTATCTAAAATTTTAGTACTCAGCCTGACAAATCCAACTATGATGAAGCGGGGTAACTTCCCTGAGCCCTGATTTGTGCTGTTCCTCTCATTGAGTTTTATTTCCTCTTGTTCGTTTTATTTTCTTTTACCCGAGTTTGTAATCTGTTTACAAAACCTTTTCTAGGGTCTGGGTAGAGAGAGAGCCCTGGACTCAGGTCTCTGACTCAGCTCTCCTCTGGCTTGCTGGCCTTAGGCAGATCACTTAACCTTTCTGTGCTATGGCTGCCTCATCTGTCCATTGTGGATAATAATACTCGTCCTTTCTACTGCACAGGGTCATTGTAATGATCAATGGGATAATAGATGTGAAAGCCCTTTGAGAAGTTAAAAGTTCTATACAAATGCAAAGTGGTATGATGGTGGAAATGATGGACTCAGGGCGCTTGCTGGTCTGAGTCGCCATTCGTAGCCAACACAACATCAGTAGGTTTCTGATGGACCTCAGCTTCAACCAGGATATTGTTTCATTGTAATGAAAACTGTGAAATATCTGTAAGGGTTTCCGCCAATAGTTTTAATTTAGGGTAGGAGGAAGGAGAACAAGAAAGATGGCATGATTAACAGAGCGTTGCATTCAGACCAGCACAAGAGTAGGAAAAGTCAATTTCCCATTGACTTCCCATTAACTTATTTGAGAGTCTTTGTGCACTGAGAATTTAGAGCAGGGCTCATCAGTACCTTGAAAGGCAGAGGAGGATTGTCTCCTGAAAGGTCTAGCACTAGTATTGATAGATTGCCTAACTCTCCTGGGAGTGTGACATGCTTATTTTTAGAAAACACACACACACACACACACACACACATACACACACACACACAGATGGATTCTAGTTTTTCAACATACCTCCACTGCAGAGAGTACATTACTGACATCACTGTACTTTTATTATGTCTCTGACATAGCCACACATAAAGGTGTGCTTTCAAAAACGTGCTTTTGGGAAGTTCTGACAAATTATGCTTTTTGAGAAATGTTAATGCACGTCATAGTGATAATAATCGTTCCCGTTTCTAAGTGCCTACTATATATATACTAGATGCGAAAGGTATTTAATTTTCTGTGGTTTTAATAATGACTCAGTGAGGTGGATTTTATCATCCCGATGTTTTAGATGTGGAAGCCATGGCTAAGAGATATGCCTGAGGTCATAGGGCTAGCGTGAACGTGAGCGTGGAGTTGAAGTTCAGCCTGTCCTGGTGTGATAGCCGGTGCTATAAAAGGTGTTTTATGCTGTTTCTCTCCCATCCACCTCCTTGCACATTAGTATGGGGACTTGTCTATGTCATCACCCATTAGTACATTCTGGATGATTTGTGTGTATGTAATACCTCAGTTGAGACATCTGTAGTATATATTCCCTATGATTTATGTTTATTTTCTCAAATGCAGTGTTTATTTTTGTGTTGTAGGAAAATATATTAAGAGTTACATAATTGTCTCTAAACTTACAAGTTTCTGAGATTTCGATAGGACCACTTTTTAGTCTGAAAAGAAATCTTCTAGCTCATTGATCCCCAGATATGTGGCTTTCATGCATTAATCAATTTTCACTTTTAGATTGGAGGACATAGGCATTGTAACATTTTATTTTGCCAAATAAACACGTTAATAAAATAAATAAATAATAAAAATTACCTACTGTTAACCATTATTTTACTAACAAAGAAAAACAGTGAGAGTCATTTAAAGATTAAAAATGATGGGCTGTACATAATCTCAGAAGGAAAGGTGACCATTAGAGTGAGTAGATTTAGGAGTACCTACCTGGCTGGCTCTCGGTCAGTGGAGTGTGCGACTCTTGATCTCAGGGTAGTGGGTTTGAGCCCCACGTTGGGGGTGAAAACTACTTAAAAATTTAAAAAAATAAAGTGAGTAAAGTTAGTTTTATGTAAGTAAAACTCACTACATTCTTTTCCTCCCTCATTTTAAAAAATTGAAGTACAGTCGACATATTAGTTTCAGGTGTACCACATAGTGAATTGATACTCTTTTCTTTTACCAATTTGCAGTGGATGGTGAAGCCTTTTTTATGAATTGGCAGTGGTCTATACATTGTGGTCTGATCAGGTCCAGGCTTTCTCATTAATTCACTTAAATATTTATAGATGGGAACCTGAAATCCCCAAGAATTTCTAACTTAACGTTCCACTTTTCAGATTCTGAATGTTTGAGCAAAATCTTTTTAAATGAAAGTATCTCGGAGAGAGATAACAAGCTTTTTTTTTTTTTTTTAAAGATTTTATTTATTTATTTGTCAGAGAGAGAGAGAGACAGAAAGCGCACAAGTAGGGGGAGCGGCAGGCAGAGGGAGAAGCAGGCTCCCCGCGGAGCAGGGAGCCCGATGCGGGGACTCGATCCCAGGGTCCTGGGATCATGACCTGAGCCGAAGGCAGACGCTTAACCGACTGAGCCACCCAGGCGCCCTATAACAAGCTTTAAGTCATTTAAAACCTAAATGGATTTCTTTTTCCTCTTATCTGTTGAGATAGCCCTACCATCATATACCCGTTGTTTATGTAGAGTCAGGCTCTGAATAAACATTTAGAAAGTAAAGAGTAGGGGAATCTCTTCCTCAAAAAGCACACATAAAATTGGTTGGCTGTCATTTTGATCTGTCTTGGCTCTTTTTTAAAAAACTTTATTTTATTTTATTTGAGAGAGCATGAGCGGGGTTGGGGGGAGGGGCAAAGGGAGGAGAAGAAGCAGGTTCCCCACTAAGCAGGGAGGCCCCCGCCAAGCGGGGCTCGATCCCTGGACCTGAGCCGAAGGCAGATGCTTAACCAGTTGAGCTACCCAGGCGCCCCTGATCTGTCTTGGTTCTTATGATTAAAATTCCTCTGTGTTCCAGTTTTGCCGTGAAGAGAACCATTTGGACCTAATCTCACATAGATTTTGGTTGATAGCCTTTAGTTGCTGATCTATTATGAACAAGCTGCATGGTCTTTATTTTTTAGGTTCATTTTGACTGAAAACTTTTTGAATCTAGGATCTGGGTGGTGGGGTGGGGAAGATACTGAGATACCAAGATACTGACAGGTAACCCTGTATTTACTGTAAAAAGCAACTTAGTTTCTCATGTCAAATTTAATAAATTTGCAGTCGCCTTATTATTTCTTTAGAATCCATATGGGGAAAGCAAAACTAGAGACACTTTTACTGGAAATCCCTTAATCATTCTTTTCCATTGATTACAAAGGTTAAATGAATAAACAGCCTGGATCTCTGCATAAAATTAAGAAGAAAATATGCAACGTCTGAGTTGCAACTTGCAGAATTACTTTTTTCCCCCTGAACACAAGCATTTTCTGGCTTTGGGCCAACAGAAACATAAGTTTTTATCAGTAATTTAAATAGATTTTCGTATTAGACCTGAAAATGTTGCCTTTTTAATTGAAAACTTATCAATTATTTAAATTGCTAGCAGCCTTAGGCTGTTAATTTTATGTGTGCCATAATAATGGCATACAGTGGTTTTTGATACATGTGACATGTGGATATCGCGTTGTAGTAAGGATTTGTCATGACAATAAGTTGTCGTGTGCTGTTAAATAATAACCAACATATTAAACTGAAGTCTGTTGTCACACATTAGTACCGTTTTATGTAAGTTATTTAGAAATTGTATTCTTTTCTTCATTAGATATATTTTTAAGAGATAATGAGAAGAAAACAAAGCTATAATAAATTGTCTTTTAAGAAAATGTAAAGTAATTTGGTCTCCAAGGAGATATTTAATGTATTGAGAGAATCCAGCAGCCAAGTGTTATTACAGCACCATTGTGATCGCTCTCTGCGTTTTGTTATGAGTTTGTGTTAATCAACAATCTGTTTTTATAGCGTAGTTTCTTGTAAGTTATGTTGTTAGAATATTCCACTTCTGGGATCATGGCTTTTCCTCTGACACTATTGTATCTTTTTAATTCCTCCATAAAGTATTTTTTTAATTAGAATCTGAAACGCTTTATTAGGAAAAAAAAAAGTACACCCAACCTACATATTCTGAAAACTAAATACCTGATCATTGCTAATTATTTAAAGGACCCTATTAAATATTCCCTTAATATAGTTTACATTTCTGTTGATGTTCTTGTTTCCCCCTCTCATTTTCTGGAAAGATTAAAGATGGTGTGTTGTTTTTCTCCTTCTGTCTTTTTGTATTCGTTGTCTGGCAGGGCTGGCTTCATTTCCTTTCAGCACCAAACAACAGGGCTGGGCCTTGTTTATTGATTAATCATAAGCTTTATCTATCACTGAGACCCAGTTATAGGAGGGGTTATGTTAATGTTAACCTCGGCTTTTGGGTGACCTTTCATTAAGAAACTCAGCAGTACATCTTGCTTTTGTAAATGGATTCATATTTGTTTCTGCTAAATCCCATGTCTAGTACAGGATTTATTACACCTGGTTCTCTCAATCCTAAGAGGCTTGTGTGAGTGGAGCACAGTATTAACAAGAATAATTTTCTTCATTTTGCCCATTCTCTGCCTTTATACCATTTTTCCACGTTGCCAGAAGAGTATGGGATGAGTTTAACTGTAATGCCTCCCATTATGGCAGAGACCTTGTGTTTTAGTGGAGTATAAGTATTCCCTTTGGTATACTTGACCATTGTGTACCTTTTTACATGTTGGGTACCATGAGGGAAAATACTCCTTGACCTCTGTAGCACCTTGTAAATTGGAATATGATTAGCTTTATCCTAGTACACATAACTTGGAGATTGCCTCTAAAATCATACAGTTACTCAAGTAGAGTTGGAAGGGAGCCTTAGAAGTCTTGTCCAGCAGTTTCATTTTATAGATAAGGAAACTGAGGCCCTAGGAGGGCAGATTCAGTCAGAGGTCACGTTGCCAGTGAATGGGAAGGCCTGGACACGGTCCTACATCTTTTGACTCCCAGTCTCTTTACTTCTGGCGGTTTGAAATGATGTTTTTGTTTTGGCATCTATTGAGGTCCTGCTGAGGAAGCTTTGCAAATACTCCTTTTTTCCTGATATAAAAAAAGAATGCTGTTTACTAGAATGTTAGTGTACCTGAATGTGAATAAGAATGTAAAAAATACTTTGTTGGTTTTTGAAACTTTAAATATTTTATTTATTTATTTATTTATTTATTTATTTATTTATTTATTTGAGAGACAGAGAGCCCGTGAGTGAGGGGAGGGGTAGAGGGAGATGGAGAAGGAGAGAATCTCAGCAAACTCTGTGCTAAGCATGGAGCGTGACGCAGGGCCAGATCTTAGGACCCTGAGATCATCATCTGAGCCAAAATCAAGAGTCAGGTGCTTACCTGAATGAGCACCCTGGGCTTTTGAAATTGTGAAGATTTTTGTCCTTATCTACAAGACTGAGTTTTACCACAGAATTTGTTGCCCACTTAGGAGTTGAACATTTAATAGCCCCAGGGCCTTTGCTATTAGGAAGTTTTCATCAAAGAGCAAGAGATTGGAAGCTCATTTTCCACATGGTGCTTTTAAATGTGCTCCATATTAAATAGGTTCACCTTTGAACTTACTTTGTATGTGGCAAAATCGGCTCCGTGCAGTTCACCTCAACAGCTGATAATGCAGTATATTCTCTCCTGGCAGGGTGGAGAAATGGCACAAGGAGAGGTAAGCTGAATGAAATAAATAAATGGTTTGGGAAATTACCCTTTTTTTTTTTTTTTTGTAACTCAATCACATGCTCTAAGCTGTAAGTAAAGTTTTTATTTTGTTTTCTCATCCTAGTCAAAGAATAAAACATTTTTTTCAGAGGCGGGTTGTTTTAATTCCCTTCTCTGTGTTGCCTGGGACATTTGGATGCCCGTGAAATAGTGACAAAAATGTGGTAGACCCGTATTTAGCCCCTGTTGTGAAATGTCTTGGGGCATCTTTGCTTGCAAGGAGCAGAAGCATAGTAAAGTTTGCATCAGAACAGAGGGTTTATTTTGTGGCTCATGGAAGCAAAGGAAGAGATAAGCACAAGCAGGCCTCAGGCAAGTGACACCAGGGCACTCTGGGGTGCTTTGGACCACCAGTATTTGTCATTAATGTGGCTGTGCTTCCAGTTGAGCTCTATCTCTGTGGAGGGCTCAGTGTAGCCTGGAGGCTGGTTCCTCTGGGGTCCTATTTTGAGGCAGTTGGCATGAGGCAGTCAAGCCATGTGTGTGGTACCTCAGCTCCGTAGGGACTATGGCTGGGAGCTTATCTTCAGAGGAGATGTGGGCTGCAGGGAAATGTTGGGCCCCTGGCAGTAGGATTGCTGTGGGGCAAAACCAGGTTGTTGGGTACTTGTTGGCAGCTCTTAGTGAGCCTCTGTTCTCTTAGGCCAGTCTTACTGGAAACGAGAGGGGGATTTTCTACATATATCTGAAAGGTGAATGTAATTATACTACAATACAGTAAAGTTAGAGAAATTCAGTAAATTATCAACCTAGGAAATATATCCAGGAAGGCATAAATTGAAGTAATAGAAAATTTCAAAACAAGTGCTTCTTTCTAAATATATGTTTCTCTATTACTTACATGTTCTTTACTCTTTCCTCACTGCCTTTTTATATATTCCTTTTTTAATAGAAGTTGAGCAGTAGGTTGGATCTTTATCAAGCACTATTGGAAATAGCTAAATAGAATGTAAGGGAATGTCACATTTGGCCTGCTCTCTGCATGGCCTGATGCTCCTATTTTATTTAAGTGGCAGGTTCCCTGAAGCTACTGCAGCAGTACCCCCTTTCCTGTGGGGGATAAGTTCCAGGATCCCCCACAGTGCATGCCTGTAACCACGGATAGTACGGAGCCCTATATATGCCATGTGTTTTCCTATACATACATACCTGTGGTAAAGTTTCATTTAAAAATTAGGCACAGCAAGTGATTAACAAAATAATAATAAGATAGAACAATTATAACAATTTACTGCAGTAAAAGTAATGTGAATGTGGTCTCTCTCTCTCAAAATACCTTATTGTACTATACTCACCCTTCTTGTGCTGCTGAGAGCTGATAAAACGCCTACGTGAGCTGAAGTGAGGTGAGTGACGTAGGCGTTGTGACCGTGTTAGGCTACTGTTGACCTTCTGATGACATGTCAGAAGGAGGATCGTTTGTTTCCAGACTGCCTTTAACCACGGGTAACTGAAGCCACGGAAAGCAAAACCACGGATAAGGGGAGACTATTTTATTTAAACTTCTCCTTTAGAAGTATAACAGAATTGCTGCAGCCTAGAAGTCAAGTTGCAAGGTCAGTGTAGACACTGCCCCAGGCTAACCACGGTGATGATTCTGAATGCTTCAGCCGAGAGGATCTACAAGTTTTGGACCCATTGCTGAATACAAATTTAAACCCCTTCTGCCAAAACACATTACCTTACACTTAGCCAAGTTGAAGTTCATGTGCCATTGGCTGCCCAAACCTGTATTAAGACCATCTGGAGCTCCCTAACGCCCTTACGGTCTTACTCTCCAAAACAAATAGTGTTATTGTTAAGCATGGCCAACTTACTGTCTTTTTCACTTCCAAATCATTAATAAATAACATCTATCCAATAACATTAGCCTATAAACAGGCCCCAGGGTTGTTCCCTGTTGACCTTTTCAGTGGAAGACTTTTCACTGTGATTTTTCTTTCTCAAATCAATCCATGACCGTATGTGGATCCTTGGTCTAGAGTCATTCAAGGAAGAGCATGTGCACACTATAGTACCTCAAGGCAGGGGCAGTGAGTTATTTGAGAAGTGGGGGGATCTGAAACCAGATAAGTAAATGCAGATATTAATTTGGTATTCAAAATAGATTTGCTTTATATGTTGTTTTTGACTACTGGAGCAGTTGTGTGTGTCCTAAGAGGTCAGTGCCATAGAAGCAAAGCCTCTCATTTTAAAGTATAAGAAATAATTGAAAGAAAGCATAACTGAGGACACACTAAGCAGTGTTCTAATTGAATTTGGAGCCATTTAACAGAGTTCAGATTGTTGGGTTCTTCACTGGGAAAACTAATAAATTAACTATGGACTGCAAATAGTTGGTTAGGTTATTGATTATTGCTGTAATTACTGACTGGGCTTCTTATAATGGGGTATGCTTGCAATATTGACTGAACAGGAGTTTGAAAATTTTATCATTAGTAGGAAAAAACCAGCATGCTTATTCCTTATAAGTTGGAAACACTGTATTAAGTCTGTTAGGAGGCATGTTAAGGAGAGGTTTAGGAAACTGTCCTGTTATGTGTATGGAAGAAAAATAAATAAACCTGATTTTATGCGATTTGATATATAAGACTTGCCAGAGTAAGTTAGGAGGTACGAGCAATTTGAGTAGTTACCATGTTTCTGTCAGCTCTTACCTGCCTCCTTCCCTTAAATATTTGTGGAGCACTGTTATGTGTAAGGCCCAGTGCTGGGCACTATACAGCAGTGATTTCTTAGGTTTTTAGGGTGGCAGGTCTTTTTGAAAATGTGAGGAAAGTTGTTTATTCTTTTCCCAGAAAATTCACACAATGCAGCGTTTCACATGTAATTTCAGGAATTTGAAGGCTCTCCTAAGACTCATATAGACTCCAGTTTAATACCTCTGCCATACAAGATAATAAAATACACAAGACAGGGCTCCTGCCCTTGATGAACTTCCAGAAGAAAAATAGACAATATTCGTTATAATACCCTTTTAATTATTTTATTGTTTGTAGTACTGTAGTAATTGAGGGAATGGGAAGGGAACTGAGTCTTGATAAACAGTTAAATTCTACCTCTGTATTTGGTCTAAAAGTGATCTTATTTAGGGGTTTCTATATTACCCTCTTGTTATGAACCCTTCTTTTCTATATAATGTTGCTTGGAAGTAGGAGATTCATAGCCCTGTACCCTATTTCAAGATTTTTTTCAAAGGAGGTTTCCCTTATACCAGCTCCTTTGATTTTGATCTTTTTTTTTTAAAGATTATTTATTTATTTATTTGACACACAGAGAGAGATAGTGAGAGAGAGAGCACAAGCAGGGGGTGTGGCAGGCAGAGGGAGAGGGAGAAGCAGGCTCTCTGCTGAGCAAGGAGCCTGATGTGGGACTTGATCCCAGGACCCTGGGATCATGACCTGAGCCAAAAGCAGCCACTTAACCAACTGAGCCACCCAGGTGCCCCGATGATTTTGATCTTCTTAATACCTTTATGAGGTGAGCAAAGCAGGCATTTTCCCCATTTTTTTTTTTTTTTAAGTAGCGTGGAGCCCAGTGCAGGCCTTGATCTCATGACCCTGAGATCAAGACCTGAGCTGAGATCAAGAGTCGGACGGTTAACCAACAGCCTCCCAGGTGTTCCTATATTCCCCATTTTCATAGCTGAGATTACTGAGGTACAAATTGCATGCCTTTCTCAAGGTTACAAAGCTAGTAAATGTAGAACTAGGACCTGAGATCACTCACACACTGATGTGCTTACTTATTTGTACAGCCAGTTTTATACAGTTAAATATTTATGGGATAGCAACTATGTGGCCAAGTGCTGTGCTGGGTGGTGCAGGTATAGTGAACATATAGTTCATTCCTTCAAGGAGCCCATGGTCCAGTGTTCAGTGTGGGAGGATATGAAAGCTCATAATTACCGGCAGAGTGATAAATGCTATAATATGCTCAAACGTTAGGTGCTCTGTGAGCATAAGAAGGAGTACCTGATATAGCTTCGAGGACAGAGAAGGCTTCCTGAAGAGAGTAGTGTCTAGATGGAATAAGGTAGGACAAAGGGACTGGGAAGGATGTTTTGGGCAGAGAGAGCAGTATGTCAAAGCTCTGGTTTAAAGATGACTGGTGCATTCAGGAGGAGCTCCCTGTGATTCAGTGCGGTACGGACAGGGGGGCAGGAGAGGGTATGAGATGGGATTGGGAAGGAAGGTGGACTAGATCATGGAGGGCCCTAGCTTGAAGGAATTGAGAAGCTGGAAAAATGTAGAGTTAATAAAACTGGTGATTGACTGAGTGTGGGAAAGAAGGAAAGAGTGGTTTGACGTCCTTCCAGCTCTCTGGCTTGGGAAACTAGGTCATTGTGATGTCAATCACTGAAACAGTGAGCCCAGGTGGCGGAAGATGGGTCTAGGGCATGAGGGAGGGGTGAGGGAGGTAGAGACCTGTTGAATTTGAGGGGCCTCTGGACAACCAGTTGGGTATGTTCCGAATCTTAGGAGAGAAATCTGGGCTGGAAATAAAGATTTGTGATTCATCAGCTCCTAATTAGTCTCAATGACTCCTCTGGTAATTGAAACCTTTGAAGTGGCTGAAGTTAACTCAAGGAGAGTATAAAATAAGAAGAGAAGGTTGATGAAAAACCATGGGGAGCTCCAACATTTAAAGAAGGTGGTGAGGAAACAACCACTTACAGGAAGCTGCATAGAGTGGTCAGGGAGGGAGGGGGAAAACCAGAGCGGGGCGCTGAAGGAGGAGGGGGAGGTCACCCATCGGTGCGGTGCCATGCGTCCCTAGTCTGTGAAAGATCAGCGACATGGCCTAACTCCCATAGGGTCTGGCCGAAGGAGCTACACTCCCACCAGCTCAGCCGGCTGCCCAGTAGCCTGGTTTATTTAAATGTTTTGAGGTCTGAGAAATAAGAGATAACTTACCTTTTGACTCTTAAGGAGTAAATATATATTTTATGTTCTGAGTACATGGACTAGAATGAAAAGTATTTTTTTTTTTTTTGGTTCACTGATAAACTGTTTGCTTCATCTGTGAATTATACATGCAGAATAGGATAGGATTGTGAGAAATTAAGTGAATAAACATAAATAGCTAGTAGTGAGCCTAGTACACAATAGGTAGTAAGTAGTTGTGTGTGTGTGTGTGTGTGTGTGTGTATCTCTTTTCTCTCTCTTTTAATAGAGAACTTGTACCTTGTAAAATTAAACTGTGCTGTTTTAGAACTCGAGTTTTTTATATGGCAGATTTCCATGAAGAAAAAAATGTAATTACTGATTGAATTGTGCTATTGGAATTAGAATTAGGTTCATAACAAATAGGAACACTGTTTGATAAACTTGCAAACAAAACAAGCCAAGAATTGTACTTGCTATCCCCTCGTTGAATCTGGCCCTCTGTTTCAAATTAATTAGATTTTTGGATAACTGTGCTAAACTTTGTCACATCCTTATTAAAATTGTTTAAGGATTTTGAAGAACATCTCAGAGGGACTCTGAAACTAATCTGAGTCTGGTACTGGAGATTCCATTAGCAATCACAAAACTGATTAATCTTTTACTCAGTTAGCTTATTGATTATTGCTGCAATTACTGCATGTAACGGATTCTGCCAGGAATACCAGCGGAAAACACATTTTATTACTGCTGCTGATGTATTCAGTCTGAGCATGATATTTTGTATTTTTTGTACCTAACGATTTTTGTATTTTTAAATATGGGAAGACTTCTATTCAGAAAGTGCTGTTGTTTTAGTGGTAGGAGGTTCACTTTTTAATTTCTCAATTCACTTTTTAATTTCTCAACCACCAGTAATGCATTACAGTTTACAAAGTGCCTTCACAAACACTGTTGCTGCAGGCTGATTTCACGGCAACCCTATGTAATAGACTAGCTAGCTTTACTCTCATTTGGCGGAAACTGGGGCTCGGTGAAGTTCAGTGACTGGCTACGTAATAGGTAGCAGAATCAGAATTAGGCCCCGTTTCAGTCAGTAAATATTTATTGAACACCTACTATGTGCAGGGCTCCATGTTAGGGATAATAAAAGCTGGGATAGGATTATCGAGATTGCGTTTGCACAATTATTTGGATAGCTTCAAATTACGGCCCCATTAATTTATCATGGTCACTTCGTCACTTTTCTGTCCAAGCCATGTTAAGTATCTTAGCATACAAGACTGAGGTTTTTGTTTGTTTTCTTCAGTTTGTTTTGGGCTAGTGGAAGTCATTATTGCTTATTTTATCACTATTTAGGACAAAATTGGAAAGACTCTCTTTAAAGAGAGAATTTCTAAAAAGACTGAGAGACTACCTGGATCTAGAAACAGCTTGCTCTGCAGCTTTGGGGCTAGCTTCTGTCCCTCCCATGAGTCTCTTGGTGCTCCTCTGGCTGTGTAGCATCTTCATTTTACAGGAGTAACCCGAGGGGCAGCCAATGGTTCCTCGCCGGGCTTGTGTGCTGGGGAATGGCCAGTACTCGGGCCCCCACACTGGGGTCCTTCCTCTAACTCCCCAAGTTCCTTGCTTGTCTCACTGGGTGACACAGGCCTGTGGCCTGTCAGGACTGCTCTGTGCCAGGAAGGATGTGTGGCCCCACACTGTATCCTTACTCCTCAGAGCGCGCTAAATATGCAGCAGCCTGAGCTCCTGGGTCTGGTGCCTCATTGGCAGCCAGCCGGCCCTCACACGGCCTGCTCCTCAGAGCCACTTGCCTAGAGTGGGCCCAAGCCATGGGTTTATTAATTACCACCCTTTGCTGTATGGATCACAAGATCCTCTGGTAATACAAACAGAGATCAAGCCCAGTATTTCAGCAGGAAAAAAAAATGTCCCTTGGATTTGGAAGAATTGTAGAAAGCAAAAGACAAATGCTAACTGCTTGCTTTAGAGATACTGGCAAGTGGCACACTTAATGTCATTACTGTGACCGTGTTAATGGTAGCATGAAGAGATGGTTATAGATGGCTAAAAAAAATTGTACAATGATTATAAAAGCAGATATAGTTTGCCAGTTGATTTGGCACAGATCTGAAATGAAAGGGAAACCACATTTATTTATTTATTTTGTGAGGTAAATAAATAAAGTTGGAAAACAGGTCAATTTCATGCATGCAAGGTTTTATAGTAGGAAAAAATGCATTGCACCTGTGCTGACCCTTTACATTTGAGGTTTTTTTCAAACTTGACCCCAAGCACCAGTTTCAGACAACTCTATAATTAATTTGTTAGATAAAACATAGGGATATTTTATTTGTTTTGATTTCTAGGACTGTAGTGAAGTAGTAACTGAAATGACTAACCCATTGTACATAGCAGTTAATTAAAGAAAAGCATTAACTAGAGGAGAACACCACCACTGCTGTTGTCTTGTATCAGTATAAAAAGGCAGTAATTTTTTTGACAGCCACTGATTGGAAAGTTGCTTGCAGCCTTCCAGAACCAAGGGGGTACATGCTGTGGATCAATAACCGGCAAATTTCCCATTAAAAAGAATACCTTAGCAATGTTCCAAATAGCCACTGGCATCTTAATTTTCCATGGAAACCTCAAATACTTGTGTGCCGAGGACAAGTCATTTTCGGACAATTTTTCCAGACTACTTGTTAACAGTTATTGCTGTCCCAAAAGGTTGACAGCCTACATGATGGATATTTCATTTACTTGTCATCACTGTTTGAGTAATGGCGAGCAGTATATTTCTGTGGTTTTAAGGAATATAGTCTCCTGAAAGACATTCGGCTTAGTATGTATTCCAGAGTGTGTGTCACCCATGTTTATGCCGTATGTATATAGGCTACGTCCATAGAAGGAGAGGATCAGTTTCCTTTACAGTTTGGAAGCCCTTGGAGAGTGCGGTACACTTGTATCAGTCCATAGCTATCAAAAATCCACTTGATTTGTTTTTAGGACAAAGAGCCTTAGATTGTTAATTTGTGATTCCCAAGACGATGTAGAATTACATAGCTCCCCTTTATTTCTAAAAACAAAAAAAAAACCCTTGATTTCGTAATAATTTTAATATGCATAAAGGCATTAGAAGATGTATGTATCTTCTAAAAAAAGACTTTTTTGGAATGTCAGCAAATAATGATTATCAAGGAAGAATTTCCAGAAAGGTGGCAGTTACATAATATATGTGTGTTTTAAATATAGAAATAGCAAGAACTAAAGGAGAGTTCTGCTCTGTGTGTGACAATGCCTCAAAACACAAAATCGGTGGTTTTCATCATTGATATTTTTCCACCAAGAGCATCACTTTGTTGTTTGTCAAGTATTAAAAGAAGTGAGGGCACAGAAGCCATCTCCAGGTTAGGTGGACCACTTGGCAAATTAAGGAAAAATGGGTATCAGACCGTAATACAACCTGGTGAGTGAATTTGTGCTTATGAAGGAGCATGAAAGCTTTTTCATTTGGAACTTCATTTTTTGTGCCCAGAATTTTAAAATGAAATTTGCTCTATACTAACGTGTTATTAAAAGTGAAGTATAAAAGATGTTTGCTTAAAATTGACCTATCTTGGGGCGCCTGGGTGGCTCAGTCGTTGGGCGTCTGCCTTCAGCTCGGGTCATGATCCCAGGGTCCTGGGTTCGAGCCCCGCGTCGGGCTCCCTGCTCGGCGGGAAGCCTGTTTCTCCCTCTCCCACTCCCCCTGCTTGTGTTCCCTTTCTTGCTGTGTCTCTCTCTGTCAAATAAATAAAATCTTTAAAAAAAAAATAAAACTGACCTATCTTTTTATCATATTAATCCTGTCATCTTTGGATGGATCATACTTGTTTGCTTATTCCACAGTCTCTATGATTTAGATTTCCATTATCTGTACATTTTATACACAAATATGTATAATGTTTGATCTATTACCTGGCAGGTAGGCCCAAGCTAAATGTGAAGTGTTTTCATTTTGCTTTGCAAAACCCAGAGAAAAGAACAAGAGGCAGTTTGAGAAATTTCCACTAAAAAGCTTTGTGTCATTTTTAATACATGTCATTTTCAAAATATTTCTAGAGATTAAATACTAAAATCTTAATCAACATTTTTACTTTTAAAGATAAATGACAGTGTGGAAGATAACCTTATACTGGACTTTCAATCCTGAATATATCATTATAGTAATTTTTATGTACAAATAGGAAAAAGTATTCTCGAGGCTGATATGTGTATACCAGCAGTTTACAAAAGTACTGTGAATTAAACAACCCATAAGTGTCTGTTCCAGTGTTCATACATTACTGAGTAATCGCTTTCTATAATCTCTTTGCAGTATTATTCCACAGTAATGGAACAGCAAGTAAATGGACAGTTAATAGAGCCTCTGCAGATATTTCCAAGAGGTAATGTTGAACAAATTCTAATCAACAATGATTATTTCAGTAAACTGTTTCATCAACAGTTATGTTTTCCAAAGGTTTAAATGCACATAACATGATGTTTAGCTCTTAATTTGAAAAAACAAAAGAAGTATTCATTATCGTGGGGATTGCAGGCTGTATTATAGTTATGGCAGATAAAATATCTAATTTACTAGAGTAAATTAAACTAACTAGATTGTTTTTTGTTTTTGAAGTACATACTTACATTCGCTTAAAGAACTCTTTGGGGGTCCACATGGTTTCTAAACCAAGGCAAATGAATGACTTTAATTTTGGATATTTATAAATTGTGACTCATGATGGTAGCCAAAGCTGCTGTTGAGGAGAAAGCTTTCAGCTGGTACAGAGGTGAAGATTTACTGCAGGGTTTTAGGAGAGAATTGATAATGTTTGGTGCTTGGTTTTGGGGGGTGGCATTGTCCAGATAATGGAAAATCTTCATAAATGGGAATTGAGAAGTCTCCAAAAATATTAGCCTATGGGTAAGTTTTGGTGAATCACGTAGTCAAATAATACTCCTTTTCCCTTTTAAGTGGGCAGAACTAGCATTGTATCAGATATGATTGATCAGCTGTATATAAATGTTCCCTCAAAATTTGAAGTAAAAAAGAACAACTTAACTAACCATTTAACATAAACCATTAAGTCTTTCCCTCACTATACATTGCCACACTTGGAATTCATATTTTCTAACTGATGGAGCAGATAAGGAAATGTTGTAACTTTTCTAGAAATAACTTAATTGAAATCATTAAAAGTTAAACTTACCTTTGTTAACTGATACTATACAAATAATCATGGTATGGGTTTTTCAATTAAACGTTTTAGACTTTCATTACCTGTAACTCTCTGAAGTTGAGTGGCTCAATTAACCAGTAGATTCTTATTTACACTGATCAAGTCTCTAAGGGCAGCTGACTCGGCTAGCCCACAAGAAGGTCTGGGTTCAAGAGTAATGCCTTTCTAGCATTAAGGTGGACAGTGGGATTGGGAGTACTTAGTACATTATTAATAATGTATCAAAGAGCTAAGTAGGTAAATAAAATTGGGCCATTGATAGTGTATCTGAAACAAAAATTATGATTAATCCAATTTTGTTGTATCTGAAGACTAAATACTAAAAAGGAAAAAAAGAAAAGCAAATGTTGCCATTTCTATGCATTAGACCAATAACAAGGGATGCAGATCATTTCTTGTTATCTTCAACAATGGGAGAATTTGGGCAAGTTTCAAAATCGTTTCTCCACAAAGAATACTTTTCTTTTACCAGCTGAAAATTTCCATTCATTGTTTCCCTACTTGACATTATAACTCTGTCGTAGCAAACTCTAATACAAGTGACCTGGAAAATTCAATTCTGATGCTGTGGGTTGTAGCCCTCCCCCCAATAAAAGATTTACTTTTCTTCATCCAAAAATTTTTTCCAGGTTTTGTCTTTTTTCTTTTATTTTGTGAGCAGTCCTTTGCAGTCTTCTTGTCCACACCATTGTGCTGCTTCTCATGGGAGTAACGACCATTTTTAGACATCTGCTCTGCAGGCATTAACATTGCTTTAACTGTTATCATTTCTCATTCTCCGGGTATTTCTGCCTATTGATTCCATTGTGTAGATGAGAATATGCAGGTTCAGAGAGGTTAAGTAAACTTCAGAGTCCACAACAGCCTATAAGTGGTTAGTATACACTTTGAATAAGAATTTTGTTTAAATTATAATTTGCTTAAAGTGGAAGGGCATATAAATGAAAATACTCATGGAGTGTGCTTGGGGGTAGTCTGGAGGGGTTGGTGGGAGTGTAGAGAACAGTATATTATAGGGAGAAGATACTTAAAAGAAGACGGTATATGAGATGTGATCGTCACATGTAGTCTTAGCACAGACCTATTAGGCTCCAGTAAATTATTAAATAAAATTCTTCCAAGCCAGATTTGAATTTTTTAAAATATGAGACTCAGCCCCCCCGTCTCTATGGTTTCTTGGATGTTATTGTAAAACTATTTTTATTTTATTTATTAATTTTAAAGATTTATTTATTTTAGAGGGAGGGAGAGAGAGAGAGAGAGAAAGCAGGAATGTGCTTGTCCATGTGTGAATGGGGGGAGGGGCAGAGGGAGAGGGAGAGGAGCAGACTCCCCGCTGAGTGTGGCGCCAGATGTGGGGCTTGATCTCCACAACCCTGAGATCATGACCTGAGCAGAAATCAAGAGTCGGAATCTCAAGTGACTGAACTACCCAGGCAACCCTGTATAACTCTTTTTAGTTTTTTGTAGTCTTGCTTTTTGTTTACTTATCTATATTTTATATACATAAATGAGATTATGCAAACTTATACAAGGATATAGACATATTGTATTGGGCAGGTTGCCTGGGTTAATAGGTTGGTTAGAGGCTCCCAGACCTTAGTTTCTTTGGTCAGGCCCCTTGCTGAAAAGAATCTCTAGACTGAACAAGTGAGAAAGGTAGGAGAAAATGATTTTGTTCTAACATCAGATGTTCTCCTCATTCCAGGTAAGACATTTGCCTTGGATGGTAACTCCCAGCCCATGGCTTTGCTCTCTGTAGTTAAAAGACATGTTACATATTAATAAGTATGAAAATTTACTAGCTTTATGTAACTTCTGACTCCATAACTTTAGGAAATACGAGGTTACTGGGTTTTTTTTAATACTTTTTAGATTTCCAGTCATAAAGGTTTGAGAAGCCAATTGAGTAATGAGGCAGATGTTAAGGTAAGAGGTAAGAGTTGATGCCTGTCTCTAATTCCTTGGTTAGCCACTTTCTTATTAAATGAAGTTTATGAATGTACTGGGTACTTAAGTGGAAATGCTCTGAAGTGTTGTCTTAGGAAGTATTAATGGCCCCTCAAGGACCAGGCATCAAATGTATGTGACTTTGGTTTTGTTCAAAAAGTTGATTTCCATTTTACAGAAAGAAGATTTGGAGTCCTAATTTTAATGTATTTTAGGAAAAACAAAAGTTCTTTATTAAGGTTTAGAGGTATTTTCTAGGAAATAATAAATTTGAATATATTCAAAATATATAAAATTAAAGCAACTGATATGCCTTGTAATTATTACCCACATCTTCTTATTATTAAGCAGTTTTATTTCTTGTCAGAAACAGAGGAAGAATAGATGTACATCTGAGAGAGGAGAAAAAAAATCAAATATATCCTTCCCCAAACAATCAATCACAATTGATAGTCCCTTAACATACGATCTGTAGGGCACTGTAGTTTTCAGATGGAAGCAGCCTATAAAATGGGCAAGACACATTTGTATTTTTAACATTTGATGAAGAAGCATTTGCTGAATTGGAAAAGTACTACCCTGTAAATCAGGGTGGTGTCAGGAAATTAATATTATTTTTCCTGGCACTGCTTTATCTTTAGACTTAAATATTAGAAGATGTCAAGATTTGCAAAAAATATAGTAAAATTAGTGATATCTCTGTATTTTAATAAATTTGACTACTTATTGCTGTGCAAACTGGTACTCAAACTTGAATATTCCAGTTTAGAATCTCTAACCATCTTTCTGGCATTAAAATACTCTTTTCCTACTACTCGCCCTCCCCCAAAAACCTAGATATTTTCAAAGTAGTTTAAGTGATAGCAGATATACAATGTAATAGAGTTGAGGAAAGATTGCAGAAATTTGAATTATGAAAGGAATCTAATCATTTTAGCTCAGTTAACTTGATTTTTATATGTTTTAAGCAGAAATTGGAATTTATATGAGGTGGTGTCAGAAAGCTCTTTGCATTTATAAATGCTCACTCCTGCAAGTTAAAAACCCTGGTTCATAATTCCCACTTTGGGTCTTGGGAGCCACTTTTCAATCATTTCTCTCTGCTAATTTTGGTGTCACCCTCATTTCTTTTTAAACGATTCATTTTGAGCAAATTTGTAAATGGCCCTGATGTGTTCTACAATTTAGTCAATTACTGTTTCAGCCTGCAAGCCTCCTGGGGAACGGAACATACATGGCCTGAAGGTACGAATTTCAATAATTGTTTCAGTAAAGTTAGATGGATTTGTAATGCTGTGTTCCACTTATTGAAATGTCAAATAAAACTGCACTTTCTCAAGCTCTGACAAGCGATTCTTTTTTTTTTTTTTTTTTAAACAGGATGTGGAGGGGGATTCATCTGTAGTATTTGCTCAGTATATGTACATATTTGGATAGAAGGGTTTTGGTACCATATTTTTTTATTATTTGGAATTTTTTGTTGGTCTGTTTCTTCAGGGTGATTTTAGGTACTGGTGTCCGCAACAATATATTTGGATGAAAATATAGACTTCATTTCAGTGATTAATTAAGCACATAAACATATTGCACACAGAACAACCTCCCCTTCTTTTGACATATTTATGCCAGAAACATATCTATTTAATATCTTTTCATTGTTCTCTGTCTTTTGAACTCTGGATTTCTGCTGACAGCTTTACATTTGAAAGAAAAGCAGCTATTGTATTTAGATTCAAGCATTTTGTAATTAATTATTTGGACCTCATTTTTCAGTGAATAAGAAACATTCTAGTGTTCTGTTTGGCTTTAGAGCTGGAAGGATCTGAAAACTTGAGGTTCACCGCTAACCTCTGGGTGTATTCTTAATGTTCTTTTTTGAACATATTGTTTTGTATACGAAACAAAACAAAACAGTGAATTGAATTCAGTTCTGGACAGTGAATTGAAATTTTCCCATTTAGCGCTCCTTTTTTCAATGCTGTTTAAGTATTTGAATAATGACAGGAAAAGTGTATTATGTAATATACGGGTTGTACAGTTCTATAACCTATATACTGAACAGACTCCAACCGTGGGTCTATCTAGCAACAAGCTAATTAACCTTCATAGTGAAATGAGAAATTTGTGGCAAATTATAGGTTAATTGGAACTGTGTCCTCAGAACACAAGACTGATCAAGATTCTTTCTTTCCTTGTAGGTGAATACCCGGGCTGGACCCTCTCAGCACGGCAGCCCAGCAGTCTCTGATTCACTTCCAAGCAATAGGTGAGGGCAAGCTAGTGAAGTGTGCTCATAAGCGTGCTTCTCTATAGAGTTAGGGGTGGGGAAGAGGCCTGTGGGATGACCCCTCGTTTCTGTAAGACCAGGCGAATGTGTATGTGGCCGAGAAGAAATTTGACCAATTGGGTAACCATAGCTACGTGTTGACTAGAGAGAAAAGGCCTCACTGAGGAAGATGGAATGAGACATTTTAAATTATTAATGTTGGGGGCGCCTGGGTGGCTCAGTTGGTTAAGCGACTGCCTTCGGCTCAGGTCATGATCCTGGAGAACCGGGATCGAATCCCGCATTGGGCTCCCTGCTCAGCGGGGAGTCTGCTTCTCCCTCTGACCCTCTTCCCTCTCATGCTCTCTATCTCTCATTCTCTCTCTCAAATAAATGAATAAAATCTTTAAAAAAAAAAAAAAGAAAAAAAAATAAATTATTAATGTTGGTCTGTGGAATGGGTATTCCTTCAGTCTCCAAATTATACAGAAAATTCAGTGCCTTTGACTTCAGTGCTTCTCATGCTTGATCTGGATCATAAATTGTTTAATGCTCATTATTTTTTTCTTGCTTGCCCATCTTTTGGCAGTATTGTTATCCCTTGACATGTTCATCAGAAAGAGGCAAGGGAAGAGTGAAGTAGTGAAATTTAGATTGACCCACCATGTTGCTCTTTCTGTATCTTTGGTCATACCAAAGATTGAAGCTACTTATAGAAGGAAGATAATCTTCGTTAATTCATGCTAACAGTGCCCCACACTGGCATGGGGTACTTAAGATTTGAGAGCCTTTTCAAAGTGTTCCTCTGACAAGCCTGAGAACTTACTTCCAGATTATCACATCCTCAGGTAGAAGGAGTGGGCTGCTTAAGCCTATAGCATTCTGGGTCATTTTGGTTATCCGTGAGGTTATCCACGCGGTGAACATCACATGACCGTACGTGAAGATGACACTGTGTGTGAGTATTCACACTCACTGGTGACTGGAAAGCCAGCACTGAGCCATCTTCCATTCTGGGCCCAGGCTTTTCTGGGTTTAGGGCTATAACCAGTATTGCCCTTTATTGGGTGAGATGTAGTTTGGGTTTCTCCTCTTCCTTCCCTGCCCCTCCTTAATCCAGGGTTTTGGTTCTTTTGCCAGAGGGCTTTCCTGGAGGTAATTTAAAGTCTCTCCTCTGACTCTCTTTTTACTCTCCTATCTCCCCCCACAAAAGTCACTTCCTCCATTACTTTACTATAGGGTCAGTCTATCTACTCACCAGCTTTCCTGCTGTGAACACGTGACTTTTAAAGTGTGTTTCCTTCTTAAGCAATTTACTCTGTCTTAAAATACACTTAGCCTGGTTATTCACCGGAGGCTCATCTGTCCTGTGGGCACGAGGGGTAGGTCTCTTAGTCCTCACTCTGGGGCTTGGCCCTGCCACGTGATACTTTGCAGCTTCTCTCTTCATGCTTGTTGGGCTTGTGAGCCGTGTCTCACAGAGTGGAGACACTGGGCTGGGGTCACTTGTTACACTCAGCTCAAGGAAGGCCCGGCATTTAATTTTTACCACTACTTTCAGAAAAGTTGTTATTCAGACAGACTCACCCTGAGCCCTTCTCTGGTATCTTAGGTCCCATTTCATCGTGGTTTAAAAAGAGGATAGAGTTGAAAAAAATGGTAAGGCAGAGAAGGGGCAAGGATAACTTTTCAGTTCTCTGAGATTTAGCTTTAATAGCATGAATAAATTACTTTGGTTTTTAAAAAGAATTACTGTGTATATTCACAGAGTATCATGAAATTTTTGGGTTGGATAGAAATTTGAAGACCGTCTGATCTAGTGGTTCTTAGCCTTTTGTTGCAACATCTTTCCTTAGGGATGTGGCAGCCTGCCAGCTAGTGATGGTGGTTTCCTCCAGTAGTGACTTCTGTTATGGGAGGAGTGCAGTTTGAAAGAGACCTACCATAGATTTCAATATGCCACCCTAGGTTGGCCATGTTCTGTGTCCCATGTTGGTAACTAATCAAAAGTACTTATTGAGTGCTACCTATTCAGTAGGTGCTGTCCTGTGCACTAGAAATACAATGTGGTCCTTATCCTCTAGAACTTGCTATCTAATGGACATACAGGAAAAAAAAACAAAACAAATATACAAACAATCACACTTTATAATTAGTGTTATGAGGGAAGCAAGCAGGTTTTGAAGGGAGAGAACACTGGGCAGGAATATGTTTAGATTTGGACAGCATGCTCAGGGAAGACTTCTTGGGAGGAGATGACATTCTGTCAAGGCCTGGAGCGTGGGAAGGGCCCAGCCATATCAAGAGCCAGCAAAGGGCATTTCAGAGGGAGGGGAGAGCATCAGGGAAGGCCCTGTGGTGGAAAAGGAGCTCAGCATGTTCATAAGTAGGCCAGTCTGGCTGGAGTCCAGGGAAGGGTGCTGGTTTGGGGGGTGTGGAGAGGGGAGGAGACCATTGGAGTGACAGGAGAGAAGGAGCTAGACCAGAGTCAGATCGGCAGGGCCTTGTGTTTGAGTTTTGCTCTTGGCGTATTGGCATCGGTGAACTATCAGATGCTTTCAGGAGAGTGCTGTGGCCAGCTGTGTTTATAAAAGACCCTCTGCTGTGGGGAACGAGGCAGAGAAGCGCCCATCTAATCTTGCTCTGTTTTGGTGCTTGATTCCCCACCCTTTGCCAAATGGTCATCCAGCATGAATGCACTTTATTGGCCATGGCAGCCTGTCCATTTTCACAGAGCACTGTCTTAGAACGCTCTTTGTCATGAGCTGAGATGGGTCTCCCTTCCACTCATAAAGATTTCGTTTAGCCCTCAGAGCACAGCTGTTCCTTCTTCTAGGTAGCTCTTCCCATTGTCTTCCCTCCAAACGTACTTGTAGGTTTCCTGTCTTGGCAAATTCTCCCACACCCACCCAGTTGCTAACTTGCTAGGCGTCCGTCACTGCTTCCTGGGCCTCCCTCAGCGCCACACCTGTCAGTCCCACGTATGTCCCTTCTGAGTCCCCTGGCGAGCGGCCCCGATGCTGCCGAGGCAGTTCAGGCTCTGTAGATGACTGTGGCAGTCACCTGCTGGTTTCCTCGCTCCAGTCTTGCCTTGTGCAGTCCCTCCTCCACACTGCAGCCATAGCGATCTTGCTGACATGCATGCTGAGCCCAGCATTCCCCTTTACAGCTGCTCACCGCTCCTCAGAACCTTTAGGACAGTGTGCAACCTTGGCTGCAGGTGAGCAACAGCCTCTCACATGTAGGCCCCCTGCCCACTCTGCCCCTTCTTACCTGACATTCTCGCTTTGCTGAGGAATGCATGGTGCCCTCAGTGGATCATGTTTTCTCTTACTCCTGGCCCTTCCTGCTTTTCTTCCTTTTCTTTGTTCCCTCTTTCATCTTCAGTCTGGCCAGCCTTGGTCATCTTGGAGGAACCAAGCTGTTATCTTCTTCTGATGATTGCCCGCCTCCTAGTCCATACCAGGTATCTACTCTATGAATTTCCCTAATGCCCTGGTACCTGCTTTTACTGTGGCAGTTAGCACATTGTGTTACAATCGCTTCTGTCCCCAATAGATTCTCTACTCTGAGGGCCGTGACTGTAGCATATTCATTATTGAATTCCCAATTCCCAGCGTGATGCTTGGCACATAGGAGATAGTCAGTAATGCTTGAATGAATGAGTGGGTGAACGAATTTATATTCCCTCTAAGTCTTGTCTCTGAATTAAATTCTCCCACTCATTCAAGCCTCTCTGATACATTATTTCTTGTCCCCTCACCCGTTTCCTCTTCTTTAGATGTCTCAGTGTCCTTCTTAAAGTGTCATACCAGGGGCGCCTGGGTGGCTCAGTCGTTAAGCGTCTGCCTTCAGCTCAGGTCATGATTCCAGGTCCTGGGATTGAGCCCCATATCGGGCTCCCTGCTCGGCGGGAAGCCTGCTCCTCCCTCTCCCACTCCTACTGCCTGTATTCCCTCTCTTGCTGTGTCTCTCTCTGTCAAATAAATAAAATCTTAAAAAAAAAAGTGTCGTACCAGATTTACAATGACATCACATTTAAATTTTAAAATGGTTTTTCATTTTTGTTTTTGTTTTTTTTTATTTTTGGATAGCCCAAGTCACTGTGACCATTACAAATAAACAAAATATTGAATAAACTGAGGAACAAAGAAAATTGCTAGAATTTTTCTTTTCTTTTCTTTTAAGTTATTTATTTATTTATTTGAGAGAGAGAGCACAAGCAGGGTGAGGGGCAGAGGGAGAAGCAGACTCCCTGCTGAGTGGGGAGCCTGACGTGGGGCTCAGTCCCAGAACTCTGGGATCATGACCTGAGCTGAAGGCAGACGCTTAACTGATTGAGACAACCAGGCACCCCCAGAATTTTTCTTTTAATGAGACCAAGTGGTAGTCACACATTGGCATAATGAATGAAATCAGCATTCTCCTCGGTTACTCTCAAAGCATGAATCGGTCTTTGCCTTAGGTGGATGATTGTTTATTAGACTGGTGTTGCTAGGCCATAATTACTGAATTCAAGTCCCACTGCCAAGTCAAGGCCTTTCCTAAATATTGTGGCTTTCTCCTTCTGTAAAATCAGGATGATTAAACTTTTCATCTATCTACCTCCAGTGTTAGGAAGATTGATGAAGCTGTATTAAGGAATCACGTTTTGTTTCTTGGATGAAAGGTGCTTTGTAAATGCAATGAATCAAATGTTATTATTTCAAGTTGTATGACATTATGGAGTATCTGTGGAGAAATCTTGCCTGGGCATTGTTTGGTTATTTTTGTTTTTACAATAATCGTAACTGTTAAATTGGGAGTCATCTGTGGGAATACAAGGGTCTAAATGTTTCCAAGTAAAAAACTCTGTGTGTGTGTGTGTGTATGTGTGTGTGTGGGTGTGTGTAAGAGAGACTGAGGAGGTGTAAACCTTAGTTTCCTTAATAAATTATTCCCACAGGACTATAGTTACTGTGAGGATTAAATCAGGATAATAAGTAATAGCATTTAGCACCATGCCTGGTGCATAATATCATCCAATAAATGATAGCTGCTGTTGTTATTTTCTTAACCGGACTGATTTTGGCAGTTTATTTTTTGATATGTGTTTTTACTTCAGTCTCATTCTACAAAATTCTTTTTTTTTTTTTTTAAGATTTCACTTATTTGAGAAAGAGAGAGAGAATGAGTTGGGGAGAGGGGCAGAGGGAGAGGGAGAAGCAGACTCCGTGCTAAGCAGGGAGCCCTACATGGGGCTCTATCCCAGGACCCTGAGATCAGAACCCTAGCTGAAGACAGCCACTTAACTAACTGAGCCACCCAGGAGCCCCTTGTTCTACATAATTCTTAACTGCCACTTTAGTACATGAATTCTTCAACTTGGGAAGACATTATTAAAGTTTAGAATCCTGGGGTGCCTGGGTGGCTCAGTGGGTTAAGTGTCTGCCTTCGGCTCGGGTCATGATCCCAGGGTCCCGGGATCAAGCCCTGAGTCAGGCTCCCTCTTCAGCGGGGAGTCTGCTTCTCCCTCTGCCCCTCACCCTGCTCATGCTCTCTCTCTCGCTCGCTCTCGCTCTCGCTTTCAAATAAATAAATAAAATCTTTAAAAAAAAAAAGTTTAGAATCCTTGGTTGAGGGCATGTTTTATAAAATCTTTAGAAAGTAGGGACTGGGGCTCCATAGTCTGCATTTGACCATAGCAGAAGTTTAAGAAGTATTTAGAAAGAAAAATAATCATAACTTGAAATAGCAAGTATGGTCAAACTTGAAGTCTGAGATCTTTCTTGATTATAACTTACTAAATGTACCAGATGAATGTGTGTGTATGTCTGCCTATGACTGCCGTATAATAAATCACAACCAGAACCACGACCACCATTTACCGAACACTTAACACACCCCAAGTCACTGGGGTACATTCAAGGATGGGAAGGGAAGGGAATATATAAGAGGAGATCAAGATGTGGTCCATGTTCTTGGGGATCTCCCAGTCTTAGGGGTGGGTGTGGTGGGAAGAAAGGCATCTACACAGATAACTAACACAAGGGAGGAGAGCTAATTTGGTAGATGGGTAGAGGGTTTGAGTAGATAAAGAATAGAGTTAACAAGCTTTAAATTTCCAATTAGAACATTGATGAGATGAGGTGCTATTTTGAACACCACTCTACTAACTGGGTGGATATCTTTGGGTCTAACTCATTTTAAAGCTAGAAGGGCTTCAGAGCATCCTCTGGCCACTTTTCCGTAGGTGTTTACATAGCCATATATGTCCAGAGAAGAACATTTTCATATTTCTTAAATAACTGTGGAAGCCGGCTCTCCCACTTATAGGACAGAAAAGGAAAGAGAAGGCAGCTGAAATTTATTTAGTATCTACTATGTGCATGAGCTTTTTGTAATATTTAATTTTCTTGATTACCCTATAAAGTTGATATTTCCCCCATTTTACATTGCAGTTCAGAGAGGATGAGTAACAGACTTGTCCCAGTTCACACAGCTAGTGAGTCCCAGAATTGATTTCTGCTGCACATTTGCTTCTCAGTAAGCTGAATTATAACTCCTAACTGTAGTGAAGGATCAGGACTTAAACTATCTGTTTTATCTTTTTTTTTTTTTAAAGATTTTATTTATTTATTCATGAGAGACAGAGAGAGAGAGAGGCAGAGGGAGAAGCAGGCTCCCAAGGAGCAGGGAGCCCGATGTGGGACTCGATCCCAGGACTCTGGGATCATGACCTGAGCCAAAGGCAGATGCTTAACCATCTGAGCCACCCAGGCACCCACTATCTGTTTTATCTTTTGAAGTTCTATTTTCTTGTTTCTGAAAACATCCAAAGAATGCATCATTAAGTACTTTGTATTTAGCAGATGACGGAGTCCACATAAAATAGCCACTGAAAGGCTACCCAAAGGCAGCAGGACTAATAGCCAAAAAAGGTCACTGAAGTAATCGGTAAGGTAGTCTGCATCATGGTGACTGTGGGCTTCTTTATTGCTTTAGGGTTTCAGGATTTTATTAATACTTTTTCCATTAGGCCAGTTACTTTGGTAAAAATTTTATGTAGAAAGAAGGTTGTAAAGAGTGTAGTCCTTGTCTACACCTAAAACAAAGGCGTATTTAAGTGCGAATTTCTGAATGGTGTTCCAAGGTGTCCGTGATCTTGCCATTAAAAATCATGTCTTCCCTTTTCAGCTTAAAGAAGTCTTCTGCCGAACTGAAAAAAATATTAGCCAATGGCCAGGTAAGTGTCATTACATATTAAGATCTTCACGTAGCAGTAACTTGTTACTGTCCAGTTTTTGTATCCATAAACTTAATAAACAGATAAAGAGCCCGCGAACGTGCCCCTGTCATAAATGAATTACAGTGGCTTAATTTGATTGGCAGAACAATTTGCAGCACGTTTTTCAAACTGTGCTAATGGGTTTCAGTCCCAGCAGATTGAAGTACCATGCACACACCCTGCTGCCATCTCAGTCTCAAGAAAGTTAATCAGTTCTGAGCAAGTGTGTCAGCCCATGGGTTGTCGAAATGGCCCTGTGTCGGGAGGTGTCTGCCGCCTTCATTATCTTTGAGGAGAAGTGGAAGAACTTCCTTTCTTACCTCGGCTCCTTCTTTTGTCCCGAAAGGAACGCTGGCTTTTTAGGGAAACAGAGTAACAGCCGACCTTTGGCATTTAAAATTCCTTGGCTTGAGAACCCCTTGGTTTGGTTTGCCCGGTCGACTGGCCCTCTAAAGCCTTAATGACCAAGACGGGCCTGCAGGCCAGATATTTCTCACTAATTTTGATTCAAGTAAATGGACACATCTGAAATAGTATAGTGCTTTTAAACATACACTGGCAAATTAAGCTACCTATGGGGTCCTCGATTCTTCAATAGCAACATAAATGCGTTTTAATGTTTGTTATAAAGGAAGCCCTTTGATAGCCTTGGAGGCAGGCGCCTGTCCGTTGCGATCAAGCCTGCCTATTAGGCTCTATTGACTGAGACATCTGTGTCACTGCAAATAAAAGACTCTTATTGATTTTCTTAACTGCTGTTCACTTCCCGTCCATGTTTCGAAGGCTGAAATCTTAATTATCTCAGATGCTTATTCAGTGCCTTCACACGCTGACCTCTCCAAGGCTCATTGGCATTTCATGAATCAAGTACTTGTTGTGGAGCCCGTCAAGAAGACAAAGCTGGGTCCTCGTGCTTGTCCTTTAATATCACCTGTAACTTTGTGGCCTAATAGATGTGCATGCCTTACAATGGTGACTGGTGGGTAGTGCTTCTTGAAGCCCTGCTTCTTTAGCACACAATCGCTTGAATACAGTTGGAAAAAATAAGTTGATCTGTTTCTGATACCTGATCGTCATCCAGAGTGTGTGAATTCTAGTCCTTAGATATTCTGTTTACAGCTAATGAGAACCTGGTATTGTATGTGTAATCTTGACGGCCTCAAAATTTTAGAGACTATTTACCTAATACTTTTGACTTTAAGCAGCCAGAAGTTTCTTTGGATTGAGGTCCACAAAAACCCCTAGTGCCCTGAACATGTTCAGAGCCAGTATGAAACAAAACCTGACGAAAAGCAGAAACACTGAGGCTGGGATGTTTATGTATCTTCAGCATGCTTGCATTCTAGTTACTAATTGTAACTTATGTATGAGTCACTTGCGTTCTTCAGCTGGAAAATATATTTCAAAATTGACATAAATTAAGAAGCTTTAACTACATTTGTTCAGCCCAGGCAATGGAAAATAACCTGTCATAGATTCCTCTTTCAAAGATGAAAAATAGTTTATTTCCAGTGCAAGAAAATAAGCGTTCTGAAATGTTCCTAATGTTTTGACAACAGACCTAGTACCACAAATATCCTAGTGGTGTCAGTTATGAGGTTCTCGGTGGTGGAAGATTGTCACAATGATTTTTGACACTTAAAGATTGTTTATTGCTTTCCCTTGGGAATGTGATAACCCCTACGTTAAACAGTGTGACGTTTTCTTTCTTTCAAGGAGCAGCCTTTATTGTATTTACTTTCATTCACAAGAACAAACAGAACAGAAAAACCCACCTTTGGAAGTCCTCATAATACCTCCTCCTTGTACTAATTTCTCAGTTCCATGGTGCTATAGGGTAACTAAAGAGTGAGCGAGATCACACTGCAGTGAGGTAACATGCACATGTGGTGTCAATAAATTTCTGGGCTGAACACGGACACCACTTGATATGGAAGATGTAAGTCACATTTAACGATACTTTAACACTTGAGCATAGTTTTTTATTTTAGTGGTTTATGCTCTCAAGCATTAATAATGATTTGCCTTTCCACTAGCCTCCACTTAGATTTAATAAGGAATTCATATTAATCATTAAAAGAAAGGGACATGATTCTTCAAGATAATCAAATATTGACAGGTTAGAAATAGCTTTCTGCCTGGGTTCATTGATATAGGTTATGTGATATAAATATTTATTTCTTTTCTGTCACTCAGAGTAAATGCCACCAATTGATTCAGCATTGATATAGTGTCAACAGTTCATAAGAAGCATTTGACTAGCTTGTGTTTTCCGATTAGTCTCTGCTCTATAAAGTGGGATTTACTAAATCTCTCCAATTGTCTGCTCATAGAGTGTGACTGCTTTCTGAAACCATTATTGCTTCGATTTGTTGAAGCAAAGGTCTAGTGATAGGACTAGTTTCTGTCAGACCTTTACATATAAAATAAGGATTAATTGAGCATTTTTATTTTAATGATTTATAAGCGATAGGTACTGATTCTTCTTAACACAGGCAGACAATAAACAAAGAATATTTTCTTTGCTGATCCATAATTGAATTCCATTTCATTTTTCCCATTAATTTCATTAATATTATATTAAATCAAGCACATTTTAAAGTTTAACATTTAGTCCTTGGAATGGAGACATTGTTTTTCTTTTACCACTTAATGATGGAAGATTTCTTTTTTTCTAGCTTAAAAAAAGCCAAATTATAAGATATTTTAGGCATGTTTCATTGAGAGCTATAAATTAGTGCCACTGGTGTGTTTTTGTGATGTTTTTCCCACTTCAGTTTTAGTACGGTATCTTCTCTTGAACATTGGCCCTTGATTTGAAACTGATTAGAAATGGCCCAGTGGGTCAGTTTAAAGGATTAAAAAAGTACACAGTTACTCCAAGGATGAACGACTTTGACCTTTGCATCTCTGAAGTTGTTTTCCCTCTTTTTGTGTTTTAGATTTTGTAACACTGTTTTCCTTTTCCCAATAAATCAAATATTAAATGTACTGAGAAGCCACAGATCCTAGAACTAATTCTGATCCTGCTGCATGTTTGGTTATTTTGAGAACTTCGGATGCCTTTAGGAAAACTTTTTGTGGTCCAAAAAAAAAGGAGGAGGAGGAAAAATAGGAATTCTGTAAAATTAGCTTTAAAAGCTGTATTAAGATCACTATATAAAACTCTTAGATTCTTATGGTTCATCTTTCATCCCATATGAAGACCAAAACGTAAATGAGACTGTATGGAAGTCCATACTGCATGACCCGCTCCCCTACCTACCCACATGGACATGACCCGTGTGTTGTCCTGCCTAGTCCATGTTTCTTTCCCTGCCCCTGACTCTCCTTCAGCAGGAGCAGAGCCCAGTGCCCGTCATTTCTCCCAGGTCATTTGCCGTCTTTCATTTGACATGTAATTGTAACTCTAATGGCTTTTTCTTTTTCTTCTCTCACATCTAGTATTCTGCCTTTTATTTGCTTTTTTTTTTTTTTAAGATTTTATTTATTTGACAGAGAGACACAGTGAGAGAGGGGACACAAGCAGGGGGAGTGGGAGAGGGAGAAGCAGTCTCCTGGCTGATCAAGGAGCCCGATGGTAGGGCTCGATCCCAGGACCCTGGGATCATGATCTGAGCCGAAGGCAGATGCTTAACGACTGAGCCACCCAGGCGCCCCTTATTTGCTTTTTTTTTTTTTAGTCAAAACAAGGAAACAGCTATATTTAAAAATAATTCAGTATCTCCATTGAATAAAAATGTTATTACACCTCTTTTCTCTATAAAGAGCTGTGTGATCTTTGAAACATTTCTCTTCTGAAAAACAAAAACCACAGCTAATGAAATTGCTTTTAACTTGTGAGTGCCCTTCCATTGGTTGTTTTCCTTCCTGTGGGCCAGTGAGCCTGATGGGAGAGAAGATCCCTCCATACTCAGCCAGGACATCAGCTGCTAAGATACGGCACTGAGCAGAGAATACTGAAGGACTGAGTTCTAGCCTTGACTAGTTGTTATTGACTAGTTTTGTGACCTAGTTGGGCTATGCATTTGAAATGCTATACAGTTCTATGATTTTTGTGGTACTTGATCCCAACTGTAATATTTAAATATTATATGCTGTAGTCATATAAATCCCACTTTTGTATCAAAATGAACACTGTTTCTGTGCTTCATTTAGAAAAGTTGAATTAATATGCTTATCTAAAGAAAAAAGGCAACAATGTTTTCACCTGTTAGTTGATCCTGTTAGTGATTTTTTCATAGTTAAAATCAATTAAAGTAACCCATTTTGATAAGAGATTTGAGATTCTCAAAAGGTTGTTTGTAATCCATTCAAGAGCTTGGCTCTGATGGTTTTCCTTTTAAATGTTTTTTTACGTGAATAATATTTGCATACTATATAAAAATTAGAAAATCCAAATGAGCAAAAAGGAAAAGAACCTAATTTTTTTAATGTAAAAATCTATCCGTCACTTCATAGGCCGGACGAAGGTCTATAAAACTTTAAAACATTGTAGAAATACTTTAACTACCTTTTTATGGATACTGTCTTTTTAAGTGAGATGGTTTTAGAATTTTCACTCCAAAACCACTTTTATCTTTATGAGGCTCTTACCATCTTATTGTCTGAGGGAGTCCAAATTTCTGTCCTTGAATTTGCTTACCCAGCGCTTAGCATATGCACATGGATGTGCTCGCACACGCACACACACACAGACACACAATATACCACTTCTCTCAACCTGTTCCCTGTTGGATGCCTACCACCCCTGGTCAGGTTGTAATGCTGGGGATGTGGGGTGAATGGCTGCTGCACTTCTCAACCTCCTGGGCATTAGAGGTCAAAAAAAAAAACCTACAAAGTCAGGATTATAATGGCTGAAGCTGCTCAGAGACATGCCATACCTACTCCTTGGCCTTCTCTTCCTCCAACTTCTTGCAAAGGTGTAGGTCCATCCCAGTGTGCTATTGGAATGTGTAATAACAACGTCTCGGCATGTCTGCTTTTCTGAGAGGAAACTACTGGTTCTTTTGTCTGGAAGGCCCTGATGGTGTGGTGGAAGGGTTGCAGTCTCAGAGTGTGGTCCTTCTAGAGCCTGAATCCTATATATACTCTTTGAGGTTTGTTCTCCTAGAAATTTACTTTGGGCCCTGATAAGGGTGCAGCTTGTTAGGCAAGCTAATGGTACCACTGAGGTTAAGAGTGCTATTCAGACTACCTTGAGAAATGTTCTGAAGGAATTAGCCTATTCGTACTGGCGAATGGATACTGCAGTTTACGTGTGTGTCCTTCATACCCCTTGATCAAAGTAAACCCAGTAACAGCTCTGCTACCTCAGTATCTCAAGTTATTTTGTATGCTGCTCTTCTTCCTGCTGTTTTAAAATTTATCATTTGGTGCAGAATAATGAAGTTTTCTTCATGTTCCGTCTTTTATATAGGGTAAAATATGGTTTCTTTTTTCTGCATTAGTAATATAAAGATAATGAAGAACAAAATTTCCTTCAGAGAGGAAAATAGTTGCCAGTTTTTCTGACTTGTCTATCATTTTGCCTCTGACCCTAAATATAGTAATTAGCTGATTGCAAATTGCGTCAATCAGGTTGTACTACAATTAAATTGGGTGTTGAATTGGCCTTTACACATTAATTTGTCAATATTCTTTTAGGGCTTGGCAGAACGGCTTGGAAAGGAAGCCGTTTCTGGTACCTGCGCTGTACTCCTAATTATCACAGCTCTGAAGCCTCAGTCTCAGAAATGTATAGAAGAAAAATATTTCCCTTGATAAATGGAGGCCTGCTTTATTCAATTGGTAGATGTTTAGAGCAAAATATTTAAAGCTTTACTATAATGGTCTGAAAGCAAACTATTTTTTTCCAGGTGATATTGAATTAAAAACTCCATCCATTTTCTGCCCATGCAAGGCAGTGCAATTCCCTGGAAATTGATTTTTTTTTCCCATGGCTTACTATGGCTTTTCCCAAGCTTTAGCTATATGGAAAATAACACTTTTATTGAATCCATTTAGTGAATAAAGTTGGCAGTTAATTTTTAAGCAACTGGACCAGTGTGTAGAAAATTACTGAATGCATCAAATGTAATCTGACTGGTCTTAAAGTCATTTGATAAATAATTTAGGGAGTTCTTTAAAACTCTAAAACATTATTTTGTGGGCACTAAAATAATTGACTCCTATTCATGATACAAATGAGAGTAGTATTTGTGGTGTAATAGTTTTACAGAACCGGGGAAAATGTGCATGCTATTTAACATATTAAATTATGAAAATGACTTTAGTTTATAGGAATCACATGCTTATATGTTTTCCCTTTATGCATTACGATGTTTGACTGTGTGTGCATTTGAAAGTGCACTCATTTGGCACTTTTCCACCAGCATAATATTATTTCTACCCAGTTACCACTGTATACTAATTTACTGTTTCCAGGGAAAAGCTATATCTACTTTAGGAAGATCATCAACATTATTCAGTTAGTTTGTTTAATGTTAGCTATGGGATCACCTGACTGATTGATTTACAGATTGTTCATTAGATTACCGGGCATGTGTGTGTGTGTGTGTGTGTGTGTTGTCTTCCCAAGTTTGACTTTGGTTATGTGCAGTGCTATTTGGCATTGGTTATGTGTAGTACTAGAGACTGTGTTCTTATCAGTATCTCTGACCTGACCCTTTTGAGCTATGTTATATCATTCCATTTTGACACCTTTTATCAAACTTTAATGAAATGACCCAGGCAAACAAATTGTCATTAAACTTTCCATCACTTTGTCCCTTGGTATCGTCTTTTATAAATTGGACAGCAAATGTTGTATTGATCTTCTCATTCTTGCAGCTGAACTTGAAATGACCCAGACTGCTTGTTGTTTATGGCCCAGAGTTGCTTTTCCTTGACATTTCCATCCACAGCATGACACCCTTTTTGTTTTTCTTTCTTTCTCGTGGAGATGAATGAACAAGACATACGGTATCGAGACACTCTTGGCCATGGCAACGGGGGCACAGTCTACAAGTGAGTAGTCGATTTCATTTAAACTTTCTATCCACTTTAGCCAAATGTGAGTACTCAAGTTCTCCATGGCAAAGATTTTTAAATGACCACCAGCACTTAGATTTTATTTCGACTTTTGACTCCAAAATTCTGCAAGGCATCTATTTTCTCAGGAATTGCTTGGAAAAGTGCATTTATATTGCCTTTTTAATATTTCTGCGTCTGCATCTCTCCTGGGTGAGCAGTTAATAGTCCACCATTAGCAAGCATACCTTTAACTGGCCTGAAGTTTAATGCATTTTTTTCCTTCACTCTTTCGCAGCATTTTTTTTTTAAAAAAACTTGCTGGCACCCTATGCTAGTCCCCTGCCCTTTTACAGCTGTGCCAAGTGGAAGACAGCCCTTATAAATACCATTGCTTTGCCCTGTGTCGACACCATAAGTTATTAACAAGCCTTCTTCCTCTTGTATTTCCTTCTCTCCTCACCCGAGTCCCCTGAGAGAATTTCTACACATTGATGAATATGTTAAGTTATAAAATTCTCCCAAATTCCAGTAGCAGTGATCTTACCCTAAAGGAGTGTTCATTTTCATATTAAAAAATGCTAACCGTAAAAAATAGTTCTCTCGACAGGGAAGTCTTTCTCATGCAGTAGTGCAAAGTTTAAACTACATAATGTAATATCTGGTACTTAATAGTCTGCAATGGTGTATGAAAAATATTCCACTAGGAATTAAAAAATCCATACTCTGTAAGAAAGCCTTGAGGGAATAATAAAGCTTTCCTCCAGAGAGCTGTTTTCCATATATACACCAACTCTGCATCACATTATGATTGTGTTTTTACCTTAGATGTTTTAATGTTGATATTAATACATATCTTCAAAGTTGTGAAACAATTTCTAATTGGTTACTAATGCTCTTAGAAGTTTAAGTGCTTGCTAACCACATGACTGTAGATAAAACTTGCCCTATTGCCCTATGACCATGAAGGGTCACATCCTAAAATCCCAGAACATCTTCCACACACAGATGCAGGCTTGGCATAGAATTAGGTTTCTTGGGGTTAGAGGCTTCTTCTCAGTCAGCTGACCCATTCACCCACTCAGGGCTTCAATCTTCTCTGCAGGTAGAGCCAGGATGTGAGTCTGTTCTCCTGAGTCTAGTCCTTTAAGAACTTACATTCAGGGGCGCCTGGGTGGCTCAGTCGTTAAGTGTCTGCCTTCAGCTCGGGGCGTGATCCCAGGGTCCTGGGATCGAGCCCCACATTGGGCTCCCTGCTCCATGGGAAGCCTGCTTCTCTCTCTCCCACTCCCTCTGCTTGTGTTCCCTCTCTCGCTGTGTCTCTCTCTGTCAAATAAATAAATAAAATCTTAAAAAAAAAACAAAAAAACTTAAGTTCATATATTTCAATTATTTTTTCCTACAGATGTCTGGGTACTGTGAGTAGTTGGTCTTAAAGTTAAGTGCTTCCACTGTGATAATTCAGAGAATTAAATAACAGCATATTGCTTACATGATCCTTAGGCCATGCCCTTAAAATGTTTTCATGCCTACTACATTGGATGGGTTTGAGTCACTCTTGTCTACCCTGGATCATACTAGCATTCCTTCCCAAGCAGCCCCAGTGCTGCATAAAAAACATTTCTTCATCTTACTCTCCTTCTTACTCCTATCTGACTTGAATTTTTATCCTGTTCTGAAGGTTCTTGGGTTCAGGTGCCCTTAGGAAGGAAAGAAGAAGGAACCTGCACACTCTTGATTTGCTTCTCTTGAGTTCCCTGTGAGGGAGCAATTTTCAAAGCCTCAACCTTGCTTTTACTAATGCTTTTATGCTTATAGCCAGATATAATAAAAACAGGAAAGATTTCTAGCAACTCTTCAACTCTCTGGATTCCTTTTATTGACTTCAAATGGAATCCAAAATCATTTCTTTAGACGCCTAGCCTATTCATGTGTTCTGTTTAACCGGATGTTTAGCTCTCAAGCATGTTCGTATTTTTAAATTGAAGTCTTTTTGTGAATTTACTGTCCTGGTTTATTCTAGCAGGGGGGAAACATAAGACCACCAAACTCCAGCAGATGATTTTTATTAGAAATAATATCCCAGATGTTAAGATTTTAATCTTTTCTTTTAAAGCGTAGGTTAATAACAAAAAGGGGAGGTGGTTGCAGAGAAATAGAAATAACATGCCCATCTACCAAGGAAAACTTAACAACATAAAATCATGTTAATGTTTTTTCTGTTTTTTTAAAGGTTTATTTATTTGGGGGGGGGTAGAGGGAGAGAGAGTCTTAAGCAGACTCTGCGCTGAGTGTGGAACCCAGTGCAGGGCTCAATCTCACGACCCTGAAATCATGACCTGAGCCAAAACTAAGAGTCAGACACTTAACCAACTGCACCACCCAGGCACCTTAAATCATGTTAATGTTTTATTATTTGTTTAATTATGGTGAGAAACATTTAACATAAAATTTAGTATCTTCACTATTTTTAGGCCTTCAGTTCAGTGGCATTAGGCACATTCATACTGTTGTGCAACCTTCAACACCATCCATCTCCAGAACTCTTTTCATCTTGCAAATCTGAAACCTGTGCCCATTAAACAGTAACTCCCTGTTTGCCTTGTTCTTGTTTTTAGCTAAGAAGCATGGCTAGAAGTTCTCCTTTCATCAGGGCCACATTATCTTACACATCTTTAGCGCAAGTTCTTTAACTGCTGGAATGCTGTGTTAACATGCAACTTATCTCGATTTCATTTATCTACCATTGCTAGTGCTCAGTATGATTGTTGGAAGATTTTTAACTTTTTATTTTTTAAAAAAAGATTTATTTATTTGAGAGAAAGAGTGTGCACCTGTGCTCACACACAAGCAGGGGGAGGGGCAGGGAGAGAGGGAGAGAGAGAATCCCCATGCAGACTCTCCACTGAGTGCTGAGCCCAACCTGGGGCTTGATCCCACCACTCTGAGATCTTGACCTGAACTGAATTCGAGAGTCGAACACTCCACTGACTGAGCAACCCAGGTGCCCCGCATGTTGTAAGATTTAATATGTTTTTGACAGTGGTTGTTTTTAGAGGGTGAGTGACAGTAACATGATCATTTTAGGGCTTTATTTTACATAGTATATTTCTTATACAAAGAAGACATTTCATTGATCTTATTGTTTAGGTGATTCTTAAGAGGACAGAACGTAAAGATAACCAAATTGCATAACCACTTGTCATTCATCATTGGTCTCCATTTCTGTCTGGCCTTCAGTTGGTATTGTTCTTATATCTGTGGCTTTTAGTTCAGCACACTCACAAAAAAAAAAATGGTATAATCGTCAAGAAATGAGAATCCACTTTACTAAAGTCTCTATAAAACTGTCTGATGTGTTATGATTGACTTTATCCTATACTAAGTTTACCTTAGTGGTGTTGACTATAAAAATTGTGATTTTTTTCAAACAAAATGATTATATTACAGGCTATGCTACATAAACTAGATGAAGAAAATATTGGAAAATCCACTCATTGGTGACAAAACTGCCTAATGGCCTATTTAATTTTTTTCTTATAAAGTATAATAAAGCTAATAAATGCAAAGCAAAAGTTTAATATTTCTTATTTGCTTTACTTGATGGGATGTTGTGAATTTCAAGGGATATGACATCATGTGTAACTGCAATATATATTATTTAATAGTTGATCACATTTTTGCCCTTTAAGTCTGGATATTCCCCCAGTTACACAGTATGAAATTCTGGGGCCCAAACATTTAAACCAAGTGGTATTGTGGATGCTGTGCATAGTCCCCTGCTGAGTTAGTCTCTGTATTATGATAATGACCTAGGCAGGTAATTTTAAGTTGGTATTTCTTGGATTACTAATTTGGGCAGAATGGATTATAAAGGAAATACCTTAGACTAAAGTAGAGTTTATGCCTAGGAAGAAGAATAATTTAGGAAAAGAAAATGAATGCATTTTCATTATTGCTCCATTTCCCAAAATGCTTCATGTTGCTCCAAAAAATCCCCAAATTCAAGAAAGACACATATTCTATCCCCCTCTAAGAGATTCACAGTGAATTTCAGAAACCTTGAGAAAGTAGAGAACAATATGTGTTATAGTTAAGTGTATCCTGCTTCTACCTCTAGCTGTGTGACCTGGGGAAAGTTACATAATGTCTTCTGCCTCAGTTTGCCCATGTGTAAAATGGAGATAATATCTAATAAGGTTGTGAGGTTAAATGAGATGTTGCATAGAAAAGGCTCAGTACTATGACTGGCTAACTAAATGTTAGCTACTCTTAATGGTAGTACTAATAATAGAAAAATCATTAAGCCCTGTGCCACCTATACTTACTTGACCATGGGGCTCTTTTTTTTTTTTTTTTTGAGGAACATCTACAAACATCTCACAGATGTTGAACTGTGTTAGAGTTGTGTTTAATTAACTTTAAGAAATTCTGTATTATATTATGACACTTAGTATACTTCTATGTTTCCTGCTATTTACGAGTTGTGTCGTGAATATGATTTATTGTATCTTACATATAGTGATTTTTTAGAAGTTCCAGAGTATTTTTCTCTTTTATCATAGTTTATTTTCAGATTGTTCTAGGACACCTGGTAAAATGTTAAGCCCATTTTACCACTGGAAAAAGCTAGGACTCACAGTCCTGTGGCCACTCAGTGGCAAAGCCAGAATTCTAGCGTCTCTCCTCTTCTCTCTGAGTTTTTCCCCCAGGCGGTGTTGTTTCTCAAGGTCAAGCAGAGTCCATTGTGTTTCCTTGTATTTTCTAGTGAACTCAGCACAGTCCTAAGGATAGAATAAGATGCTTTATACATGTTGGCTGAAATGAGAATGAGGCAAGTGGGGCTTTTTTTCCCAAGCAGGTTTTAGTAGGGCTCTTTAATTGGATTCTCCCCATATCTAGCTAGTTTTAGAGCCTGCATAATTGTTTTAGAACATTCACCTAGACGAATAGGAATTTCTAAACTAGACGAATAGGAATTTCTAAACTAAGGGCGTGTATTTGAATGATTAATTTTCTTTCAGGTGTTAAAACTGAGTACTTAGTATCCATTAACCCAACATACTTGTTACTGTCCTCTTTTTTTGGATAGTGTGTCACATTGAAAGGAAAGTAATTAACAGGCCCACTTACTTTGGAAACATTCTATGATAATGAAGACCAGTCATTCAGGTTCTTTGCTCCCTAGGGGCATTGTTAGATGGAGTTGCTTAAGCTCTGGGTCCAGAAATAAAGTAATATTTAACTCTTAGGACTTAAGTCATGCTAATAAGTCAGTTAGCCAGTAAGTAGGTAAGGATCATCTTTTATTTTTTTCTTTAATGCAAATTTGTCAGCCTAAGACTCAGATTGTCAGCTTTTTGGTCATGTATTCTAGTGTGTAAGTGTTTGAAAACAGTAATGAATTTTCTGCCTCCAGTTCCTTCCTACAGAACATTAACGGTCTAACCTGGATTTGGGGTAGGATTTTCTCAGTGATATAATGCGTAGCTTAAATGCTGCCGACATGGTGTTTTGAAGATTGGATATAAACCATTATTTAAGAATTAATTTGACTTATCCAGAGACAACAAGAAGAGGGACGGGATAATAATTCTCAAAGGATTGGTCTCTCCTCCCTTTTGTCTTATCCATTTTATGAGACATTTGTTGGGCAGGAGGGTGAGAATGGTCCTTGGAGAGAGTGACTGAGATCACATGAACTATTAAGTTGTATTCTGCCCTTGTGATACGGTTGTAGAGTCCAAATAAAACATTACATTTGTGGTTTTGGAGCTGGAATTATATCAACTCATTACAGTAACATGAGGTATTTAATGAAAATTAGAAGCTCTGGTGGTCAGTTATGTAAAATGAGAAAACACATGAATTGCTGTCTAATTAAATGCTGTTTAGTAAACAAAATATGCCCAAACATGGGATTCCTGAGGGGAAAAACATAATAAAGAGGAGTCCTTGATGAAAATACTGGGAACCACATAGTACCCAGGAAGCGCTCACTCCTCTTTCGCTGGCCAATCTGAAGGCGCCAAACCAAATCAGCAGTAGGTCTCACCCCTGCTTCTCTACCCACTGCATCAGTGACCCCACTCCTTTATATTTTTTCCCTGAGGAACATCTTGTAAATTAAGAGTAGTTTTTAAGTGGTTTTGATATTGACCCAAGAGCCAGCGTGATTGTTTGATTTATTTTAACTTTAAATTTCCAATCAAATGAAGAGCCTTTTCCTTGCAGCCAAGATCATATTTTAAACACGCAAACAAGATATCATCTTAATGCAAAATTAAATACGTATGGCTGGATTGTGTTAAAGTATCATGTGACAAGCAAGGATATTAATATTTTCAGAAAATCAATGAGTATTTGTCAAATAAAATTAATTATGTATGTTTCCCTCTTTCGCTCTCTCAGCATTCACTGTTAGAGGTTTGTTTCATACAATAATGTATATTGTATTGATTAAATTCTAAAGAATGAACCTGAGCTTGTGATTCTCTATACCTTTCCCACCTTTGCTCCCCCCATTCTGTGTTCCTATAACTTCACATGTGCTCATATCCATTATGGCAATGATGGATTATTGGCATACAACCAACACGACAGGATGTTACAGGTCGCTGAGCAGAGATTTTCAGACTCTGTTTCCACCTGAATTAACTATTATTGAAATAGTTTATTGAGATTGAAGTATTGATCATTTTCTGCTAACCTTGGCTTAAGGGAAGGAAGAGGAGGCGGAGGTGTTCTTAAAAGACACTAAATTTAATTTTTAAAAATCTCATTTATTTAGCCTTTTCTTCTTCCTGTTTTATAGCCCCTATTGTTTTATTGCTTGGAAAAGGGTATCTTGGCTTTATTTTTATGACAGTATAATTATACTTCAGAAATGCACTTGATTACTATGGGTAACAAAATTGTTCTAGTATATTGGTTTGGCCAATATTGCTATACAAACAACTTTTCAGTCAATTGAGTCTGGTAAAAATCAATACATTATGGTAATATTTCAAGTAAGAATTTGCTGAATCGAAGTATTTCAACACCATCTCCTTGTAGGGAAAAATAGTTTTAAAGTGGCAAGACTTCTTTCTAATATTTTATTTTAGTAAAAATGTTTCTTTGTAAAGAAATTGGAAGTCCCCAACCAGAAGTGATTGTGACCAGATAAACATTAGCACACTTGTGTTTTTTTAGGGTGGAGGAGATCTAGTTTTCCTTTCTCTGGCTTCATCAGGAGGGTACAATGTTGGGATTTGACTTCAGCCTGTAGCATGCCACTTTCGGATTTGTGTGTCTAGTTCTGGGTACTGAGTTTCTACAGAGAGATGTGGACAGTTCAGAGACCAGCCAGAGAGGCATGAGGAGAATTGTCAGGGGGCCTGGGAATGGTGCCTCTCCAATCCTCCTTTATACATCTGTTGAACAGTCTCATTCTGAGTCCATGCTGTGTGGATGGCACCCTGCTGGCTGGTGGGGGCAGCCTGGCTCTTGTCCGACCGTGTCCAGATGGATGAAGAAGTAAGTATGGGACTTCACAGTCTAGAGTGCATGTCTGCATGTGTGGCCTGTATGCAGGCCCCGTGTGGGGGGCTACGGAAGAGGTGGTGAGCTTTAGCTCTTTCCTCAGGAAGAATCAGGTCAGGGCCTCATGGAGGAACTGGTTTTTGAGTTGAGAAGTGGTCGAAGGAATTGGCCAGCTTTTATCTGCAGAAGAGGAAATTAAGAGCCTCCATGACAGCTGACTTTTCAAAAAGTCAGAAAAGCATTCCTGTCGACTGAGGAATAGGTTTGCTCTGTGTGTTTCTGAAGGCTAGCCTCAAATTGTTCATCTGGGCTCTCTCTTACAGTCTCCTTTTGGTTAGAGTGAGTGATGTACTCATCCTCCTGTTCTTCCCACTGGACTGTCCTCCCTGGAGGAGAGTTGTGTCCCGTGAATCTGGGTGGGCATCCTCACAGGGCCCAGCACTGCACCGCACCTACTGTAGAAACCTAGTCAGCAATTTAGGAATTAGCCTGCAGGGGCAGATTCTTGACAACCTAAGAATGGACACCGAGTGTTTTCTGTTGCTGGGTGGCTCTGGGAGGTGTGAACCCTCTTACCTTAAGCAGAACAACACGGCTGGTGTTTAGAACCACTGAGAAGAGAATTTCCACTTAGACCTGGATGTGATGTGACTGATGTGATGTGATGTCACTCCCAAGGCTAACATTCCAGAATTAATTCAGCATTCACCTGCTGTAAAAATATTATATCACGTGGTGCTTGGTTTTGTTCTTTAAAAGTTTGTCTTATTGTATATTCATTGATTCATTGAATAAATACAGTTGGCCCTTGAACAACACAGTTTTGAATTGCACGGATCCACAGGATATGTGGATTTTTTTTTTCAGTAAATACAGTACAGCACTGTAAATGTATTTTCTCTTCCTTATGATTCTCATAACTTTTCTTTATCTGACTTTATTGTAAGAATATAGTATAAATACATGTGACATACAAAATGTGTTAATCAATTGTTCATGTATTGGTGAGGCTTCTAGTCAACAGTGGGCTATTGGTGGTTAAGTTTTCAGGGAGTCAGAAATTATATGCAGATATTTGACTGCACAGGGGTCAGTACCCCTAGCCCCCCACCATGGTGTTCTCGGGTCTAGGGTACTTACTGTCACTCTGTGCCAAGGACTGCTCTGAGCACTTGCAGGCCAGCAGTGAATAAGACAGACAAGTTCCCTGTGCTCCCAGAGCTCACACTCGTGGGGCACACAGACAGTAATCAAGAAAATGATTGCAAGTAGGATGATATCAGACCCAGCAGGTGCTGTAAAGAATGTAAAATAGTTGCTCAATAAGGCTTCTCTGAAGAGGTGATATTCAAGCTCAGACCTAAAGGACAGCAAGGAGTCCGTTGTGGGGAAATCTGGGAGAAGAACCTTCCAGGCCGGAGGAACCACTCTGGCAAAAGCCCGAAGATGGGCATGAACATGTCGTGTCTAGGCCAGTGTGGCCATAGTAGAGTGAGCTCAGGGGAGAGCAGAGACGTGGGCAGAGGCTTGATCATGCTGGATCTGTCAGACCTTGCTGAATCCTTTTTAAGAAGGTTACCCCCTTTCTACCAGTGAGAAAACTAAAGCTTGGAAGGGTTAAGGGGCATGCCCAAGGTCAAATCAAGCCTAGAACTCAGTATCAAAACATTGAGTCATGCACCTTAAATATATACAATTTTTAGAAGACTAGAACTCAGACCAGGGGTTTTCTTTTTTTTTTTTTTTTTAAGATTTTGTTTGTTTATTTACTTGAGAGAGGGAGAGAGAGAGCCCCTGAGCACGAGTAGTGGGGAGGGGCTCGGGGAGTAGGCGGGGAGGGACAAATAGACTGTTGAGTGCAGAGCCCGACATGGGGCTTGATCTCAAGACCCTGTGATCATGACCTGAGCCGAAATCAGGAGTCGGATGTTCAACCAACTGAGCCATCCAGGTGCCCCAAGCCAGGGGTTTTCTATTTGCCATTCAGTCTCTGAGTTTCCTAATTTTTAATCCAAATTATTTTTGGATATAAGATATAAATATATAATTCTGAAAGTGACGTACCATCTCTAGTTCATTTTAAAGGCTTTTTGATAGATGTTTTAAAACAGTCATTTCTGGGCTGACAGAGCTGTTGCAACATTACTTGTTATTCTATCCTTTGGGTCTCTTTCCTTATCAAAAACTTAGAATTTAATAATTGAATCCCTAGATTAATTGTATGGTTATGCTAGTGGAGGTGGTACATTTCTTGATTTATAAGACACATTAAATTTTTTTTTTTTTTGGTATTTTACAGTATCTGATGTGTTAGAAAAACGTAGTCTCTTGGTTGGCATATAGCACAAGCAAATATTTGTACACCGTAGCATCTAGGGTATTTACTTAAATTGCTTCTTTGCGAAAATAATTCACTGGAAAGTCAAAAAGGCATTTAATGTGTATAACTTTCTGCCACAGTTTTTTTTTTTTTTCCTCATTGCTCTGTTGTTGGTTACTTAGATGTAAGAGACGGTGTTTCTGTTAAATGGCCACTTTATCAGAGTGAAACATGTTTCGGTTCTGATTTGTGCACTAACGCTAAATTGGAGGAGCAGATGACCAGATTAGAAGGGAAGTAGCAATAGATGCTTTGGTTGTGGGAGTTAAGCATAAAGTTTCTTTAAACATTAATTTGTTTCTTACGTGTGACTTTGTATTATGTTATCCTCTTAACCCTAAAATTTCCATACTTTTCCTTGTCGGTGTTGCAAAAGAAAGAAAAACAATGTTCAGTATTATTGCTAAAAGCAGAGTTCATGGTTTTTGTCTGTTGAATTCAAATAATGAAGTGAAAAATGTTCAGACAAAATTAGAACTTGCTTTAGGGCACAATCAATATAGCATTTTAACAAGCTTAGTGTATTTGGAAAATACATATTGTATAAGGTTCTCAAACATTCTGATTCTATTACAACTGCTAACTACAGCAGCAAAATGTAACAATATACTTAGTCAATAAACATAAAACTCGATTAAACCGTAATTAAAATTTCGGAAAAGTTATCTAAAAACTGTGAATAAAATACGTTTTTACATTGTCTCAGCAACAAGATGGATAGCCAGTGAAACTTTAGAGTGGCAGAGAAAAGCATACATGGGATTAAATTCCAGAATGAATTTTTACCACAAACATGTACTGAGTTGAGTTTCTGGACACCATTTATTTCTTCTCCCTTCTAACTTTTATTGAAGGTAATTCCTAGTGAGTGTGGTGTACAACAGCTGGGGTCGCTGACTAAAAGGACAAATGGGAAGTTTCCCTGCACCCCTTACAGCCCCAGTAGAAGATTTCAAGGCCCTGCCTGCCCCCATCATACTCAAGCACAGGAGGTGCTCAGAATCATAGTAGTCGTACTTGTTTCCAAACCGGGCCACCGTCACATGCCTGGCTTAGCCCCCTGCAGCACTGAAATATAGCTGGGGAGAATAGCTATCACTGTCCTCATATGACCCTGTGAAGAGACTGAAGCACCAAACTCAATGGATTTCCCGGAGGATTCAAAACAAGATGGGGTTAGAATCACCACTGAAACTTTCTTATCCTTTCTTATGCATTAATCCCTTCCTGGTGCCCTTCCTTGTGAATAATTCCATTTGGTTCTATGAGGAACTAAGAATGTGCAAGCCTAAGAATGTCTGCTGGCGTGTTCTAACAAATATACTACAATTGTACTTCTTACTTTATGCATCAGGCACATGTACCTTACAGATGACCCATGTGAATGAACCGCTGTCTTCTTTCTTCTCTCCTTCCCTAGAACTTGTAATCTGAATTAACCCAATGTCAAAAATGTGAATGCTTTACAAACTCGAGTCATTTAAGCATAGGATTCTCCAGAAATTATATCTTTGGGTTTTTTTCTTGTCCGTGATTTTATGAGTGCATTTGTGTGTGTGCATTTAAATCATTTTTAGGACCTTGTTGGTGTCTCTCGCTGCTGGTCTTTACAAGGAAGTTCGTTTTTCTCCTTCCACACAGACTCCTCTCCCTTTCTCCTCCCTTTAATCTTTAAAAGTCTATGTGACATCTTTAAGCCTTAGTCTCTTGAATGGATTTGAGAATAGCACTTTCTCTTGACTAATCTCAAAGGACTTTATAAAACACAGTGTTGCTTCATGTTTGAAGAGAATGATCTAATACAGTTTATATATTTTTGGAAGTCACTAAAGATACCTCAGAAAGAATGTGGTCAAATTGAATTTAGAATCCAAATGCTTTTCCTTGTTTTGTCCAAAACGTAGCTTCTCAATACAGAAACACAGTGCCATGTGCAGGGAAGTCACTCAAATTCCTTCTTGTTACTGGATTTAAAGATAACTGTCCCCGGATGGTGGAAGGTATGCTGGTAGTTTGGGTGTTGTTCAGTTTTTATGTGAAAGGAAAAGTCCCTTCAGGTTTGTTTTGACCCTAGTCATGATACACCCATTTCATGAAGTCTGTTATGCACAAAAGTGCACAAAATGAAGATAAAGTGCCTCTCTCCAGCCTGACAAAAGCCATTCCTTTGCAGAATGGTAGCTGCAGTGAAAGTAAATAAATGAATGGACAGCAATCACAGCCTAGTTGATGAAACTGTTCAATTAAAGCACAGGCATTTACATGGTGTAATTTCCCTAAATTGCCAATGAGCCCCTTTAGACACAACCAGTGTTCAAATTGATTTCAGCATTGATTTTGGCTGAAGCTGATAAATTTCTGCTTGTTAGTTAAAGTGATTTTGCAGAAGACTTTGTACTGCAGTATTGAAGTGTTCATTTAGCTGATGGTTAAAAGAGGAGTTATTTACAGAGGCCTCTACTGTTGTTCTGAGATGGGACAATTCCCCAATCATCTTTTACTTTTAATTTTTTAGGCTTCAGTATACCAATCAATAGGTGATTGAAACTGATTAAAACTTATCCAACCAGCTGCCGATGGCAGTTTAATTAGAAGCTGGATGATTCTTAAATTAAAGTTGTCTTGTTTTCATTGCATAGCCATCTTCCAGAAGAATAAGGGACTAACAGTGCTGAAAACCTAAAGTCTCGCTTTGTCGAGGTATCTCACAAGTGTGAAATCACTCAGTAGCTATTCCTGAGGCAACTCAAAAATGTAGTCAGAGGCTTTGGTCTTTATAGAGATTACAAGTAATAATATACTTACTTGCTATTCAAGGGATTTTTTTTTTTTCTGGCAAAGGGATAACCTGTAATGTAATGAGATACGTGAAAGAACAGCTGTTGGTGATGTAGATCTTATTTCATAAGCAAGATGAGTGCTTGAGTTGATTTTCCAAAATACTGCAGTACGGGATAAAACTAGCTATCATGATATCCTATGCATCTCTCTGCTGAAAACCATCAGCTTTTAATTTATATATTTTTTGAGGTCTTGATTAAAAATCAATCTCTAGTGAATAAAAAACAAGTATTGTTATATCATGTTGACTTTTCAACAGTATTGTGGACGGGGTTATAGAAGAGAGATTTTTGCTTTGGAAAGAGTCCTCATACTCATTTTCTCTAGTGTGGGACAATTTCTTGAGGTTTTAATGGAAATGGGTTAATATTTCTGTCATAGGGGACATATTACATCTGGTACTACAGGGAAGAAGGGAATAAATGGCTCACTTTTCAGAGGTGCATTTACTCTTTGACCCACTAGGGTACTATTTAGTGTTCTAGGAGAGGTAATTTAGTAAATAGTACCCCAGTGGCCTGAAAAAGTTAATGCAGCTCTGAAAAGTGAGTCATTCAATCGATTTTCCCTATTGCTTTTTAAAAATCAACACAGACCATATCCAGAGAACTTCGAAGACAACTTGAGTTAGAGGATCTAGAAGCAACGCATTTGCGTTCATTCAGGCCTATTGGGGCACACATTGGATTTGACTTCAAAGGACTTGAATCCTCCAGTGCTTATCAGAATCTTGAAGCAGTTCTTAGCCCCATCGAGCTTAAGAATAAGAAACTTTTGTGCAAATCAAATAGCTTCTGTATAAAAAGTACAAACTATAAAGCACAATAGAATATTAATTACTAGTTTACAGAGGTTTTCTGAAATATCCATTTTTGTATCTGCTTTTGGAAAGTGATTTATTATTAGCTTTCCACAAAGAAACCATGCTGCACAGATACTACATTATAATCAAGTCATTTCAGGGGAGAATTGTCCCAGGTAGTTAATCCTCAAGGTGTTCCTATTTTTTCCCACGTGTATTACCTCAGTCCTATATTTCTTTCATTATCATCATTTGGCTTTATATTTCTTGCCTCTCTGTTTTGCCCATCACATTCTTTCTGAACCTTTGATCAAGAGATCACTGTGACTGTAGCTTCCTTGATCTCTAAGGTATTTAGACCATATATGAAAAGACATTACTCTAGTTGATGTGGGGAGTGTTAAAGGCTTGAACCAGGCTGCATCAACTTATGGAAGAAATATGGAGGCAGTGGTGACAACATTAACTGAGGCAGGTGTGGGAGCAGAAAGGGTATATAATCAGAGTAATTAGAATAAGAAAGGACCAAATGTAGGGTCCCAGTAGCTTTTCTCTGACTAGAACTCTTTCCACCCCTGCCAGGTTCCCCATATCCTGGTTAGCAACTAGTATGCCCTATGGATGATCAGCATCCTGAAACAGTTGTTAATATCTGTAACCTAATAACGTGTTTGATTTGATACTTGCACAGTCTGGGTGGGGGGCTGTGTTGCTTAACCACAAATTATTTTAAAATCGGTAGTCAAGCATTTGTAATGGGTTTTAGGCAGAAGGAAGGTTGGCATAGACTGCTATTTGAACTAGTACAGTTTACATAAAAGCTTCTTTTTACAACTGCTGTTTACTTTGGATTTCCTATTTTAACAGCTAGAGCCTGGCTAATGTGTTTATCTATTATGGAAGACAACAACTGTCAGTGTTGATTTCCCTGAAACTATTTGATTCTTTTTTTCCTGTGGATGGCTATTTTAGTATGTGACATATTGGTAAAATCTACCCCCAAAGAAGTCTACCATGAGAACAGATCTCTAAAAAGATCAAGCAATAAAACAAAATTTTTGTTAACTGAACCACAGCTAATTAACATGTGTTTACTGAAAACGTGTCACTGAATTAAAAGATGATACCCAGAGCTGTTAAAAATTAATCCCACAAGATAACAAGAAGTTTTTGTATTTATGTGTATACTCACATACATTTATGCACTTTACTTTTGTGAAGGCAAAGAAGTGTTTTTCACTTGTTTGATGTGGGCTGCAGAATCATTCAGCCTTACAGTCTTTTGGCATAATTTAGTACAATCAACGGCAGGTTCCTTATTTTATTTATTTATTTATTTATTTATTTAAATTTTTTTTTTTTAGAGGGAGAGAGAGAATGAGCATGAGTGGGGGAGGGGCAGAGGGAGAGAGAGAATCTTAAGCAGGTTCCACGTCCAGCGCACAACCCAACCTGTGACCTCATGACCTGAGCCGAAATCAAGAGTTGGATGCTCAACCAGCTGAGCCACCCAGGCGCCTGGCTGACCCACCCAGGCGCCTGGCTGTTAAGAGTTTGAGATGGAAAAACTTCTGAGTTGGAAAAAGACTTCCGTTTTTATTCTAAATTTACATAAAATCAGAGATACTTTTTTTGGTCAATGAATAAAATATCACATAACAAGCAAGGATACAGTATCTGTAAATATGGAAACTGATGATCTCACATCGGCTAAGATATAAGAGGTATGGTATCGGCTTTAACAGATACCAATTTTTTAAATAAAGAAATAGATTCAGTAATTAAATCTGAATATGGCCAACTCTAAATTTCTATGCTAACGAGAACTAAGAGTTGCATAGATCATTAAAATGGACAACTAATAAAAAATATTTCATTTTAGACAATGATTTGTCTCCTCCCAGTCATACTTTTTGTCATAATGACTGAGACCATAGAGAGGTTTCTCTTTCACCTTGTCTCCTTTATTCTGCCCTGCCTCTGATGGACGTCCTGGAAATCTCTGTGGCATTCAAAGAACAGAGAAGCAGCGAATCCAGTATATCCCACAAGCTGTGAAATCTTTGCCTAAAAAACACAGAACCCGATTTTATCATTTAGAAAAGCCACAACTAGGTCTGAAGCGAGCGAGTAACAGCAAATGCATTTGTAACTTTTCTTTAAATTTCTTTAAAACAGCCTTTACTCACTTTCTTTCTCACCTTTTACCTGTCCTCTCAGAGATCCGGGGAGCAACACAGATAAACATCCTCTTCTTTCTTGCTTGCCTAAAATAAGACCATCCCTTTTTGATTACTGGTTACTTCTTAAGCCAAATCCTAAGTATTGCTTTCACCATTTTAGCGACCGGATTGTTTTCTTAGGTTTCCCGTCCATTTAGAGAATTTTCCAACAAATGATAGCACTCTATAAATAATTCACAGAGTATTTGTGTTCCCCTTTTCACCAACCTTCTCTGAAGTATGTTATGTGAGAAGTAGAACTTATGTCAATGGCATTTATTCCACGTGGTGTAGGAAAGAAGTGCCTCTCTCCTTCACAGGACCGGGGCAGTACAGCTCTTGTTTTGCCATTGTGATTAAAACTTATCCTGCATGCTTGGGATCCTTGTTCCAAGAGGGGAAGAAAGGGAAAGGTGTTTCACTACTCATTCTGATGACCATTTTGCCAGGAAATTTGCATTTATAACATATACTATCAGTTTTACTAAACTTTGAAATATTTACCATCAGATCTTAGGTCAGCCCCTTGATTCTTAACTTACATTCTACCTCACAATTGGTAGAGAAGCACAGATACTCATGATGATTTTTTTCTGCTTGCAATTTAAAATAATTTGATTAGAGAGTGTATAGAAATTAATATGCAGAATAGTGCCATAGAAACTAGATGCCTGCTTTAATTGTATGAGATTATACAAGCTTTATCAGAAAATATATGATCATCTCTAGGTTATTTATTTTGTGAACAGGAGTCAGCTGGGACGATTCATATTTTTTTGTTCTCCTAGGACTTAAAATTCTAAGCATAAATAATTTTAGTAAACATTGTAAAATACAGATGCAGTTGATCTTATGCATGACATAAAGTTGTGTGGGAGTCCAGATGTTAGAATGTGAACACAGGTTGTTTCTCCCTTATGTCCTTATGTGAATATAGGACTTTTTAACATTTTCTTTTGAAGTTTTTCTTTAGACACTTTTTTAAAGATTCTTATAGAAATTCACTTTATTCCCCGGAGTGATTTATCTTTTAACAAATTCTCATTAGGATTTAGATGACGGTGAGTCCACCCTTTGAGCCTTGTATATATTGTACTAGACCCATCTTTAAAATTTCAAAGAGCATATAATAGAATTAATTGCATTTGTCCCCAAGTATTGCTTTGAAATCAGTCATGTGGTGTTTTGAATACCGACTCTGGGCAAGGTACTGCACTTGCAATGTGGGAGGTAACACCAACATTCGGGGCCCCAGGGACACCATCCTCTGGGTTCTGTTGCTGGCTTACTGTCTGTACTGTTTCATCGCCTTTACTGTTTTTTTCTCATCTTTCTGACTTCTGAATTTGGAGTGCCTCATGTTCAGTCCTCAGACCTCGTTTCTACTTAATTTAATTCCTAAGAGAGTTTTTGTAGTTCCATGGCTTTACATATCATCTATATGTTGGTGAAACCCAAAAGTATATCTCCTACCCAGTCCTCTGTCCTAAAGTTCAAACTCCTATCTAAGTACCAGTTGGATGTCTTTTAGGGCTTTCAGAATTGCCCAAAATTGAACTCTTGATTTCTTCTGAAAGCTGCTCCTTCTACAGTTTTTCCAGTCTTGGTAAGTGGAAACTCTATTCTACAAGTTGCTTATGACAGAAACTTTGCAGTCATTCTTGATCCTTCATCTCCTCACGGACCATCCGCCAAACTTACCCACAAATCCTTTTGACTCTCATGGAGCTAAAAAGTACAGGATTATATAGTGTAAGGCTGACTGGGTAAAATTCCTCTATTTCTGTGAATAAATACCATAATTCTATCAGCTTAAAATTTTAGGTTTATTTTGCTCATCCCCATATTTTATACATTCTCTCTGGCCAAAGTCTTTTGTATCTTTTTCCCCCTTTCCATACCCACAGTTACCTGGGTTCATTTCATCACTTCTTGCATAGACTACTGTACTAGCTTTTTGTGTACTCTTTCCCCTCTCTCTGGTTTCTCCTTCTTTTTTTGTGGTAACCTGCAGCCAGAGTAAGGATTTTAAAATTAAGTTCGAATCATATCAGTCTTCTATCCAAAAGCCTTCCGTGGCTTTGTATTAGCCAGCAAGTTGGGTACAGAAAATTTCAACAACAGTAATAAAAGCTGAAAGACAACAGTGTCCTTAAAAGACAGAGAAAATATTTGTCTCAGTTAAACTGTCACTAAAGAGTGAGGGCAAAAGAAACACATCTTCGGAAATGAATATAAATTGTGTGTGTGTGTGTGTGTGTGTGTGTGTGTGTGTGTGTGTGTCTAGGCAGAGAAAGAGAGAGATAAATAGGGGAGGAAAGAGGGTTAGTTTATTACTGAGAGAAGTACTTTAGGTAGAAAGAAATTGAATCCAGCTGATCGGGAAAGGAATAAAATGAAAAAAGGAATGGTGACAGTTTAGATAAACCTGACTATATAAAACAACAATAGTCATGATTAATTCAGGGATGTCAAAATGAAGTCAAACAAAAGACTGGACAAAATAATATGAGAGAGTCTGATTGGAATTAAAATATTCTAAGATTTTTTTTTTTTTTTAGAAATGTCTTTTTTTTTTTAAGATTTTATTTATTTGTCAGAGAGAGAGCACAAGCAGGGGGAGCAGCAGGCAGAGGGAAAGGGAGAAGCTTACTTAAACAAATTTTTAAAAAGTTAAAAAAAAAGAAATTAATAAGTTAACACTCATACATTTGGAAATTAAAATGCACACATCTGAATAACTTATGGGTTGTACAATACATTGTAATGGAATAAAAACATTTACAACTGAAAAAACCATACATGTGATACAAAGGCCTAACCTAAAGGATAGTTTTTTGTATAAACATTAGAGAAGAATAACTGGATATTAATAGGTTTAGCATCTAACTCAAGAAAATAAATTTTTTGTTGTTGTTGTTGGAAGGGGCTAAATCCAAAGAAGGTGGAAGGAAAGGAATACTAAAGAAAAAATAAATCAAAATTCAAGAAACAACTCAAACCAACAGCTGGTTCCTTGGAAAAATTGACCAAGTATAACAGAAAGAAGACACAAATAACAAAATTTGGGTGAAAAAAGGAGACATAATTCTAGACAGAGCAGAGATTTTTAAAATAAAAGGATACAGTGAATAACTTTATGACAAAATTGAAAACAGAAAATGGACAGTTTCCTAGAAAACCTTAAACTGCCTAAAGAAAAATTAAAAAAAAAGATAGACCCATACCAATTAAGGAAATATATCCATTCATCAACAAATATTTATAAAATGTGCCCAGCACAGTTTTAGGCACTGGAGGTAAGTAGTGAATAAAAAACCAAAAGTGCCTGTTTTCATGGAGCTTGCTTTCTAATGGTAGGAGACAGATAATAAATTAATAAACTGTGCTAGGTGTTGATAAATTCTATGAAGAGTAAAGAGAGAATGAGCTGTTTTATGTAGGATAGTCAAAGAAGTAACTTTGGACCTGGAGGAAGTGACGGAACAAACCAAATGGATTTTGAAGGAAGAGTATTCCAGGCCTGAGGAGTAGGTGCAAAGGGCCTGAGGCAGAAGGATGTTTGGAGGAGCAGAGTGAGTACTGTAGATAAGGGAGACTGGCAGAAGCAGAGATCAGTAAGTAACCAAGGGCCAGCTCATGGTACCTTTGTAAGGACTTTTGATTCAGCAGTTGGAAATCTACCCATAAAGTGGGGATGATGATAATAACTTCTACTTGTGTTCCATGTCAAATGATATCTCAAAGCTGGGGAAAAATAATTTCTACTCATAAGATATAAGATCAGTTAATTAAATGCATGTAGAGTTTCTTTGTAAAACTCTATCCAAGTGATAGATTTTCTTTTTACCCAGAAGTAGTATTCATTTGTTGGACATTTATTAAGTATGGAGCACCTACCATGCTAGGACTTGTGCAAAGTGTAAAGAATACAAAGATGATTAATGGGCGCTTGGGTGGCTCAGTCATTAGGCGTCTGCCTTCAGCTCAGGTCATGATCCCAGGATCCTGGGATCGAGTCCCACATCGTGCTCCCTGCTCGGCGGGAAGCCTGCTTCTCCCTTTCCCACTCCCCCTGCTTGTGTTCTCTCTCTCGCTGTGTCTCTCTCTCTGTCAAATAAATAAATAAAATCTTAAAAAAAAAAAAACAAAGATGATTAAGACATGGTAGTGTTTGCTACCCAGTATAGAAGATAGATATAAACAATTTTTTTGCAGTGTGCTAGGATAGTGATACTGAAGTCTGAAGACTAGTAGAGGCCTCAAATTTTAATTATAATTTTATAATTATTATAATCTATGAGGGTGTATGTTGAAAGAAGGTATATAGATTTTTTTAAAGGGTAGCTTATATTAATAGTAATTAATAATAGCTTTCCTGTTAACCCAGGGAGAATGAAAATTAGGCTTCTCATTTAGCAACAGTGATTGTCAGGTGGTGTTTCTGCTGAGATGAACACCAAATGTGGCACTTACCACACCTGTCTGTAAGTTTTGGTAGTGGGCAAGAGCTAAAAACAGTCAGAAGTCTAGACCTTGAATCTTGGTAGAGCCATAGCATTTCAGATGACTAATTCTTTGTCTTCAACAAGTTGGTTTATCATGAAATAATACAACTTGCATTTCTTAATTGAAAATGATGCAGTGCAGCCTTTTGCCAATCTTCATTATTAAAGTTTTATCTTCATTATTAAAGCTTTATTAGCTTTCATTTGTAGAGCGCACAGCCTGACTCTTAAAGCATAGAGAGAACTCTTTCAGTCAGTTTCAGCAGGTTTTACTTGTAAACCACCTAGCTACCCTGAAAACTTCCCAGGATCCTGACATTTTATGCATGCTTACTGTGTGCCAGGCCCTGCCCTCAGTGCTATACCTACGTTATCTCATTGAATCCTCACAGCTTTATAGCGTAAGGACCGATATCCCCTTTCCAAACTTGAGACACAGTGAGGTTTTCTAACAATTCAGGTTCGTATTAAGAAGTAGCAGAGCTGGAACATGCAAAAGAATGAAACTGGACCATTCTCTTTAACCATACACAAAAATAAACTCAAAATGGATTAAGGACCTAAGATCCTTGAAGAGAGCACAGGCAGTAATTTTTCTGACATTGGCTGTAGCGATATTTTTCTAGATCTGTCTCCTGTGGCAAGGGAAACAAAAACAAAAAGTATTGGGACTACATCAAAATTAAAAGCTTCTGTACAGTGAAGGAAACAATCAACAAAAACTAAAAGGCAACCTGTGGTATGGGAAAAGATATTTGCAAATGACATATCCGATAAAGGGTTAGTATCCAAAATATATAAAGAACTTAAACAACGGAACATCCCAAAAACAAATGATCCACTTTAAAAATGGACAGAAGACATGAACATTTTTCCAAAGAAGACATCCAGATGGCCAAGAGACATGTAAAAAGCTCAACATCACTCACTGTCAGGGAAATGCGAATCAAAACCACGATGAGAAATCACCTCACACCTGTTGGAATGGCTAAAATCAATACAAGAAACAAGTTTTGGCAAGGATGTAGAGAAAAAGGAGCCCTCTTGCACTGTTGGTGGGAATGCAAACTGGTGTAGCCACTATGGGAGACAGTATGGAGGTTCCTCGAAAAGTTAAAAACAGAACTACCCTACAATCTAGCAGTCACACTACTAGGTACCTACCCAAAGAATACAAAAATAGTAATCCAAAGGGATACCTGTACCTGATGTTTATAGCATCATTATTTATAATAGCTAAGATATGGAAACAGCCCAAGCATCCACTGATTAACAAATGCATAAAGAAGATGTATATATACATAATGGAATATTACTCAGCCATAAAGAAGAATGAAATCTTGCCATTTGCAACAACATGGATGGAGCTAGAGAGTATTTTTTTTTAAGATTTTATGTATTTATTTGACAGAGAGAGACACAGTGAGAGAGGGAACACAAGCAGAGGGAGTGGGAGAGGGAGAAGCAGGCTTCCTGCCGAGCAGGGAGCCCGATGTGGGGCTCGATCCCAGGACCCTGGGATCATGACCTGAGCCGAAGGCAGACGCTTAACTGACTGAGCCACCCAGGTGCCCCGGAGCTAGAGAGTATTATGCTAAGAAAATAAGTCAGTTAGAGAAAGACAGATACCTTATGATTTCACTCATATGTGGAACTTAAGAAACAAAAGAAATGAACAAAAGTGGGGGGGAAGAGAGGCAAACCAAGAAACAGACTCTTAACTGTAGAGAAGAAACTAATAAGTTATCAGAGGGGAGGTGGATAAGGGGGTGGGTTAAATAGATGATGGCGATTAAGGAGTGCACTCGTGATGAGCACTGGGTGTTGTTTGGAAATGCTGAATCACTGTATTGTATGCTTGAAACTAATATTACCCTGTATGTTAACTAACTGGAATTTAAATAAAATAAATAAATAAATAAAATAAAATAAAATAAAATAAATAAAATAAAATTTAAATAAAAACTTTTTTTTAAAAAGAAGCGGTGGCAGAGCTGGGATCAGAACCCGGTCAATGACTTAAGAGCCTACACCCTTTGCTCCTGTACCTCCTGTGATAGATAGCAGTGCTTGCAGAATGCTTCTTTGCCTGGAAAGACTCAGATGTGATGGTCCTTAGCCTGATGGAAATAGGTAGCACCCTTGTACATTTTGAATTACGAGTTTCCCTGCCCTGGAATGCAGTTAAGAAAACTTAAACATCACCATATATTTCCTTAAGGTCCTAAAATGTATGTATTGTGCCACAGTTACAGTCTTGGCCTTGTCATTGACTGTAAGTTTGGATAAGTTTTTTAAGCCTGGCCTTTGGGTATTTCCAATGTAAAAAGAAGGGATTAGACTAAGACAATTTTCTGTATGACCGACGAGCTCAATAAATTACCTGATTCTGTACAAAAATTAAAGGTTGATACCAACTTTTTGTCCAGTCATCTAAAGCCTATTGTTCCAAATAAAAAATAATTTAAGGAAGTATGGGTAGTAAGTGTTCCTCTCTTCTACTCATCTCCTTGTTATTTTAAGTACTCAAAAAATTTATACCAGGCTACTGGTTCACACCATCCTAAAGTGTATATGTTGTGTGCTCAATTTTAAAGGCTGGGACTATTCCCAGAAGGTCTGTGCTGGTCACAAACAAAGCAGAACACTCAAGGGCTCAGCACTAAAAATATCACGTAAAAATGCTTCCTTCATGCACTGATTGGAACAGGTAATTACCGTGGCAACAATAAACTAATTTGAAGTGTTAGCTGTTAATTAAGACAATGCCAATGCAGAGGTGTATAGTTGTCTTTTGGTGTAACCAGAGCCTCCATTCAAACTTCATTAATCACTTTATAGTTAATGTGTTGGGGAAGATCAAGACAATTGAGATGCAGTATCCGTTGAAAGTAAACAAATTCCTTTTCTCCAGGTAGGATGCCATTTGCAAAGTTAAGGGACACATTCGACTCATGCCTGGCCTTGCCTTTGTCATCCACTTCTCCTTGATGATTAAATGTTAAGCTGGTACTGTCATTGTACTGTAAACCAAACCTCACAGCATCTTTATTGCTCGAAATCGAACCCAAACTTCCACGGATGAATTAGCGTGCATCATAATTAAATCATTAAGCCTCTCCCTTTTGATTCACTTGGAAATAGGAGACCTTTCTTTTGGAAAAGCTTTATTGACAAGCTTATTAAGTTGTGAAACTGTCCAGTATGGTATACGTGTTAGACTATCTTCTAGTCATCTCCTTATCACTGCTGTTGATCTCAAACGTCCAGGTGTTGCTTGTTGTCCAAAATAACAACCACTATTCTTTTTGCAAATTTTGAATCCTTGTGTATGCATTCAACTGTTTTATCTTCATATTTCAGTCCTTGGTTAGGAATTCTAATATACAGAATTTTTAAAAGTTGAAATTGGAAGAATTTATGGTGTACAGGGGAAAAATAATATATCATTAAATCTTACGTATTATATTAACTATATTTACATAGAATAAGGTTATTAATTTCCTTCAAATTACATTTCAGATTATCTTAGTCTAACAATTCTGTCAGGCAGTGAGAGAAATAGTGTTAGTCATTATATTATATGAGTTCAGATATATCATGAATCATATCATGACCTGAAATGTAGTTTCACATAGTAAAAGTGTGATATTAACATACATAGTAAATTAAATGGTAATTTGTTCTAAAACCAGTATAATATAGGGGTTCCACTTATAAAATGTATACCACTTTATATAAAGTGTAAAAATTTTTTAAATTTAAGTTTTATAACTGTAATAGTATTTATATGTACCAGGGAGGTTGATATTTAAAGAAAGTCTTTAGACATCTTACAGATTAAAAAAACTTCAGTAAAATGAACAGTTGCCACTGAATTTTTATAATCTTGCCTTTCTTTAAATGTCATATACTTGAATTTCTTTACAATTAATTGTTAAAGGCTAAGTTTACCTTTCATAGTTGACTTGACCTTTGTCTATTCAAATAGGAAAAGCAGAACAAATTTCTTATAACACTAATTTTTATAGATATGTACATACATGTATACATATATGTTTTTTTCTAGTCTTACCTGAATTTATAACATTTTATATGTGAAAAATACTTGCAGGTTCTTAATAACTAAACCATTTCTATAAGTCAGTCACTTAAAAAACTTGTCAATAATTGCAAAAACTGTAAATTTGCTAAAAAATTATTGAATTGCATACTTAAAACGAGTGAATTTTACATATATAATTGCACCTCAACAAAGCTGTTAAAAAATTTGTCAGAGCAACTACACAGATATTTCTGCCAAAACAACAGAGAGTGATGTTTTCGTTTTGATAATAGGAGAATATGTGTTTTGTTTTCATCTTAAGAAATGGGCAGTTTTTCCTACTGAATCATTGCCAGGTCATCACTGGGAGCCTGGTAAATGTATTTTGCAACTTGGCAGGTAAAGTCAGTGAATTCCCAAGAAGCTAACTTTCATTCCGCCTCATCTTCCCTATCCAGTCACATCTTAACACAGCTGGGTGAGAGGAAGAACACTCTGATTTTGGCTGATGTGCAAGTCTATACTTTTATAGACTTGCAGTAGCAGTGCTTGTTTATTTTGTGTCGTTTGTTTAGACATTTTTATATGAGACAGATTGTCCCCGGATAATGGTCAGAATGTACAGGCCTTGTAGAACGTGTGTGGAAGGCCACATGTCATTTAAACACAAAAGGTCTTAATGAGAAGTAATGGTATCTTATTTCTGCAAACGTTGTTCTCTTATTCTTTTTCATAAAAGAATGTATTTGTAATCCTTGATTTAAACTGTAGTTATTTCACTGTATCTCATCATTTGAGCTTGTCTCTTTTCTAAAGCTTTTTTACTGTTGAGAGATGCCAGCTTAAGGAAAAGGTGAACCACATACTTGAGCCTGATAAGTCTGATGTCTTATATGAATTAATATCTTAAACCATAGCTAATTCCACATGTTTTGATATTATTTTGATGAAATGTAGGGGTATAATTTATCTGTTCTATAATTGAAGTAAACAAAAGGAAAACCTCCCAATTTATATGGCTCTATACAGTGCTTAGCAGAAGACTTATAGAAGATTCCTCCCCACACACAGTGCTGGTCAGTTGTAAGGGTCTGGAGTCAGAAGAGGTCTGGGTTTGAGGTCTAGTTCTGCCACTTACTGACTTGGTGCCATTGGGAAAGCTGCTTAGCTTCTCTGTACAGCAGCGCTCTCCATCTGTAAGAGGACAATAATAGGACCAGCATTACCTCAGAGGGTTATTAAGGTAATGTATAAAGAATCACTGTCTAAACCATGAAGCTCAAGATAGGTATGAACTACTAATGTTATCAGTGTTCTTTGAAAGTATCATATATCCCATCACTGCAGATATGTTCAGATTCACATTTATGTCCTTAACCATTCTGTAGGTCGTTTAGTATCTCAGGTGATTTTGTTATTTTTTTCTTCCCGTAGAGCATATCATGTCCCGAGTGGGAAAATATTAGCTGTAAAGGTAAGTGCTGGATAAATTTTATGAAGTTCATGAAGTTCTTGTTGCTCACTACTTTCTCTTCCCCTGTTAGCTTGAGTCACAGGTATCGTGAAAGAGGAGATAAAATGGTTTAAGTTTTGGATGGTAGGTTATGGAAGCTATGGTCCTGTTGTGATATTCAGCCCCTCCTCTCTCAGAGGGTACCTTCACCACCTCAAGCACTGCTTTCCTATCTATTATTTGTTCCTTTAGATATCATAACTCTTATATTGTTGCTGCTAATAGATTTAAAGAAAGTCAACTGCAGGTTATTCACTTGAAGAGAAGGGAGCACGCCTATAAGTAATCTAAAAAACTTAACTATTTGGCCTTGCAAGTGCATTATAATTTCTCATAATTTCATACATTTTGAATTATGTTTAACCTAGGCTAATATTAAAATTCTTGTGCATGATTATTTAGTTGGGTATGGCAAGTTGCTACCAGCTATTTCTAGAAATGATTAAAAGCAATTTTAAAGAAAGGACACATTTTAAAAAGAGCTGTTAAAGTAGAGACTTTGAATAAATGAAAACAGTAGGTGTTTACAAATATACTTTGTACTACGAACTGACCATAAAACTGAGCTTTAGAGTGAGGACTGTACTATAATCACTTTATATCCCCAGATTCTATAAAATTTGTAAAACATACTAGATGCTTAAACTGAGTTGAATGAGTGATTTAAGAGTAGGTATGATTGTTGTGTTTAAACTTCATCTGAGTTAAATGAATGAATGATTTAAGAGTAGATACAATTAGGGGTGCCTAGGTGGCTCAGTTGGTTAAGCATCTGACTCTTGGTTTTGGCTCATGTCATGATCTCAGGGTCTTGAGATCAAGCCCTGCATCAGGCTCCACGCTCCACACGGAGTCTGCTTGAGATTCTCTCTCCCTCTCCCTCTGCCCCTCCTGCTCGTGCTCTTTCTCTCTCTAAATGAATGAATAAATCTTAAAAAAATAAAAATAAATATCTTGTTTAGCCCCGAGCTTCTTAGCAGCCAAGGCAAAAACCATGTAACTTATTTAATAGTCATGCTCTGAGAGAAAGAAATGGCACATTTCTTCAAAACAGGCAGTTGGTTTTTTTAATTAAATCTTAAAGTGGGGCGCGTGGGTGGCTTAGATTGGTTAAGCATCTGCCTTCAGCTCAGGTCATGATCCCAGGGTTCTGGGATCGAGTCCCGCATCGGGCTCCCTGCTCAGCGGGGAGCCGCCTTCTCCCTCTTCTGCTCCCCCTGCTTGTTCTCTCTCTCTCTGTCAAATAAATAAATAAAATCTTTAAAAAAATAAAAATAAAGATCTTAAAGTATGTTATTTAGTTTCCAAATATTTGGAGATTTTCCAGATATCTTTTCATTATTGATTTCTAATTTAAGTCTGTTGTGGTCAGAGAACATACTTTGTATAATTGGAATTATTTTAAATGTATTCAGATTTGTTTTATGGCCCAGAACATTAATTATTTTGGTGTTTCCTGTGCAAATGAAAAAAATGTTGTATAGGGTGTTGTTTGAGTGTCAATTAGATCGAGTTGACTGACATTGTTCAAAATTTCTGTATATTTACTGTTTTTTATCTGCTTGTTCTGTCACCTATTGAAAGATAGGTGTTGAAATCTTCAGCAATAATTGTGGGTTTGTCTATGTTTTTTCCTTGCAGTTCTATCATTTTTTTCTTCATGTTTTTTGAAGATCTGTTAGATGTATTTAGGATTATTATGTCTTCTCGATGAATTGGCATCTTTATTGTTTCATTACAAAAGTGACCCTTCTTTAGCCATGGTAATATTTGCTCTGAAATCTACATTGTCTGATATTAATATAGACAGCTACTGCAGCTTATGTTAACATGATATAGCCTTTTACTTTTAACCTGTTGTGTCTTTTTATTTGAGATAAATTTCTGGTAGCCAGAATACAGTTGGGTCTGGTATTTTAATCCATTCTAATAATTTCTGCTTTTTAATTGGGGCATTTAGACCATTAACATTTCATGTGATTATTGCTATGGCTGGATTCAGTTCTGTCATCTTGCTCTTTATTTTATATTCTGTCTGTATGTCCTTTTTCTTGAGTGGTTGCTTCAGAGTTATATATCTTTATATATATCTTTAATTTATCTTTATATAAAAATATAAATATTTAATTTATCAGGTATATATCTTTAATTTATCATAGTCTACCTTCAAGTAATATTGTACCACTATCTACAGTATGAGAACTTTGTGATAGTATACTTTTCATTTCCTTCATCCTCAACTTGTTTGTTTTTATCATACATTTTAGTTTCTCATATGTTATGAACCCCAGAATGCATTGTTATTATTTTTTATTTAGACAATTATTTGTCTTTTAAAGACATTTCAAAAGTACAATAAGATTTCTTTCATATTTACTCTTGTTTTTACCAACTCCAGTGCTCTTCATTCCATTGTGTAGATCGAGACTTTCATCTGGTACCATCTTTTCTTTTGTCTGAAGGACTTTCTTCTTTTACATTTCTTATAGTGCATGAGCCTACTGGTAATGAATTCTTTTGCCTTTTGCATGTCTGAAAAATGTATATTTGATCTTTCATTTTTGGAAGATGTTTTCACCAGATAGAGAATTCTAGGTTGATCACTCTTTTTCTTTCACCATTTGAAAGATTTTGTTTCACAGTCTTCTGGTTTGTGTTCTTTCCAATGAAAAGCTTACTGTCATTTTAAATCTTTATTATTTTACACATTAGAACTGACTTCTCTGGCTGCTTTTAGGATTTTTTTTTTTTTAATCACTAGTCTTATGCAGTTTGATGATAATGAGCTTTTATGTAATTTTCTTCTTGATTAATACACTTAGGATTTGTTGAGATTCTTGGCTCTGTGGATTTTTAGCTTTCATCCAAATTTGGGAAAATTTTAGCCATTATCCCTCCTCCCCCAACTTCGGAACTTAAATTGCATATGTATTAGGTTACTTGAAGATGCCCTGCAGCAGAATGATGCTCTGTTGTTTGCTTTAGTCTTTTTTTCTCTCTAATGGTTCATTTTTGGGTAGTTTCTGTTGTCAAATACTCAAGTTTTCATCTGCGTTGTGTAATCTATTAATCTTGTCCATTGTATTTTTCATTTCAGACGCTGAACTTTTTATGCCTAAAAGTTTATATGGATCTTTTTTACATCTTCCATGTCTTTACTTAACCCGCTCAATTTTCCTTCTATCTTCCTGAATATGTGTAATGTAGTTATGGAATATGTGGAATATAATTAACTGAATTAATGATTTTGTTTATTAATTCCATCATGTGTCATTTGGAGTCAGTTTTGACTGATTGCTTTTTCTCCTCATTTTGGGTTATATTTTCTTATTTTTTTTAAAGATTTATTTTTATTTTAGAGAGAAAGAAAGTGAGCAAGTTGGGGGAGGGGCAGAGGGAGAAAGAGAATCCTGAAGCAGACTCTACACTGAGTGCAGAACCAGACATAGGGTTCGATCCCAGGACCCTGAGATCATGACCTGAGCCGAAATTAGAAGTCAGCCGCTTAACCTACTGAGCCACCTGGGTGCCCAGTATTTTCTTATTTTTAAAAAATCTTATCATTTTTGATTAGATGCTAGTCATGCATCATAGACACTAGATTTTTTTGCATAAATATTCTTGAGCTTATTCTGAGATGCTATTTAGTGACTTTGAAACAGTTTGATCCTTTCAAGACTTGCTTTTAAGCTTTATTAGATGGGACCAACCCAGTGGTTAGTTGAGAGCTAATTTACCCCACTCAGTTAAGGCAACAGTCTTCTGTATATTCTACCAGTGCTCTGACAGTTAGGTTTTCCACCTTCCCTTGTGGGAACACAAACTCTTTCTGCCTGTTGTGAGGTCTGGAGATTGCTTCCTCTAGTCCTTTCTGGTGGTTCTTCCCTTGCCCTCAGATAGTCTCCTGACATCCAGGTACCGATTGATCATTAATCAGCTAAAGACTCCAGGGGCCCCTTGGCAGACCCCCAGAGCCCTCTCCCTTTGGTCTTCTGCCAGGGAGCTCTAGCTGCCTTGGCTTCCTCAGGCCCCCAGTTCCATCTCCTCAACATAGGGAGATGGCTGAGCTTTGCCTGGAATTCCCACCCTGTCCAGGAGCCTGCACACTCTCTAGTCAGTAAGCTAGACAAATCATAAGGCTCCTCTTATTTGTTTTCCATCTCTCAAGGATCATTATCCTGTTTTAACTGTTGTCAACGTCCGGACACCTGTTAATTTTTCTGGGTTTGGTTTGGTTTTATTTTGGATCTGTTCCTTTCTTGTCACCTCTCCAGTCCAGATGCTTGTTTTGTCTCTTGTCAGACTTTGAACAGAGTTTAAAGTGTTCTCTCAGAAACGGAAGTTGCCATTTATTGATCATTTATACTGTGCTAATAAGCGTACCCTCTCCTCATTTAATTATGAATTAATTAATAAATAGCTTGCTGAAGGTCTCATAACTAATAGAACTAGGATTTGAAGTCAGGAAAGTCTTGCCCCAAGTTCATGCTCTCAACCTGTGTACTATATTGCTGCTCACTGTCCTTAGATTTGTCTTCCTAAAGCATAGTTCTGATCACATCTCTTCCCTTTTAAAAGTCTTCAAAGGCTCTATATTACTCCCAACTAAACTTAAAACTCTATGGGATGAAACTCAAGATCTTGCACAGTATGTCATCAGCCTACTTTTTATAGCATTATCTTATGTGTCTGAATGCCATGCTTCTTTTAAGTTGAACTCTTTGCTTTATCTGAACCCAGGTACTTTCACACTTCAACACTTTGATTCATGTATTTTTCTCTAATTAGAATGCCTTCACCCATGTCTCTACCTATCAAAATTCTTAACACCCTTCAAGGGTCAGCTCCAAAGCCCACTCCTCTATTGAACTTACGTAGATAAATCCTGTCACATATGGTCTATCTATCACTCACTCACTTTCTCCTTTGAACCTCTCTAGAATTCTCTGTATGTGTTTCTTACGGCTGTTATCACATACTGCCTTGTATTTTGCTATTAATATACATGTGCATTTCTGTCCTTACATTCAAATCTCTTTGTAAGTAGAGAACAGATCTTATTTATCTTCTTGTCTTACTCATTGAATCATGCAGAACCTTGCATTTGGGCTTAGAGGATTGCATGTAATAACTAGATGTTCAACACATCATTTGTTGAATGACTAAATAAATAAATTTGGTTCTTTCGTTTGCTCTTCATTCATTCATCTTTTGAAGCACCATCTTGAAAGCAGGTTCAGCTCACATACAAAATAAACCATAGTGTTCTTTGTATGGACCATTGCTCTCACCCAGAGTAGTTCTTAGCTTTTTTTTTTTTTTTTTTTATTAAAGGGTGAAATGAAAGGTTAAGAGTTAGAAGTGCATTTGATCTTTTCCTGACCCTCTCCTGACTTTTGTGTGACTTCAAGCATGTCACTTGAACCTCTCTGTGACCTCAGCTGTGAAACGGGGCTACCTCATGTCACAGAGGGATTGCGAAGAGCAGCAAATCACAGTCCTTGTCTAAACAGAATCACCTGCAGGGCTCTGATGCCTGCATAGAATGATGAGGGAAATTTAATTTTCCAAGCCAAGTGGTCAGTTGGACCAACACTTTGAATATCTATGGGAGTAATTAGATGAGAGTCCTTGAAAATCCATTACTTTTCTCTTCCTACTCAAAATACTTCTATTTTTTTGTACTTCTAAATGTTCTTACTTTTTTAGACTAATAAAAGAATATTGTAGTGTTTCCCCTTTCAAACTTCAAAGGTGGGAAAACATCACCAGATATTTTAAAAAGCAAGTTGAATTTGGGGAAGAATAGAAATATCTTGGATTTTTATTTTATACCAGTGAATTTAGAAAAATTTCTACCTTCAAGAGAACATTTTGAAAAATGCTAACCCAAGATAACCATTTGATAATGACTGTAATTCATGAAATGTGTTTCTAACTCACTTGATTGGGGGACGGGGGTGGAGGTAGTAGGCAAGGTAGTTGCAAACAAGTAGAGCAGAAAACAAATAAAAATAATGTTAGCCATCTTGGCAAACAGAACCCTTTTTGTATCATAAATGTATTCTATAAAAATCTTTCAAAGTACAGCCTAACAGATTTCCTAATATTTTTTATTTTCTAATTGGGAAAGTCACCTAAGAGGAAATTTCTTAGCTTGTATATAGCATGTGCTGATTATCATTCTTTGACTGTTTTGGGTTTCTGCTGCTTTTAAACTAGCATTTAAATGGACCATTTGATTAATCATTTGTATACTGACTGTAATCCTCCCAAATTTCCTTTCTGAGTTGTACATACTGTAAAAGACAATTATGTCGCCACAGATTAAATAAGCGAATTAAAACAGAATAGAGGCTTAATTTGACCTGTGATTTTGCTCTCCTTCCCTTTAGTGGAGTGTATGCCACTCCAGCAAATAAATGAAGTCATCCATGACAGCTTGTGATGAATTGCCGTATTTATACTGTATATTTTAATAGCCTCACACTAATTTAAATTGAGCACAGAGTAAATTATAATTCAGTCACTTGACTGCTTATATTTAACTTGACAACTCATCCTTATTTGTCCTGGAGGTGTAGTGGAGAGCAGCAGAAATGCACCCAGGTATTTTAGTTTCTCACTTAACCCTTTCTCCCTGAAATGCTTCATGTGCAGATCCTTTCCAGTTTGAAATATTGAGCTCTTCCTAAGGAAGAAAAAAATCACAGTAATAATGAAGACTCAGGGAGTCCATACTTTCCTTGTACTTTAAAAAGAAAATTAGAATTTGCCATGCTTTTTTCCATTGCTTTCAAATAAGGAATTGGACTTATTTTTAGCAGTTTAAAAGCTCACTCCCAGGGATGCCCAAGGGAAGGAGAATTAACCTTCTACCTAGAGTACCAAGTCTCCCAGAAAATAGAAGAGCATTTCACTAGAGTTATTTTAAGGTGAATTTTACTTTCCCTCTTAAGTTCCAGAAATTAAAAGCTTTATTCAGTTTTGCACCATTATGGAATCTCTGCTATTCTGGCCCATAACAAATACCAGGAATGATCAAGACCCACTAGAATGCAGTGGATTGGCCCCACAAATACAGTATTACTTGCTACATTTTAGGTCAAGTGTGGCACTTTTATTTATTTTGGTGTTTATGTCTTCAGTGTTAAATTCAGTTGTAGAAATCAAGCAATCCACCTCCTTCCTGTCTAGAAACAGCTTCTGATTTAGAGGATTACGGTTGTAAGGAGCACTTTAATTAAATCCCACATCACTTAATGGGCACTGCTGTAAGAAAGACCCTGTGCTGGGTGCTGGGTGTAGGGGCAGGGGGACCAGAGAAAGATGCCCAAGACCCAGTGCTTGCCTTCGTGGGGCTTATAACCACTTTACTCTCTAGGCTTGTGGTTTTAGGAGATAGGCATGAATGCCAAGGTAGAATGTGAGAAGGGGCATTGTCAAGGGCCAGAGCTAGAGATAAATTCTGATAGGGGGCTTTGGGGCTGGCTTCATGGAGGTGGTGGTGGTGTCATTCAAGCTGGGTCCAAAAGATAAGAAAGGTTTTATGATTAGTAACTGTGGGGTGGAGTGAGCAAGCACACCTCCAGTGGAGGGAACATCAAGAGCAAAGACAAAGTGGGGAAAGCATAGGACCTGTGTGTGGATCACCAGTACAAAGCACCTAGTTTCTGAGTTGGTGGTATGGTGGTGAGCATAGCTGCCTTTCATATCATCTGGCTTCACATGAGAATTGGGTTTGCAGTGGGGAGCAGTGGGAGGAGTTGGAATAACTAGATTGTGGAAGAATTCTTTGAATGTTGTGCTATAGTTTTAATGTTATGCTAGGCCATGGACACCTAATTAAGGTTCTTGATCAAGGGAATGATATGTTTACAGCCAGTAGTTTGGGGTTAATTGCAAGGTGTTGGCTCACTATGTGGAATCCTGCCGTTTCTGGATTGGGGGCCTGGAGATGCAGGATATCTTAGCAGTCATACAGAGTACTGAATAAATGGCATTTTCAAAACCTTAGATAAGTGGTTCTCAACCTTAGTATGGGTTAGAAATCAGGTGGAGAGTTTTTTAAGAATATCAAGATGTGGGCCCAACCCACAATTGATTCCGTTCTTCTGGGGTAAGGCCTGTGCACCAGGATTTGTTTAAAGTACCCTCATGTATTGATATAAATACCTTTATATAAAAGTAATAATAATATGCAGCTAGGGTTGAGAACCACTGCTCTGAGGTAAATAATAAGTTCATTCCTTTTCATAGAGTTTTGGGGTGAAAGAGTCCCTGCATTTGACATAGTGGTGTGAATAGTTCTGATATTTTATGGCATGGAATTGAAACAACACTAGATGAATTTATTTTGCCGCTAAGTTTTATACAGGAACAAAAATGTAAGTGAATATTGTTGGCAAATGACTATTGATCGAGAGAAATGTTTAAATGTTTCTCGGCAGTTTTGTATTACACTTACAATCTAGTTTAGTGAGAGCTTTTATAAATAACCCTAAAGCAAAAACTCCTGATAGAAACTGGCCATGCCTTTCCCCCCTCACTTTCCCCTCCCCCAGCTGGATGTCAGTACTATAGAATGTGTGTTTCAAAATTGTCCTTTTCTTTCCGTGCTCTATCAGCAGTTTGCAATTCATAATTTATGGGGTTTTTTTCCCACTGTGAGTGCATATATTCTGAGGTTGTAATACAAAATCTGTTTCAGTGTTGCCTGGTGTATAACTGCACTATCATGGTAATTGTGAATGTTAAGTTTTTATCTAGAAACGTCTAGAGGCAGAAACTCTGCCACAAATCTTAAAAATTATCTTTCACCTATTTTATTCTCTTATTCTCAGCACTTTTTTTTTTTAAGATTTTATTTATTTATTTGAGAGAGAGAGAGAGAGAGAGGAGAGACAGTGATAGGGTAAAAGCCAGAAGGAGAGGGAGAAGCAGGCTTCCTGCAGAGCAGGGAGCCCGATGTGGGGGCCCAATCCCAGGACCCGGGGATCGACCTGAGCCGAAGGGAGGTGCTTAACGACTGAGCCACCCAGGCGCCCCACAGCACTTTTTTAAGTAAAAACAATTTCCCTTGAATTGGCTTCACTGAACTGTTAAGTAAAATTTGAACAGTTGACGGTCTCCTTTCTTAAGAAACAAGTGTTTGAAATAAACTAGAACTTATTCTAAGTTTGTAAATTGTTTTACATTTCCATGTTACCAATCTTCCTCAGTGGTTGATGCTTTAAGGAAAAACCATAAACCACCAGGACATTCTAAGAGGTGTCTGGGAGTCAGGGAGGGACCTTGACATTGCCAGGCTGTGTGGCTTCTCGGCACCTTGCTTTCCTCCTTTAAAACAAGAGAATTAAATGAAATCATTTCTGTGGCTCCTTCAAGCTCCAGCATTTTATTATAGTATCAGCAAAGAAACATGACTTTGAAAAATATAAAAAGATGATGTATTTTTAAAGCTCCTTATTTCTCTCATAACTAAAAAACCTACTTTAAATGTCATTTTTACTCATCATCCTCTCTGCTTATCACCTAGTGTCTGAATTACAAGACAATTTTTTTTTTTTAATGGTTTCAGAGTCATTCCTTTCTTCCTTTTCTGGAAATAACCAATGTGGCCAAAATAGGGTATATAAATTAAGGGTGTTATAACTTAACTGACTTTTAAAGCCATTAATGCTGACCTTTGAGACCTGGCTTTTTCCGTGGTCCCATCAATCACTTCTATACCACCTCCCCCAATGCAAAGGGTTAGGCAGATGTGGGTACAGTTTGTACTCCTGAGGGTTAGAATAGTGGAGAGGAGAAGAAGGGGGCAATGAAGAGAGGAAACACTGTATTTTTTCCTTTTTACATTTCATAGTGAGTATAGCTGTATTTAATTTAAAGGTGAATATATGTGTAAATGTTGATTCCTTTCTGTATTTAGGTCATACTGCTAGATATTACACTGGAACTTCAGAAGCAAATTATGTCTGAATTGGAAATTCTTTATAAGGTAATTTTTTTTTGGTCATTTTTTCCTCATAAAGCATCTTACGGTATTGTCTTGCAGGTTTGTTTGTTTAACTACCTTTGTCTTATTTTTGTTACAGTGTGATTCATCTTATATCATAGGGTTTTATGGTGCATTTTTCGTAGAAAACAGGATTTCAATATGTACAGAATTCATGGATGGTGAGTTTTCCCTCTTATAATATTTTAAAAATGATTCGGGAGGTAGAGTACTTATAACCTGGTTCTGATATAGATGTCAAGTAGAATTAAAAATAATTAAAATATACTAATAATTACCTCCTTTATACTCTAAACGTCTCAGTGTTAGAGGTTCCTGGTGTTAAATATTTACAGCTGAGCTATAATTTCAAGAATGTAATTTCATTTACTTTTATTGAAAATTTAAATAGAACAGATTAAATGCTGGTGGTTTGATATTTGATTCTTCCATACAATCTGTCCTTACTTGCAAAACAGATGTTCTGTTCTTTTAATGTTTCAATAGCCAAAACAGATTTTCTTTTAAAGAAATCTATTAACCCAATGTCCTGTGTCTTTTAGAAAGAAATCGGTTCTTAATTGCAAGATAAGAAATTGTTTTTCAACACAGCTGTTTAGCCAAGATGTGTTTAGTTTTCTTAGGACTCTAGCCCTTTCCTTTCATCTGTATTTTTCATTCATTTCTATGTTGCTCTTTCTTGATCTGAATATTTTGGCAAAATGCAGATTTCTTGGTACCCTATCCCTGAAATGGTGTCATCATTGTTATTTACCCATTTTAAATCAAAGCAATCTTGGGGCGCCTGGGTGGCTCAGTCGTTAAGCGTCTGCCTTCGGCTCAGGTCATGATCCCAGTAGGATCGAGTCCCGCATAGGGCTCCCTGCTCTGTGGGGAGCCTGCTTCTCCCTCTCCCACTCCCCCTGCTTGTGTTCCTGCTCTCGCTGTCTCTCTCTGTCAAGTAAATAAAATCTTTAAAAAAATAAAATAAATAAAGCAATCTTTAGATTTTATATATCAGTTTTTCAATGTCTAGCGCATTAAAATGCAACATTTTTTTAATATACATAGTTCATCTGGGGGATTCTCAGTATATTACTAAAGCAACTAGTTCATGCCTTGGAAGACTTTTTAATAAGCCAACATTGGTACCTTGATAGTATAATAAGGTATATCATGTGTTCTAAATTCAGTTTCATTAAAATATGTATTTATTGAGATGGCATACTTAATCACCATAAAAGTCACCATTTTGATGTATACAATTCAGTGGTTTTGAGTATATTCACAAGGTTGTGCATCCTCATCATCACTAATTCCAAAACATTTTTAATCACCCCAGAAACAAACTCCTTAGGCTTTAGCAGCCACTCACTCTTCCCTAATTCCGCTAATCTGTGGCAACAACTAATCTACTTTGTGTCTCTAGATTTCCTTGTTTTGGACTTTTTATGTAAGTGGAATCATGCAGTATGTGGCCTTTGTGTCTGGCTTCTTATACTCAGCATAATGTTCTTAAGGTTTATCCATGTTGTAGCATGTATCAGTACTTTATTCCTTTTTATAGCCAAATAATAATCCATTGCGTGGACGTACCACATTTTCTTCATTCATTCATCAGTTAATGGGCACTTGGGATATTTCCACTTTTGGGCTGTTAATGAATAGTGCTGCTCTGTGCATTTGTGTACAAGTTTTTGTGTGGACATACGTTTTCAGTTCTCTTGAGTGTATATATCTAGGAGTTAAATTGCTGGGTCATATGGTAACTCTATGTGCAATTTTTTGAGGAACTGCCAAACTGTTCCATTCTATTTCACACCAGTTTGCCTTTACACCTGCAATGTATGAGGGTTCCAATTTTTTCCACATCTTTGCCAACACTTGTTACTGTGTGTCTTTTTTATTATAGCCTGGTGAGAAATGGTATCTCTTTAGTTTTGATTTAGATTTCTTTTTTTTTTTTTAAGATTTTGTTTATTTATTTGACAGAGAGAGAGAGACACAGTGAGAGAGGGAACACAAGCAGGGGGAGTGGGAGAGGGAGAAGCAGGCTTCCCGCTGAGCAGGGAGCCTGATGCGGGGCTCGATCCCAGGACCCTGGGATCATGACCTGAGCCGAAGGCAGACTCTTAACGACTGAGCCACCCAGGCGCCCTTGATTTAGATTTCTTAATGACTGATGACTTTGACAGTATTTCCCTGTGCTTATTGGCCATTTGTATATCTTCCTTGGAGAAATGTGTATTCAAATCCTTTGTCTATCTTTACATGGGTTACTTGTGTTCTTATTGTTGAGTTTGTAAGAATTCTTTTTATATTCTGGATACTAGACTCTTATCAGATGTATGATTTGCAAATATTTTCTTCCATTCTGTGAGTTGTCTTTTAATTTTCTTGATAGTGTCCTTTGAAGCACAAAAGTTTTAAAATTTGATGAAGTTCAGTTCATCTGTTTTTTCTTTGGCTGGTTGTGCTTTAGATGTCATATGTAAGAAACTGTTGAACATTTACACCTGTTTTCTTCTAAGAGCTTTAGAATTTTCACTCTTACATTTAAGTTTTTGATCCATTTTGAGTTAATTTTTGTATATGGTATAGAGTCCAAATCCATTCTTTTGCATGTGAATATCCAGTTGTCCTAGCACCATTTGTTAAGATTATTCTTTCCCATTGAATTTTCTTGGCACTCTTGTCAAAAATTTATTGACCATGAAATGTATTTCTGGGCTTTTGATTCTATTCCATTGATCTATTTGCCCATCTTTGTGGCAGTACCAGACTGCACTTTCTTGCTTTTACTTTATTATTCTAGATTATTTGAGCTTTGTGGTAAGTTTTAAATTAAGAAGTGTGAGCACTCCGACTTTATTCTTTCTCAAGATGATTTTGGTCATTCTGGGTCCCTTGCATTTTCATATGAATTTTGTAATCAACTTGCTAAATTTGCACACATACCAAAAAAAGGTCCAGCTAGGATTTTGATACAGATTGCAGTGAATCTGTAGATCAGTCTGGGGAGTACTGCCAATTTAGCAATATTGTCTTCCACTCCATGAACACAGACTGTCTTTTCCATTTATTTAGATCCTCTTTAATTTTTTTCAGTAATGTTTTATAGTTTTCGGTGTTCAAGTTTTGCAGTTATTTTGTTAAACTTATTCCTAAATATTCTTTGACACTATTATATATTGAACTTTTAATTTCATTTTTAATTATTCATTGCTAGTGTATAGAAATATAAATGATTTTTGTATATTGATCTTGTATCCTGCTACCTTGCTAAACTTGTTTCTTAACCCTAATAGGTTTTCGTAGATTCCTTAGGGTTTTCTATATAGATCATGGCACCTGCAAATAGATGTAGCTTTACTTCTTCTTTCCAATCTGGATGCTTTTTATTTCTCTTCCTTGCTTAACTACCCTGGCTATAGCCTTCAGTACAGTGTCAAGTAGAAGTGGTAAGAGCGGACATCTTTCTTTTGCTCCTGATCTTAGAGGGAAAGCATTTAGTCTTTCAGTATTAAGTGTGGTATTAATTGTGGGTTTTTAGTAAATGTCCTTTATTGAGTTGTCAGAGTTCCCTTCTCTTCCAAGTTTGTTGAGTGTTTTTATCATGAAAAGGCATTAGATTTTGTCAAGTGGTTTTCTGTGTTTGTTGAAATGATCATGCGGGTACCTGGGTGGCTCAGTTGGTTAAGCATCCGATTCCTGATTTCAGCTCAGCTCATGATCTCAGGGTTGTGAGATCGAGCCCCACATCAGGTTCTGTGCTCAGGACAGAGTCTGCTTAAGATTTTCTCCCTCTCCCTTTGACCCTCCCCCCCATGCTCTCTCTCTGTCTCTCTCTCAAATAAACAAATAAATCTTTAAGAAAAGAGTCTTAAAAAGAACTATAGAAATATATGAACAAAAGAAGAGAATAATCCAATCCCCAGGATGTCCCCTTACATATTTTGTTATTCTGTTGTTAGGTGTGTATGTGTTTATAATTGTTATATCTTCACGATGGATTGACTCTTCTATCGTTATAAAATGTTTTTGTCTCTAGTCACTGTATTTGTCTAAAAGTCTATTTTGTCTAATATTAGTATGGTCATCCTAGCTCTCTGTTGATTCTTATTTGTTTATTATATCTTTTGCTATTGTTTGGCCATCAACCTATTTGAATCTTTGAATCTAAAGTGCATCTCTTGTAGACATAGAGTTGGGTCATTTTTTAAATCTGTTCTGCCAATCTGTCAGTATTTAATTCATTTACATTTAATATAATTACCAGGAGTGCCTGGGTGGTGCAGTCAATTAAGTGACTCCTGGTTTTGGCTCAGGTCGTGATCTTGGGGTCATGAGATGGAGCCCCATGTCAGATCTGTGCTCAGCGTGGAGTGTGCTTGGGATTCTCTCTCCCTCTCCCTCTGCCCCTCCCTCCCAAAATAATAACTAAATCTTTAATATAATTACCAGCAAGATAGGATTCATATCTGCCATTTTACTACTTGCTTTCTTTACGTCTTACATCTTTTATGTTCCTCTGTTTCTCCATTACTACTTTATTTTATGTTAGATATTTTTTAATGTATTGCTTAAATTCTCTTGCGGTTTTACTATTTTTTTTAGTTATATTTTTGGTTTTCCTAGAGATTATAATTAACATTTTAACTTGTAACAACTTAGTTCAAATTGATATCAACTTTTTTCAATTATATAAAAACACTGCTTCTATTCAGCTCCATTCTTCCCCTCTCCTTTATGCTGTTATTGCCATGTAAGTTACATCTTTATAAGTTGTATGCTTATTAACACAGATTTATACTTACTGCTTTTTACAGTTCTCTTTTATTTATTTTTTATTTATTTATTTTTAAAGATTTTATTCACTTGACAGAGGGACACAGCGAGAGAGGGAACACAGGCAGGGAGAGTGGGAGAGGGAGAAGCAGACTCCAGGCTGAGCAGGGAGCCTGATGCAGGGCTCGATCCCAGGACCCTGGGATCATGACCTGAGCCAAAGGCAGATGCCCAATGATGGAGCCATCCAGGCGTTCCTGCAGTTCTCTTTTAAATCAGATAGGAGAAAAAGACTTACAAACAAAAAATACATGTATCTTGTTTTTTATATTTACCTATATAGTAACCTCTACCAGTGTACTGTATTTTTGTGTGTGAATTTGAGTTACTGTCTAGTAACTTTCCTCTGAAATTCCTTCAATCTGAAGGACTCCCTTTTATTTCTTAAAAGATTTTATGTATTTATTTTAGAGAAAGAGAGAGAGCAGGGAGAGGAGCAGAAGAAGAGGGAGAGAGAGATAATCTCCAGCAGACTCCTGGATGAGCGCAGAGCCCTATGTGGGGTTCGATCTCATGACCCTGAGATCATGACCTGAGCCAAAACCAAGAGTCAGACACTTAACCGACTGAGCTACCCAGGCACCCAAAGATAACACATTTTCAATACTTTAACTCCTTACCTTAAAACATTCACTTTACAGTCTATATTTAACTGTCTTTTTTGAGATGACTCCTTTCTAGACTTGAGCTGCCTAAAGCCCCTCTCTTACTGCTCCTTGGCAGCTTCCCTTTACTCCGTGCTAATCAGTCCCTGAACACTGAAATTTCCCACTTTTTGCAGATTGTTCTCCAGTTCCTATCTTTCTGTTATTTACCACATCAACTATCCTAAAATTTTATTACCCTTTCCCAGATCTGACCTCCTCCTTTCTCCCTCAGAGGTCACGTAGATTTTCACATGTGAGCTCTCACATTTTCTTGTGCTTCCACCTGTAGCTTAGCCACACGTGCACCCACCTGACCCTCCTTGCACATGAAGGGCTGCACGAGGTCGGTCCCTCCACATGCGCATCCACTTGGTGGATTTCTCTCCACCAGTCACCCTCTCTCTCTTTTGGATCTTCCCTCTCTATAACACAGCAAAATGTACCCTAAAAATATATGGACCAAAAACTATGTACTGCCCTCTATCATTTCTTCTCTTCCCTTCCCATTGCAGTTAAACTTCTTGACAACTTTCTCCCAACCCTAATACTATTCCTTTAGTGTAGATTCTATTTTAACCTCATATTAGTCCTTTATTTCCAAATATTTATTGAGCACTTTCCTTCAGACATTGTTCTAAACCTGGGAATACAGTAGTGAATAGGACTTAATTCCTGTCATTATGGCACTTAAATTCTAGAAGGGGAGGCTGAGAAGAAACACACAGTACATTCTCTGAGAGGGAGAAGTCTCATTAGAATATAAAGCAGGGCAGCTGATCACTATAGGAGAGGAGGAGCTAGAGAGGATGGTCAGGGATGGCTTTTTTATGGGAGTGACATTTTAGCAGAGACTTTAATGTCAATGAACCATTCAGGGAAGGTCATGGGGAACATCTTCGAGGAAGATGTAGTATCTAGTATAAATGCACCAAGGTGGGAGCAAGCTTGATATAATCAAGACCCCTCAAGAAGGCCAGAGTGACTAGTGAGTAGTGATGAGAGGCCCTGGGGCTGGACAAGGGGCCAGAGAAGTAGGCAGAAGCTAGATTGTGTAGGCCATGTAAGGAAGTTGTGTATCAGTCTGAATTAGGGTGCCATTGGAAGGATTCAAATAAGGAAGTGACATGATATGCCTACATTGAGTAAAACAATGTCCTCCGATATGCTCAAATATAGCATCTCAGAATATATGCCTGTGTTTTTGGATTGCCATCTTGGGAATAACATTTTTTTCCCCAAAAACCCATGTTGTAGAGAAAGAAAGAGAGGATCAAGTACTCCCTTGAGTACTTGAAAGAAAGGGCTCTTTATTTTTTCATCTAACAGAAGCTAAAAGAGCTTCTTCTGAAATTTTTGCTTATGGTTCCAGATTTTAATTTTATTAGTATTGATAATCAATTAAAAACCATTTTAAGGAAAATTTCGGGATGAATATGACAGTATTGTTGTTTCTTGAGAAGTTCATTTACTACATATCTGTGTTTATTCTACATGCAAGACACTACTTTATATTTTAGCCCCATATTAGGTTAAGCACAGACCTTATGCCATGAATCCTTTTGGCTTAGTTGCATGAAAATGATAGCCCTAATTCATCAAGAGAAGTATATAGTTTGGCAGTTGAGATGGGGTTTTTTGCTAATCTATTTTTAGCACTCTTCCTCCTGGTTCCTATGGTGGATAGTGGTGTGCAATGAAATGACTGGCTAGGGGTGATCTGAGGCCAGGGAACACAGAGACATGATAGGTCACAGAGAGCAAACCAGTGATGTCCCCTTAGAATCACGAATATAAGGTTCAAACCAACTGTGCAACATAGAAATGAGTTTCTGAATGCCTTGAATACCAATGTCTCAACTAAGATTAAACTATCTGAGTAATGGTAATATCACATTATATTAAACTGTAAAAAAGTTCACATGTGATTCTTAAGCTCTATGATGTTATGGGGAAACCTTTTAAATGTTTGCAGTTCTGGGACTTCAAAGGCTGGTGAGACCTTACCTGAGCTCTACCATCAGCTGACTCATGGCTATGACTAGAAAACTTACCTTTCTGAGACTCAGTTTCTCCCATTTGTCAAATAAAGTCATTGGACTGATCTTTAATGTTCCTCTAGCACTAATGTTGGGTGACTTGATGAGTCTTAAGAATTGCCTTTTTGGGATAGGCTTGTAAGATAGAAGTGATAGTAAAACTCAGTAACAATTCAACTGAAAATCTTTCATTTTTAGCCTAAGAATTATATAATCGCACAAAGAGAACGCATTAAAGCTTAATAGGAACTCTTGATTCTGAGTGGATCTGCCAGATCCTTTTTTTTTTTTTTTTGCCTTTGACAGTTATCTCTAATGATTATGTCAAGGACAGGATGATGACACAAAGCCAGTATATAAAGATTTACTCATGTGGGTGGCTAAGGAGAGTGGGATATAACCAAAATTAAATGGATATTTACAAAAACCAGTGAACTACCTCAAAATGAGATTCTTTTTTGGCTTGTTCTACCAATAAGGGTAGTAATGTAATCTTTGGCGTTTCCATTTAGCTTATTGACTATTGATTGTCTGTTTAGCTAATTAAACCCTGATTTACATCTTATGTAAAAAAAAAAAAATCTCAGGACTTCTTACCTAGTGTATGTGAATGGATCTGCACCTCCGACTGTTGAGCCACTCAAGCTTCCCTTCACTTCACAGGGGATTGGTCCAGGACACTGCATTTGTCAGTCTTCCAAATACCAGCCCGTAAAGCTTGATCTTCTTGACTGGCAATTCTTGGAATTGCCAATTCATTTGAAAGATCAATGAGAACATGAAATGTTTTCTTACAGTATTTTCACTTTTATTGCATCTATAATAAAAATGCTATTTTAGTAAATAAAGATGGTTCAGTTCATTGCAGAAGTGTCTTTTTTTTCATTATCTTCCGGGTAGCACCCAGAGCCAAAGCATAAAGTTGAGCCATTTAGTGATTTTCCAGCTTATTTTAAGAATCTGGAAACTACATGTCAGAGTTACCTAAAGAAGTGATCATTTTTCTGCTTTAAACAGGATAAATACAAAGTCAGTAGCTTTATATGTATGCAACAGATATCATTTGTTTTTATAGGAAAAATAATTTTTTCCTGATGTTCAGCTTTAGGAAAACTTGACATGTAAAAATATTCATATTTATGAAATGTACTTAACTTCATTTCAAAAGAATAACATGCTCCATTTTAGTATCATATGAGGCATACTTACAAATCATCTAGTAGCAAAGTGATTAAATATGAATTTTTAGCCTCTGATTGAAATGGACATTATTTCTCAAATATCCTGGATAATTCCTTTATAGAACTGAAAGACTAGGGATGCCTGGGTGGCTCAGTCAGTTAAGCTTTTGCTTTCCGCTCAGGTCATGATTCTGGGGTCCTGGGATTGAGCCCCACATCAGGCTCCTTGCTCAGCAGGGCGTCTCCTTCTCCGTCTCCCCCTCCTCCTGCTTGTGTTCCCTCTCTCTCTCTCTCAAATAAATAAATAAAATCTTTAAAAAAAAAAAAAAACGGAAAGACTACACCTCAACTTGACTCAAAGAAAAGTTAATTGCATACTGTTTTATAGCTCTCATAGAATTATATTGTTAATATGAGTGAAGTAGTGGTTCTTTGCATATCTTTCTGAAATTATATTACTTGTGTGAGATTGAAAAATGTGACAGCCATACCCAAATTTATACTTCCAAGTGAATATCGGTTCCTTTAAAATAGTTACCTGGGAAAGCTGTGCAATTATTTTCAGCAATGTTAACTATTGCTGTGGTTTCTTCATTTGAAACTGCTTTCAGAGCAACTATACCTATCTGGTGAAGTTCACATGGACTTTAGTTTATCTGTTGATTCATTTGACAGATATTTATCAAATAGCTTCTTGTCTGCTAGTTATGCCCATTTTTAGGTTGATGAAAACTTAAAACCAGTAAACAGTGTGGCCCTGTCTTCTTCTGTTTACGGTCTAATGGTTTTGGTTTTTGGAACTGCTAAAAGCTGGATTTAGTAAAGATGAAGGATGTTAGTGAATACCATTTTAGTGAAAAATATTATAATACAAGGAGATTGGTTTTTCTTTTTTACTTCATAAAGTGGTTTTCAAAGTGGTATCAAAGAGAATTTTTAGGGCATCTGGGTTGGCTCAGTTGGTTAAGCGACTGCCTTCGGCTCAGGTCATGATCCTGGAGTCCCGGGATTGAGTCCCACGTCAGGCTCCCTGCTCAGCAGGGAGTCTGCTTCTCTCTCTGACCCTCTTCCCTCTCGTGTTCTCTGTCTCTCATTCTCTCTCTCTCTCTCAAATAAATAAATAAAATCTTTTTTAAAAAAAAAGAATTTTTAAAACAAATAAACTCCAAACCATTTTGAACCGAATATCTTTGGAATAGGTTGATTGTTTGTCTTAATTTGAAGGATAACATTCATTCAGATAGATGTTAATATTACTATTTTACTTTATTAGTTTTTTATGTGTATTTTGGACCTTATATTCACCGCCTTTTGTTTAGTTAATTTGAAAATTCTAAGACAGAGTCCTGGTTTACATTTGAGAAAACTGTTACACAAGATAGATACCTAAATGTGGTTGACCTGTTGATCTTCAGTTTTGTGTAGGTATTTAATTTTACATAAAGTGGAGAGTCATGGCCTATGCTTGACTAGTTTCTTTCAGTTTTTACACGTATGTGATACACTTGGAAGTAAAATGGAAATATCTAGTTATGCTTCATCTGGTAGTATATTATGTCATAAGTAAAATTGGACTAAAAACCAATTTGACCTTAGATATCCAATGCACAATGTAAGAAGAAGAGAAGAAAAAAAATATTCTCACAGTGAATGCACAGAGGAGGAGCCCAATGCAGCGTTCTGGTAGTTTTATTTATAATAGTGCAACATATCTGTCTCTACAGGGGGATCCTTGGATGTATATAGAAAAATTCCAGAGCATGTCCTTGGAAGAATTGCAATAGCAGTGAGTATATATGGCTTCAACTTTATGAAACTGGGGTGATTGAATCTTTCTAGTCAAATCTGTTCCCCTTATATCCTCACGATGTTGTTTTCTTTTTCTTCAATCCCTGTTGACTGCCAGGGCCTTGTCAGCTCTCTCCTTTTGTCATTTTTGCATTTTCTTCTTTTCATAGACCAACCCACAGTAACAACATAGTCACATGACATGCTTCAGGCTTATGGGGACTGTGACCTCTGACCTATTCTGCTTTCATGTGTTTACAGAGACTGTAGTACACTTGCTAACCAGTAACATTTCCAGGTTCTTCAACAAGAAAGCTGTTTGGGGAATATTTTGTAGTTTTGGGCTTATGATTAGAAAATACTTTTCAAGTCTAAATTATTAAAACTATTTATAAGAAAACACTACTTTTTCTTAAAGATTTTTGCAGACTTTTTGTGTTCTTTGTTTTTAAATTTTTTACCAGCAATATCTAGGAATTTATTCCCTTTGTGATTAAAAGCAGTTTTCCTGTTTTCTTTATTCATACATAAATTGATGAAATATTTCAACTAGACTAACATTACTATATAAGCTCCAGATTTGAAATTTGGGATAATGCAGGCTAAACAGTGTCTAAGAGAAGTCATGGGGTGGTGTAATAGTAAACAGTTGCTAAACTAAAGGCACTCTGATAACTTAAGCAGTTTAATTCAGAACAAAGCGATTATACCATGTACCATTTAATTAAATGGCTCTTTTTCTCATTCATTATACATCAAACTGACAGCTCAAATCCTTTAATCCAACATGGACACTTATTTAGTCTTAGTTCATTGTAATTCACAGCTTTCCTTTTTTCTTTCTAATTATTAGTGTGAACTGCCCAGGGTGAGGAGAACTTTCTTTTCTGATGCTATTGCTAAGTAGCTTCTAATCTACATGTTTAGGTAGATTAGTTTAGTATGAAATTTGAGTACTTAAATCACTATTTTAGATGAAAATAAAAATGTTTCATTTCCTCTTTTAATTTCAGAGAGGAAATTGTGGCTTTTGGCAGTTCTTGGCTCTAAAGTTTAATAACACGTATAGTAAAGGGCAAAAAAAGGCAAGGATACCAATTGAAAAAGAAAAAAGTATATGAGTTCTATATACTCAATTAGGTGTTGAACTTGGCTAAAATAGGAATCTGCCTCCTTCAGTCAGAGAAGCGTGCTCTTCCTGGACTTCATAAATCTTACCTCCATCTTGTGTAGAGCCTCCACACAAGGCCATTGGTCTCAATTCTACTGAGTGAGAAGCCTGCAAAGTGAATGGAGTCAGCAAAAATAATAATAACAATTGGGCTTCAAATACCGAGGTTACCTATTGGTTAATCAAAAATATGACAAAAATTATTTTAGTGAAAGCCACTTAAAAGAAGTGCTAGCCCAAAGCATTGTTTATATTTGCCCTTACATTTTTTAAAAATTAGGGTCCCCCCCTTAAATGTGTCCAATATCTTTAGCTTTTATGGCTCATCAGGTTATAGTAATGAAAACTGCCTGTGGCCAGAGTAAAAGAAATGCTTTTGATAATTTTGCTCTTCATCTGCCACTTTTTATAAACTCTGCTGGGGCCTAAGCTTATATAATGCTTCCAAAGTGTATTTTTTTAATGTAATTTGATTAGATTACAAACTTGGATAAGTCTTTGTTGCAGCTGACAAACATGAGTGGAAGGATTCCCCCAATCAAAATAAGACTAGCAAATTGATGTTTGTAGGTCATCTCTCCTCTACTGTTCTGAAGACAGATCAACATTTTTCTTTGAGTTCCCTCCATGAGGCCGAAAAGCACGTGGGTGCTCTTTACCACGTCAGAAGCAACAGAATCAGAGGGGAGAGGAGAGAAATAGGGGTATATTGAATACCTCGTTGTGCCAATGTTGATGAAGTGTTTTATGTATAAATATTATGTCATTTAATCTTTATAGCAAACTCTGTAGATTGTAGGTTATTGATCATATTTTATACATGTGCAAGATGAGGTTTAGAAAAATTAAAGTTATCTATAATCAGTAAAGATTTGAACCCAGCGCTGTTTTGCCCCAAGCCCCATGCTCTTTTCACTCTGCTTTCCTAAGAGAATGAGAAAAAAGGAGAGGAAGGCCTGAAAAGAAGAACAAGGTTAAAGAGGAAAAAAAGAGAAGTATATGAGAAAGGAGTAGAGTGACACATACAATTGCTTCAGATTCCTTTCACATCATAGAACGACATCTGGGCATCTCTTCCTCCCCACAATTAGCTTTATATCCCAGGTTCTAATAACCTGGCATGCTGTTGACGTCCAAAGATCCAAGGTTTGTTACAGGATGGACCCCTGTCAGCTTATAGGATGTGTAGTTTGAATTTTCTCTCATAGAATGTATGGCAAGAGAATATTTTTCCAGGAAAAAAATATCATTCACATAAACTGGGTGATTTCAGCCTTTCAACTGGCTCAGTGATTTTTATCCTCTTTCCATTTGAATGTGGTCTCCTAGAAAGAGGAATGCCTTCCTGCCATTCCCTGCCATCCTTGCACATTTTGTTTTTCCTCTCATTTCTGAAGCAGTGACACTGTGTGCTGTATTTTGAGTGCTAATGTTGACTGAAGTTGTCCCTGAAAGGATGTGCACTTGACATGTCAAGGAGTGAGTGATTGACAGCAGATACAAGTACTTTCAGTGTCAAGGCTTTGTCAAGTCATTGTTGTGAAACCTAGCCTACTGAATACCAATAATACCCTCTAGAGTTTCAATGGACAGATTTCTGGTTCCCTGTACACTGCTTTTTATATGCTTCTAAAGGAAAACGTAATCTATTTTGACAAAGTTGGAAGAACCGTACATTCTTTTTGAAGCTCTAATAAGATTTGTAATTTTACTAAGTATTACAAAATCAGTATTTGTTTCACTTTTTTTCTGCCTGATAATCTGAATATGTGGATTGCCTTCCCCTTGTGTGTTTTCTGGTTATTCATTTCTCGTGGGACCAATTTTTAGTGGTGAACCATCTTTAATGGGAAGGTTTTATAATATGCAAGTAAGGTTATAAATTGAGAAGTTTAACCTTAATTTCAAAACTCAGAGGTGATTACTTCCATGCTAAATAAGATGGCCTCATCCTACTACCCAAAGAAAATTGTTTCATTATTGATTTTTAAGGCAGTATTTTTGCCTCTTTCCTTCCTCTGTTGGTTATCATTATTACTAGTTTGATTTTTTTCTTGTCTTTTCTTTTTGTTTTTTTTACTATCTTACTGTCCAGAACATATGTGTTTTATTGTAATGCCACTTACTCCAAATCCTAGAAAAAATAATTTGCTATAAAAATGTATTCTGTTCTCTTAAAACATATAAACTTACTGTGGAAATGATCATACCTCGCTAGCAAATCTTTCAGGAGTACATCCCCCTCTAAGAAAATAATTAAAATATGTTAATCTCTGCTCAGCATTAATTGATACAGATTTTACCTTCTTTTAAATCTTTAGTATTTGGAAATTGGTTTTCTCCCTTTGCATTTGTCTTTTTAGTATTGCTCTTAGTCTTAATTGATCAACTAAAATCCTTCCAGATTTAGCCTCAACCTTCTTTTCATCATTTGCAAAATAAATATGTAAATCACTCACTTATTCCTCATAATGGCAGGTTTCCTTGTTTTTATAGTCCCGACTCACCTAAAATTTTCTGTAATGGTGGGTACTTTTAAATTCTGGTAGTAAATTTTGAGTGATAGTGGTTCATTCATTGTATCTGATACATAATTATGAATAGTCAACCTTGAAATTGGCAAGTTCACACTCATGTGCATACAGGGTCAGTGGGTATGAATAAAAACATGTGCATCCCCTTTTGCAACCATTTCTATGTAAAGATTGTTAAAGTGTTTAGTGATTAAACTTCTCACATAGAAGGCAGCACTTGTAACTCATATACTTAGGGTCTTAGAAACATCTTTTTTTCAGAATCTTATATGACTGATTATTCTTAACACAGGCTGTTCAATCAAAAATCCATTCTAATTCTAATGTTTGTATTTTCTCCCTTTATTTTTTTGACCTGCCCTTTCAGTGTTTTCTATATGACTCCATACATATGCCTGCATCCACCAGGTTGGCTTGTGAGGCTGCTCAACTTGATATACTTTGATCTTTCCTACCTGAATATCATTTAAAACATTTTTTGGAAATATTTTTTTTAATTATTTTAAACTTACAGAAAGGTTGTAAGATGCTTTCTCCAGATTCCCCAGTTGTTAACAGTTAACCATATTTGGTATGTGTTTTTTTCCTGAAACATTTGAGAGTACGTTGCAGACATCAATGGCCCTTTACCCCTAAATACTTCAGGTGTATATTTCCTAAGAACAAGGACATTCTCTCACATCATTGCTGTATACTGATCAAAATCAGGAAATTAGCATTCATTGGTACAGTACTGCTATCTACTCAGCAGTCCTAACTTAGATTTTGCCAATTGTCCAGTAATACCCTTTCTAGACCAAAAGAATAAACATTTCTGGTCCAGCATCCAGTCTAGGATTACACACTGTATTTAGTTGTCATGTCTCTGGTCTCTGTTAACCCAGAGCAGTCTCTCAGCATTTGTCTTTCCTGACCTTGATCTTTTGAAGAGTATATGGCCCCAGCACTTGGACAGTATATTTTTACCTTGTCCTGAACACTTTCCTCTCTTTCCTTCACATCAGTTGAATCTATTACTTAGAGCTCAGCACTTTGGTAAAGCCTTCCTGATTATGGGCAGGAAAAGCAATCTCTGCTCCACCCATTGTCTTCATTAGTTAGCTTTTAAAAAATGTCTTTCCTTAGTCATAAATGTCACGACTTAAAAAAAAAAAAATCCACATACAGAAGTATAAGAAAGGAAAGCCTTTCCTCCCTGCCCACACCACCACTGAGAACTTAGTAGACGCACTTCCAGGTCATGTTACATGCACATACCTTCCTTTTTTTCATTCATCATGCCTTATCTTCAGAACATTGTAAGCCCATTAAAGGAAGGAGGGCTGTAGTTTACACATTTGGCATGCTCAAAGAGCCTGGCACAGAAATGGGAGATGTGTAATAAATGATTATTGGTTTTCAGAGTTTTAAAGGAAGAATTATGGTTGATAATGATTATATGTTTAAATGTGGACAATTTCTGATAAAAAATCATCATTGGACTGTTTCTCTTTCTTAAATTTAGGTTGTTAAAGGCCTTACCTATTTGTGGAGTTTAAAGATTTTACATAGAGGTATGTACTGTGCTTACAAGCTCTGAATTAATTTGTGAGGTTGGGTGGGGAACTCTCCAGATACCTTGCTTTTTAAATAAAATAAGCGATCTGATATTTGAGCCAGCTGATGTATTTGGTAGTCAAAAAGATGCCTGCTTTATAAATGTTTTGCTTATTTTCTCCTTCAGCTGCTCTGATTTAGATTATAGGCATGGTATTTTTGTGGATGTTTACCAAACATGTAAAAAGGTATTTCATAGTATTTGAAAATGACAGGATCTGATTTTTAATCCTTAACTCTAATTACTGCAAAGCCTTCACTTTCTATACAATTGCATCCCTTATTAATGCTTCAGATATCAACATACACTGGTCCTTAAAAGATTGCTTCACATACCTTGAAAGTAAAGCTTTAAATAAGGAGTTGGGGAATGTGTCAGAAATTAGTCTCCCAGTCCATTAACAGAACACACGAGAGGAATAATCAGGTAACTGTGGAATGTTGTGAAAGGAACCTCCCTTTGAATTTTTCAGTGTTCTCAAAATGTATGACTTCATTTGGAGCAAATTATTAAGAGAGAAACAGGCTATAGCAAAGCAACTTCAGGGTCTCCTATTACTAACAGTACTGTGATTTTACACATTTGCTCAGCCCCACTTTATGCACATTTGGGGAATGCAACAACATACACATTGGATGTGATTAAAGGAAAGTTTTTTTAAAAAAGCTATAAGCTTTGAGAGAGCGAGTAAACAACTGATGCCTTCAAATGTAGTATCACATTGGTCACTAAGTGTTGTTTTTTGTTGTGTGGTTTTAATATCCTAGTGATTTCAGATTTCTTCTTAAATCCCTCATCCTCTTTCGAAGAGGAGGTGTAGACTTTGGCGAGTAAAACTTGCAGTTCTTGAAGGTGTTTATGTGGATTAAATGGAATCAGGAACCAAATTTTCTCTTAAAGCCAGTTTAGTCTATTTCTAGAGTATAGTTGGTGCAAAATGTAGACATAGGGGGAGTGAGCTGAGTTGCGTTAGTGTTACTCTTCCTGGGAAGAAGTCATCATGTGAATGCATCTGGTGGGTGAGAAAAGAATGGAGCATTTTCACGACCATGGTTAAGAGAGAATGGTATTTATTTCTTTTTTTTTCTTTTTCTTTTTTTTTTTTAAAGAGAAAATGGTATTTAACATAATATGACCTATATTGCTACCATTCCCTGTACTCCCACCTCCCCACACTCACCAACCCATGAAGTGGTAATGGCCATTTTAATAGGAGTTAACACAGTGGTCAGTTCTTGTCATTTTATTGATTTTTATGGACATCTGCTATCCTTTTGACAAAGGAACTCAAGGAAGACATCAATTCTCAATAGCAAATCCTTCATTAAAAGGACCTTGCCATGGAAATGCAAATGTTACTATTAAAGTGATCCTTAGTATCATCCTATACTCTGGGCATACAGCATACTTCTGGCTTATAGTGAATTCTCCCTAGTCATAACTTTCTGTGAGGAATCTTAGAAGCACTTAAAACTATAGTGGATAGAGAGATACTGTTTAGTTATTCTGCAGTCATTTTTATTTTTTCTTCTTTGCAGTCATTGATTTTAGTTTTACTCTTCATTTTGGAGAAAAAAATTGAATTTTTCTTTGAAATGGGATCTTGATATACATGTTTCAAATGGATTTATGCCTGGGATCTAAAAATAAAGTGCAAGGTGTACGTCAGATTCCCAGAACAACCATCTGTAATCACTGTGGGCAAGTGTGGTCGACCAGAGCCTCTCAGGCAAGTAGGTCCTCCCCAGTTCTGGATGCAGCTTGAGCTAAGAAAAGGTTCTTTGGTCAGTTACTGTGGAAGCCTTCACTTTCTATACAATTGCACCCCTTCCTTTTACTAACATTTCAGATATCATCATACACTGTGCCTTAAGAGATTGCTTCACATACCTCGGTGACCTTGGTGGCTTTCCTGATTGAGGACATAAAGTTTTCAAAAAGGAATCCTGAACTTGTATGTCTCTTCTCAGTCCTTGCTGGATTCCTACAGCATCACCCACTGTAAAATGCCCCTAGTTAAGGGAAGAAGATATCTGTGAGGGGCTGAGTGGGGATAGTGGTAAAACAAACCCTCCCTAGGGATTTGGGTTTTAAATAAATGCCCGTGAGTGAATGTGCGTCTGCATCTGTCTCGATGGAAAGACTAATGAATTACAGTGCAGGTGAACAATTATTCCGCAGTAATTATGGGTACTCGGCTAAAGAAATAATATGCTGTGGTAATACACCTCATTAAATATATTTATATGCTTAGCTTTAGAGTTTCCTGGTTATTCATGGAAACTTTTACCTTCTGGATTTAAAAGCATGTGTTTTTATTTGAAGAGTGGAAGAAGCCAGGTGTCCCTGAAGACTTTTGTGAAGCATTGTAATGAGAAATTTACTCTAGATTGAGTAGTTGTTAACTTAATATTTTAGAGGTTTTGTCCATATTTAATAACTTGGATTCCATAAAAATAAGATTAAAGATGCCTTTTTATTTACCAAAAAGCCATTTAATTTTCTCCCTGATTAAAAAATTATAGCTTTTTAGATCAGTTCAATCAGGCAATTAAAGATCAGAGCTTCCAAGTTCAGCTAAGGCAATTAAATAGGTAATATACTTGTTTATACACTTTTGCTATATAGGCTCATTGCTGTACCTTCTTAAAAGCCCATATACTCATTTTTGCTTTCTCTAAATGAACGATGATGGGAATTCTAGCTGAATATGTGTCACATTGTCAAATCAAAGGCAGTGGTCCTTTTGCGGGGGTAGGGGCGGGGGATTGGGGGGGCACTACAGGTTCGGTGAGAACAGAGTAAACAGAAGATGGTGCAGAGAAATGCTCATGAGTGATCTAAGTTTCTTTCTCTTTTGTCTTGGTCTAAGTACCTGTGTTCTTCGATCATCATTTCTTTCCCTACAAATGCTGCCCCTAGAGCCAGGGTCTTGTACTTATGAACACAAATTTTAAAAGATGAAGAAACGGAGTTGCATTCAGTTACCTAATGAGAAGAGAAAAATACTATTTCTCACATTTAAATGGCTTCCTTGGAATACCATGGTCCTGGATTTTTAGCCATAAAACATAAATGCGTAAATAGTATCTTTTGGAATTTATAAAACACAGTTAATGACTTCCAGACAAGCTGGTAAAAATTAAGAGTCTTTCCTGCAGCGCATATTCAGTGAGGACTGTAGAGTGGAACGAACTCTGAGCAGCGCAGTGAGACCACCCACCCCATGAGGCTTGTTAGTCTGGCACGGTTTTGTTCCTTTGATGTGTATTATGTCCACTGGACATTTTTTTTTATGAATTAAAGTATAACAGTTACTGTTCATAATGGATTATCAAATATTACATTCAATAAGGGTTTTAAAATTTTATTTTTTAAGATTTTATTTGAGAGAGACAGAGAGCATGAGTGGGGAGAGGAGCAGAGGGAGAGAGGGAAGGACAAGCAGACTCCCTGCTGAGTGGGGAGCCCAGTGTGAGACTCAGTCCCAGGACCCTGAGATCATGACCTGAGCCCAAGGCAGACACTTAACCAACTGAACCAGCCAGGTGCCCCATCAATAGGTTTTACTGTTGTTTATTTTGTTCTTGTAAAGATTTGTTTGAGATATATATGCAAGTATTTCATTATCAAATGCTAATAATGAGCACCAGTTTTTATTATATAATAACTATGAATTAATCACTTTATCCAGTTTAAGCACATATCACTTCCAGATTAAGCCAGGAAGAGAGTTTATTATTCTTTGTATTATCAGGTCAAAAGTTATGAGAACCTTTTCTCTAAGATAGACATGTGGTATCACATGAGGACATAATTATTAAAAATGTTTGAAAGTTCCACCAAGATTAACTACTGTGGAAAATTGTCTTTATTAAATAGCACATGTGTGAGCCCTGTAAGCAAAGAATGTACTGACTGGATAAAAACAAAGAAAATGAACAGTGAGAAAGTCTGGTAGACCAGATTTGACAGTACAGCAAACATTGCAGCTTGACTTCAAAACATACATCGCCACTAATGAGGTGAGAGCCCTGCATATTAATAAACCTGCAGCTCCAGCCATAGCCATCATTACCCACATCAAACATAAATACAAGATTAACACCTGTGCCATTTCTTTGGAAGATGTGAGAATGCCCTGGCAGTAACTGCTCTCTCTTTCCTGAGGATAAAAAAGTAGAAATGGAAGGGTAATGAGAATAGAGCTTAGATTAAGAAAATAAAATTGGCAATCAGGCTTGGGCAATCTTATACAGTTGGAGAAGTTCATAGAAAGAAAAAAAACCTAGATAGTTGGTGTCCCAAGACATTTTTTGTATATATGAACCTGGTTCGTTTCATCTGCTTTCTCTAGTAGGAGAGTTTTTTAATGTTTTTGTATTATATATAAATATATTTTTTAAATTTTTAAAAATATTTTATTTATTTATTTATTTATTTATTTGAGAGGGAGAGAGAGAGCACATGTGACACGTGTGAGGGAGAAGGATTGAATCTCACGTAGAGTCTGCACTGAGCGCAGAGCCTGACACCGGGCTTGATCTCAGACCCCGAGTTCACGACCTGAGCTGAAACCAAGAGTCAGGCGCTTAACCGACTGAGCCACCCAGACACCCCTATATTTTTTAATTTTTTATGTTATTCTGAAGGCAAATGCTATGCAAATAGATTTGTGTTTAGAGAAAATAAGTCTTGTGGTTTCAACATGTTATCTTCTCCTCCTGGCTTTACTTATTATAAATCTGGCCTCACACAGATCTAATTGGTGCTACCTTAGATTCCAAAGTCGTGTTGTTGGTTCAGTCATTTAGCAACTATTTATTTAATACCGGGTATGTTCCAGGCACTGCTCTAAGTGCTTGGAATACATTAGTATAAGGAAAAAAAAAAAAGATTCCTATACTCATGGAACTCATTCTAGCAGGGGTAGAACAGGGTTGGCAAAGAATCCATAAATAATAAACATAATAAAAAAGTGAATACATTGTGTTAGAAGATGGTTAGTAATATGGAGAAAAGAAAAAGTAGATCAAGCTTGGGGCAGCCAAAGGCTAGGTTGCAGTGTTCTCTGGGTAGACCTCAGAGAGAAGATGAGCTTGGAGCAGAGGCTTGGAGGAGGAGAGGAGCTGGTCAAGTAAGTATATGGGGGAATAGAGCAGAAGACACCAGGTAGGGTATGTCTGGAGTGTTCACAGAACAGCAAGGAGACTAGTTAGGAACTGTTGCAGTAATCCAGGTGAGTTACAGAGGCTCAGCTCAGGGAGGCAGTTGTGAAGATGGGGAGAGGTGGTCAGATTCTGGACATATTTTAAGTGTAGAATCAACAGACTTTCCTAATGGATTACTTGGGGGTATTAAGAGAAAGAAAGGAGGCAAGGTTGCTTGAAGTTTCAGCAGTGAATAGTTCAGTGTGCTAAAAAATGTTTCCTGCTACTTTTTTCTGTTAAAAGGGAAACCTTCACTAAAATTAAAGAAAAAAGAGATAATATAAGTGCCGACAAGAATATGGAGTAACAGAAACTCTCCTGCATTGCTAGCAGGGACATGAAATGGTACAGCTGCTTGGGGAAACAGTTTGACACTTTCCTGCAACATGAGGCAGCAGTCTCACTCCCAGTGGCTTGATTCACAGTCCCCCCAAACTGGAGACAACCCAGATATCTTTTAGACAGTGAATGAATAAACAAGCTATAGGTAATCCATAAAATGGGATACTTCTCAGTAATAATAGGGAACAAACTACTGATACAGCAACATGGACGAATATCAAAGACTTTATGCAAGGTGAAAGCAGTCAGTCTCAAGAGGCTACCTCTTGTGTATTCCACTTGTATGACATTCTGGAAATGGTAAAACTGTATGGATAGAAAATGCGTGGGTGGTTGCCAAAGGGTGGAGGGGAGGTTGACTGTAAAGCTATGAGGGAATTTTGGGGAGTGTTAGAAATGTTCTATATCTTGATTTTGGTGGTGGTTATATAACTGTACACATTTGTTAGAACACACAGATCTGGGGCACCTAGGTGGCTCAGTCAGTTAAGCATCTGCCTTCGGGTCAGGTCATGATCCCGGGGTCCTGAGATCGAGCCCCATGTTGGGCTCCCTGCTCAGTAGGGATTCTTCTTCTCCCTCTCCCTCTGTGATCTCTCTTGCTTTTGCTCTCTCTCAAATAGATAAAATCTTAAAAAAAAAAAAAACACAAACACATAGATCTATACACCTGGAAAGTGTGAATTTTACTGCAGTAAATCAGACAAAAAAAGGAAGAGAAAGAAGGAATTCTCTTCTCATCAGTGTGGTGGAAACAGTACTTTAGAAAGAAGTTTCCCCTGCCAGAAAGGCAAATCATTCTTTCAAAGAGTCTTGGTGATTCTGTCATTATCACCATACTTCATGGTTCCTGAAAAATCCTATCTATGTTTGGTCTAGCAAATCAGTAGGTTGGAAAAAAAATCCCTGATGATTTAAAGGACATTTGCAATGTCAGAAAGAGAAAGAGAGAGAGAGAGAAACTTAAAAGTAGCTGTTGTCATTGACCAGGAATTGGGAGCATCTGGAAATTGGACAAAATTTTCTTTCCTTAGTTAAGTCATTTTTTTCTCTTATAATTAGTAAAGAACTTCAAGTATACAGCACTGACTTGGCCCAATTTGGACAACTTAAAAAGCTTAATTTCCAAGAAGGAATAAAGCTTTGTTTGAATTCCCAGTTCAGTCACACTGATTGACTGCCTCGTTGTGTGACCCTGGAAAGACAGATTTCTCCTGCTCTCTGGGCCTCAGTTTCCTCTTATATACATTGAAGGGATGGCTAGGTGATCACTCAAATTCCTTCAAGCACCAGGATTCCATACTCTGTGATCCGGGATGGACAGAAGTATGACAGGCTAGTGAGGTAAGGGAATAAGGCTAATCAGAGAGGTATATGGGAGAAAAAAAGAAAAGATCGGGAATCCCTGAGAGTAGATTATGCTATGAAAATAATAGTAGGAGTAGTAATAGTAATAATAATGAATATTTATGAAGCATTACTCTGTAGCAGACACTGCCCTAAGTGCTTGATTTGTCTAGACTATTTTGTATCCAAAGTGGGGTATTCCAGGAAGTATGAAATCATTTAGAACTGAAGATGAGATACTGTGAAATGCAAACAAATTGAGAAAGCAGTGTGACTTAGCTAAGAAAATGGGTGCTTTTGGGGCACCTGGATGGCTCAATTGGTTAAGCGTCTGCCTTTGGCTTAGGTCATGATCCCGGGGTCCTGGGATCAAGGCCCATGTCAGTCTTCCTGCTTAGTAGGGAGTCTGCTTATCCCTCTGCACCCCACCCCCACTTATGCTCAAGCTCGTGCCCAAGCTCTGTCTCGCTCTCTCTCTCTGAAGTAAATAAAATCTTAAAACATAAAAAAAGAAAATAGGTGCTTTCTAAACCAGACTGGTATAATAAAATCAAAAGACATCTTTAAAGGGAAAGGGTTTTTCGACTATAAAGTATACTGAAATAAAGTATTTTTGCTAACATGTTGAGACACAACACGGATGGAAAAGAAAATTTTTTTTAAATCTTTTTATTTTGAAATAATTATAGATTCACAGGAAGTTGCCAAAAAAGGTACAAGAAGGTCTCATGCAAGGGTATTCTTTTTAAGGAAGGAATTTGGACGAGAATTGGAGGCTGATAATCCAAAAGAGTATAGGCAGGTGAATGTTATATATATTTGCGAATGCCTTTTACACGAGATCGGTGTAAATTTTAAGATCTAAAAAATGTTAGAAGAATATTTGTATTACATCCCCAAATTATTCTATTTATTAAATGAGAGAAGAGAATGAGATGGTAGAAGTAAAACCTTTGAATTCCTTAGGAAAGAAATGTTGATGTCAAGGTGGCAGTGTTAATACCTTAGTGGTTAGTGAAGTTCGGATTTTTGGCAGAAACGAATTAGGAAATGATCATTTGCTGGATAAAGTGATTCTCGAGGGAAAGGATTATTGGAAAGTACTACTATCAGTTGAAAACTAACCTGGTTAATTTTAAGTAACTTGGGAAAAATGTGCACAAAACTTTCATAGCAGCCTCTTTTGTAGAGATGTACTCAGCGTGTGCTTGCTCATAGGTTACAGTGAGCTTTTGATCTAAGCCATATTTTTGCTATCTGGACGGGCAGACACAGCTGTTTTGTTTTGTTTTGTTTTGTTTTGTTTTGTTTTGTTTTTAAAGAACTGCTTAGTGTTTGAGCAACCCAAGTCATTTAGAAAGGAATCATCCCCAGCTGGGTTTATGTTGAACCTGAGAGGCTGAGAGAGCCACAGTGTGGAGGCTCCTTCCCTGAGCTCTGTGACTGCTTCAGTCACGTGTGTCTGGAGGGGCAGTTGTGTTAAGTGAGTGCTAGTGATGGAAGCACAGTTACCTTGGCTCCTGTCTTTAAGTCCTTTAAATACTGTCCTTTAACTGTAAATATTCATCACATGCCAGTGCTGTAGTAGATCATAACTCACGAACATTTGTGTTTTTGAGGAGAAATGGATTTAGCCCATTAACTGAGGTAAACAAACTAGCTTAATGACTGTGGGTTGTTGGTTTTTCTCCAGCTCTGACAATCCACACAAGTGAACGTCTCTACAAATCAAGCCTCCTTCCCCACGTTGGTCATTCATTTTCTTTGCCTCGGGTAATCACTGGGGATTCTGTATTTGTGGTAATGATCTTCAAAAGACAAGAAACCCCATATGACATTACTTAAAAGTATTCTTTTAAAAGAATATGTGTCTAGAATGTATAAAGAACTCTGAAAACTCAACAGTAGAAAGACACAAAGACACATTGCACTGAAGAAGATATACAAATGGCAAATAAGCACATGAAAGGATGTTCAGCATCGTTAGCCAAATTAAAACCACGATGAAATATCACTACATACCTACTAGAATGGCTAAAATTTAAAAATAGAGATAACACCAAATGCTGACAAGGATGCAGAGAAACTAGATCACTAACACATTGCTGATAGGAATATAAAATGATACAGCCCCAATGGAAAACAGTTTGGCATTTCTTAAAAATTTAAATATGCAACTACCACCCAACCCAGCAGTGGCACTCCTGAGCATTTATCCCAAAGAAAACTTAGGCTTACACAAAAACCTGTACACAAATGTTCATAGCAGCTTTATTCATAATAGCCCAAAACTGGAACCAACCCAGATGTCCATCAGTGAGTGAATAATTAAATGTTGTACATTTATACTGTATAATACTACTCAGCAGTAAAAAGGAATCTCCAGAGAATTATGCTGAGTGAAAAAAAGCCAGGCACAAAAAGTTACATACAGTATGATTCCATTTTTATAATATTTTTCAAATGACAAAATTATAGAAATGGAGAAGAGATTAGTGGTTTCCAGGAGCTAAGGAGAATGTTCGGGGCCAGAGAGAAGTGGGTGTGGCTAGGAAAGAGTATAATGATGGACACGTTCTCTGTCTCGATTGCATCAGTGTCAGTACCCAGTTGGTGATATTGTACTGTAGTTTTACAAGATGTTACCATGGATAGAGGATATACAGGATGTCTCTGTATTGTGTCTTAAACTGCATGTTGATCTACAGTGATCTGAAAATAAAAAGCTTAATTAGAAAAAGTATGTGGTCTTTCTATAGTTGTCTGTGTGGGTGGTCTACTTAATCAAAGAGGGCTGTTCTGGCCTTAGTTTTTCTTTCTCCTATGCATCTGTGATAGGATTTATCATAGCAGAGTCATCCCTGTTAGGACGTCTCTAACAGGAAGAAGAACCCAGGGGAAATACCATGCAGGCCACCTCCCCCTCCCTTTCTGAAATGAGTAGCCTTGGAAGCCTTAGAGGAAAGAGAAGAGATCATGTGCCCATACAGAAAAGGAATACAAGTGGGAGAGGGTTGTTTGTCCCACTGTCACCTCCCCTAAAGTCCTTCTACCTTGCTGGGAGTTGGGATTTAGTGTCAATTATGCAATCCCTATGTATTTTGATTCACAGGTTTTTATAGTACCCTAAAGGGAGCCCCTGGCCTTTATGGTGAGCCCTGTCCAACCACCCAGCAGGATGCACTCTGTCTGAGGCCTGATGCATGTTTGGTTCACTAAGCCCCTCAGACAGCTCTGATCATAGCTTTGTCTCATAGGCAGACCATGAAGTGTAGTAGCTTATCAGAGGAAGATGGAGAACACCTGTGTGACGGTCATTTCTGCTGGTGAGAGGATGGAGGCCACAGTTAATGTGTGGTACTGATTGTATGCCACCACATGTTTATGAAATGAATAAATTGAATCATAGCTTTTTGGGAATAATGTTTTTCTCTGAGAATTTTTTCTGTGAGAAAAAAATTGTACCGTAGTTTTATGTAGCTTCATTGGAAGTTATCCTTTTTGCCCTTTCTAGTGTTAAAAGAGGTTTATCCTCAGATAGAACACTGCCAGAATGTTGAGCAGTTACAAGACCTCTTCACACCCATTCTTTTCTCCAAAGACCTAGTTTGAAGTGATCAGCACCATGGAAATCAAGTCCATTATTTTGCTGTTGGAGTATTAAGTTCCCCCTGGACTGCGTGCAACAATAATTATCATTCACCGAATACCTTCTATATACTACTGTATTAGATCTTTTGTGTATATTATTTCATTCGAGCTTCATGATAGCCTTGCAAGAAAAGTATCATTGTATCCCCATTGTTAGATGAAGAAACTAAGGCTCAGGGCGCCTGGGTGGCTGTCATTGGGTGTCTGCCTTCGACTTGGGTGATGATTCCAGGGTCCTGGGATCGAGCCCCACATCAGGCTCCCTGCTCCGTGGGAAGCCTGCTTCTCCCTCTCCCACCCCCCCGCTTGGATTCTCTCTCTTGCTGTCTCTCTCTCTGTCAAATAAATAAATAAAATCTTAAAAAAAAAAAAACAAACAAACTAAGGCTGAATAAGGCTAAAGAATTTAGTCATAAAAAAGGCAATCAGGTTGGTGGTCTAATGGAAGAGCTCTGGTTTTAGGGTCAGACCCAGGTTTAAGTTCTGCTTCTGCCTCTTAATTCAACTTTGCGATGTGACCTTGGGTCAGTTCCTTAACGTCTTTGAGGTCACAGCACTGTGCCTCATACTTAATAGCTATTGTATAGTTCAAATAACGCTTCACAAGAAAAGCAGCAAGATGTTATGTAGGAGAATAGTTAGAACCTTCCCCAAACTTTCCTCCTTCTCTGCTTTTCTGTGAGAAGTGGAAAAATCTAAAATAAAACATCTGAAGATCAGCCAGCTATTCAATGCCAAAGCGGGGATAATAGTCCAGCCGATAAATTCAGTTGTGGTGTATCTTATAAATATAATATAGTTTGTTAAGGCTTAAGACTTAGGATTGGAGGGGTACCAGGGTGGCTCAGTCAGTTAAGCATCTGACTTTGGCTTGGGTCCTGATCTCAGGTTTTTGGGATCAAGCCCATCAGGCTCCTTGCTCAGAGAGGAGTCTGCTTGTCTCTCTCCCTCTCCCTCTGCCCTTCCCCCCACTTATGATCTCTGTCTCTCTCTCAAATAAATAAATAAAAATCTTTAAAAAAAAAGACTTGGGATTGGAGACTCTAGTTGTGTAGCCCTAGGCAAGTAATTTTATTAGAGTCTCAATTTACACATCTGTAAAATGGAGCTAATATTTATCTCAATGGTTATAATGAGAATTAAATGAGTTAATAATGCATATGATGATAATGCATTTAGCTCTGTGTTTGACATATACAAGTACCACAGAGGTATTAGCTGCTAGAATGTTTCTTTCTTTCTTTCTTTCTTTCTTTCTTTCTTTCTTTCTTTCTTTTTCTTTCTTTCTTTCTTTCTTTAGGGGAGGGAGGGGCAGAGGGAAAGAGAGAGAGAATCTCAAGCAGGCTCCACTCAGTGCAGAGCTCAAATTTAAGAGTTGGTCACTCAACCGACTGAGTTACCCAGGCACCCCTAGAATTTTTAATTTCTTTTAAACAATTTACTAGAGTTGGTCTTGTGGACATGCTGCTTCAAGTGAAGTCTACAATCAAAATGCATCTTACAGTTTATTTATGCATTTAATGTAGTATTCCATTGCTTTCTTTCCTTTTTCACTGAAAAGCTTTTGTAGTCAGTAGGAGTCTTAGAATTCGTGGTGTCTTAGATGTGGGGATGTAGGTTCCTCCAGAGCTGGGGCAGAATATATGTCTCAGGAACTTGTTCTTCCGCACCTGCTCTTTCTCACACACTGACCGGAATATGTACATATTGCTAGGTAGGAATCTAAAATACACTATGCTAGAAGGGAACCTCTTTTACTTACTGTGAAAGGATTGAGGGAAGGCAGCAGCCGTTTTGCCCTTGGTATCAGCCTTGTAAATGCTGCGTGTCTCTTGCCTTTCTCATACATGAAGGGGAAAACCAGGTTTGTTGTCTCCATTCTGAACAGAATCATGACTCTAGATAATAGCTGCCATTTCAGATAGCTAATTTTATTTAAGGCTTTGCAAGAATCTTGGACGACCTACCCTTTATTACGTGATGGAGTGATTAGAATAACCTATATTGCATTGTGGTTTTCTCTTATGTGCGTTCCTGTTGTGCACAGATGAATTTGTAATGCAGAATGTCGGCATAGTCTATATTTAATTGTACCTGCTGCTCTCATTCATTAGAATGCAGTCCCCAAGAAATAACTAGATAGATACATTAGTTGTTGTCTTTTCATAAGACAATTAAACGTAATGACAGTTAATGAAAGGAGGTTCCTGTAGCACCCTTGGAACAGTGCTAGGAGAGGGTACCAGGTGGGGAGACCTGCTAGTGTGTCCTCTGGCTCCTGGCAAACTGAGAGCGGCTTCCTGGCATGCAGGCAAAACCGTGTAATTGCTTTATGGAGGGAAGAAGTTGAAGAGAAGTTTATTTCTGCTTTCACTGTCATCCACAACAGAGCCACATACCATATTTCAAAACTGAGACCGCGTTCCCTTAAGAATTGTAACCATGCCTATTTCTAAAAGTGTCCAGTGAAGCTTACCCATGAAAGCACAAAACAAATTAAATATTTTAAGTATAAAACAAGAACAGATACCAAAAGGGAACAGAAGTAGCAGATACCATCAGCACTTGATATGAATAGATCACAGCAAAAAGGGAATCCTCGATTTGTGTGGTTTTCCTTTTCTGACAGGAGAAAACGTGTGGTAGCTTGTACAAAGTCAACATTTTCTTTGGAGCTAATCTTACCAGAAAATTGACATGTAGATCCCTATACAAAGCACACTGGGGAACTCCACCTATAGTTTAGTGAAAGTGCTTTTATTTATCTGTTTTGAACAGCTCCCTCAGCACCCAGCCATATCGTGACTGAGGGTAGCCTCCCACTCTGACCCCTGATTGTGTTGGGAGCGGGGGCTGGGCTGTGGGCAGCAGGGCCTTTTGTGAAGAGCTGCAGAAAGCACATGCTCTTGTGGGCTCCAGTCTTTATTAGCAAGCTTCAGCTTGATGCTGTTTTTGTGGATTGTTTAATGGCTAATTGATGCAGCATGTGTCAAGATACAGTTTCTTGCATGAGGCGGTTATGGCTGGCAACATGGGTTGTCTCAACATGATACCAATTTCCACAGTCATTTTGGTCAATTCAGTGGGAAAAAAAAAAAAAGAGTCAGTCCAGCCTGAAAATCAGAGCAGTTTCTGAAGGTCTTTGAGGCAACTATGGTTGGTTGACCAAATTTTTCATGTTTGAACCAGTTGTTTTCACATTTTGTATACATAGCCTTAGTCATTTGGGGAAATAGTCTTAAAACACACAGAAGTGACACTTAAAAATTCGTGTCTTTAAATATTTATAATCAGTCAGGCCTTCTAGGATATCAGTTTTGAGGGGGAATAACCATTTTGCCATTGGTGTATAGTATATGATCATTGTAATTAACTGATGTTTCATATTTTGTTATCAGTAGAGTAGGAAAGTGACCACGGTGACCACAAAGCACCTGAGACACTATGGAGAATAAGTCAAATTGTGTTTTGAGGTTGGTTTTTTTAAGCAGTTTTATTGATCTGTAACTTACATATCATAAAACTCACCCATTTTAAGTGTATGATTCAGGGATTTTTAGTAAGTTACAGAATTGTGCAACTATCCCCATGATCCATTTTGGAACATTTCCACCACCCCAGAAAAGTCCTCATGCCCATTTGCAATCAGTCCCTGCTCCCAGCCCCAGGGAACCACTGATCTATTTTCTGACTTTATAGATTTGCCTTTTCTGGACATTTTATAAAAACAGAATCATACAATATAAAATCTTTTTTTTTCCTAAGTAAACTCTGTCCACAACATGGGGCTTGAACTCACAACCCTGAGATCAAGAGTCGCATGCTCTACCAACTGAGCCAGCCAGGCACCTCAGTATACAATCTCTGCTGTCTCACTGCTTTCACTTAGCATAATGTTTTTGAGGTTCATCCATGCGGTATCATATGTCATCCTTTCCTTTTTATTGCTGAACAATAATCTTTATATGGCTAGATCACATTTTATCCATCCATTTGCTAGTAGACATTTGGATTGTATCTAGTTTTGGGCTATTACAATGCTGTTATTCATATACAAGTCTTTATTTGATTCTCTGGTTTCATATCTCTTGAGTAGATATGTGCAGGTGGTTAGTATCTTTCTTTAAATATTTGTGATCAGTGAATCAGGTCATCTGGTACATACCACTTTTGAGAAGGAATAACCATTTTACTATTGATCCATAGTTTATGATCATTGTAGTTAACTGATGTTTCTTATTTTGTTAAAGATAGAATAGGAAAGAGGGGCGCCTTGGTGGCTCAGTCAGCTAAATATCCAACTCTTGATTTTGGCTCAGATTGTGCTCTCAGGGTCGTGGGATTTAGCCCCACATCAAGCTCCATGCTCAGCATGGAGTCTGCTTGTCTCTCTCCCTCTGCTCCTCCCCTGCTCATGCTCTCTCTCTGTCTTTCAGATAAATAAAATATGGAGCGCCTGGGTGGCTCAGTCGGTTAAGCACCTGCCTTCAGCTCAGGTCATGATCTCAGGGTCTGGGACTGAGCCCTGCATCGGGCTCCTGGCTCAGCAGGGAGTCTGCTTCTCCCTCTCCTGCCCCTCCCTCCCCGCTTGTGTTCTCTCTCTCTCTCTCTCTCTCTCCCTCTCTCAAATAAATAAATCAAAATGATAATAAATTAAATTAAAATTAAAATCTCTTAAAAAAAGAGTAGGGAAGTGACCACGAAGATTATGTGGTAAGTTTATGCTTCATTTTTTTTTTAAGATTTTATTTATTTATTTGACAGAGACACAGCGAGAGAGGGACCACAAGCAGAGGGAGTGGGAGAGGGAGAAGCAGGCTCCCCGTGGAGCAGGGAGCCTGATGCGAGCTTGATCCCAGGACACTGGGATCATGACCTGAGCCAAAGGCAGACGCTCAACGACTGAGCCACCCAGGCGCCCCTCCTTAATTTTTAAAGACACTTTCAGGCTGACTTTTATTCAGTTAGAGCCTCCTGTAGAAAACTCTCTACTATTATCTTATATGTTGAGGTCCAGCTCTGTTACAGGCACTGCTAAGCACACAGTCCCACTCAGTTTTCCTAACAACCTGTCAGTGCAGGAAGATCAGATATCACCCATAATCTTATATATCATATGCACCTGAGCACATGCACACATGTACAGTTGCACACTTTCTGTGTCATCTCTGTTTCCTCTGACAGGATCTGACCAACAGAAATCCATTCCGATTTTCATAAAAATCTATCTGCATAAAATGACTAAATTTTTTTCTAAAATGAAAAAAGATAAGAAATACCTGATTTAAAAATGGGTCACTTTGCATTGTACCTTTATCTTAGTTTCTCCAACATGATATTGACCTCTTGGCCGAGATAGATTAAAATCGGACTGCTGCGAGTTAGGGAACTCCAAAACATATTTTATATATAATGTGAACAACGTTAGAGTTAATTTGGTTTTTCATGAAAGCCTTATGTTTTACATTAGATGAAGCTTATTTCTTTTTAGTGGTATGAAGAGGACTTATAATTTTGCACACTTCATTTGTATTTTCTTTGAGAAAGTGTCTCGGTTAAAATCAATGCCCTACTATTCATTTAAGCTCCCTTGCCTTCAATAAAACTAATTGATAAACCCTAATAATTAATGGCCTGATTAAACTAAAATGACTTACATCTGTCCTGATGATTGCCATTTATAATCAGTCACTTTAATGACTCATCTTTTTTACTCTTTGCTTATAGAAGAAGGGCTATGGTGTTTTTAAGTAAGCTGAATAAAAAACTATATGCTTTCAATTGCTGTTTGTTTTCCATAACTTGAGACTGCATTAAAATAAGCATAAATACTCCTTAAAAGAAACTTTGTGCCTAATCTGTCATGTTTATGGCTTGGAGTGAAGTTGAAAACAAACCAGAAAAAAACACTTCAGTATTCCTGGAGTGGGTCTCAAGAGTTGTAGAATTTGCATGTTTTAAATGAAAACTTGGAAGTAATAAGTTCGGTGGCTATATACTAGGAATATATATATTGGAATATTTTATTTAGATGAAGTAAAACTTAAATTGGAGGAGCCATACTCATTCCAACATTTAAAAGAGATCCCATTTGTGTATGTGTTGTGGTGAGTGCTGTGTATTGTGTAAGACTGATGAATCACAGACCTATACCCCTGAAACAAATAATACATTATATGTTAGTAAAAAAATTTATATCAGTAACAAAAAAAAGTAAATAAATCCTAAAATCACAAAATAAAGTTTTATGATTAAAAAAATAAAAGAAATCCCATTTGCTTCAAATTCTGCCAAATGAATTAAGATTTAGCTTAACTAAATAGAGCCTTAATATTATACCCTATCTATTTCAAAAAAGGATTTGAGGGGCACTTGCCTGGCTCAGTCAGAAGAGCATGTGATTCTTGATCTTGGGGTTGTGAGTTGGAGCCCCACACTGGGTGTAGAGATTACTAAAAAAATAAATAAATAAATAGTAAACTTAAAAGATTTTAGGCAGCTTATGGTATCAGGTCAAAACAATGAACAAAAGATAAATGACAAGAATTTTTAAATAAAGAGATATTCCCACCTTTGCCCAGGAAGCAATCACTGGCATGGGATTTGTCCTCCACCAAAAACAACTAAGAAACTGGACAAAATTTATGAAACATCTGTTCATAACAAACATTTCAGGACTATGATCCCTGAGAAAAGGTAACAGATGAAGTGAACTCTATAATCACCCAAGCCTTCTGCCTTGACACAGTTTTTGGACTGCAGCATAGGGAGAGGGGACCCAGAGAGAGCCCAGAGGCCTTACTGAGCTGAAGAGACAGAGTTTGGAGATCAAGAAAGCCAAAATGGCTAGAATTTACAGGGCAGAGCCCTAAAGAGGCAGGAATTATGCAGAAAAAGAACTTGAGAAACTGTATTAGAGTCTCCTTAAGTCTTTAGCCAAATATCAACCTCTGCATTTGCAGGTGAAGTCTTTCAAAGCTAGACAAAGAACTACTGTCTGGGAAAAAATATTTCTGGGGAACTATAAGCTTAACAATTCCCAAAGCTTGTATGGGATTGGGAATTTTTTAAATTCCAGTCAGCCAGAGTGGAGAGACCTTGTTGAATACATTGGAGCATTCAAAAGAGACTTTTTAGAAGGGTCATGCTTTAATAGTGGGACTAAACTAGCCCTACAGTAGGGGTTACTCTAGGCTCTCCATGAATAAAGACTCAAAAATAAGCTTCAAAATGATCTGGCTATCTGCATATAAGTTAACTACCTGCCAGTATCAAGTTTTGACACTCTTTTAAAGGATTACAATAAATTCAAAATTTAACAACATAAGATTCACAATATCTGGCATCCAAATAAGAATTAGTAGGTGAACAAAGAATTTTTCTGATAATGGATGAAAGATCATAACCAAGAGAGGAAAAAAAATCGATATGAACAGGACCCCTCACCCCCCCCACACCATGAGATAATGGACTTAGCAGATAAGGACTTTAGAACAGTTGTTATAAACATTACAAGTATATTCAAGGATCTCAAGGGAAACATGAGCACTATAAGGAGAGAAATGGAAGTTCATAAAGAATCATGTGGAACATCTAGAGATAAAAAATAAAATGTCTGAAATAAAAATTTCACATGGTGTAATTAACAGTGGAGTAGACACTACAGGAAAAAACAATCAGTGATATTGATGTTAGAAATACAGACAATATCCAAAAATACTAGAAAGAAAAAAGAGACCAAAAAAAAAAAAATTCGCACAGGCTCAGTGACCTTTGAGACAGTATCAGGAAGCCTAGGATGTATGTGTAACTGGAGTCTCAGAAGGAAAAGAGAGAGAAAAAAGAACAACAAATAATTTGAAGAAATAAAGACTCCAGACTTTCCTAATTTGATGAAACCCATAAGCCTGTGGATCTAAGAAGTTCAACAAACCCTAACCAGGATAAACACAAAACCATACCAAAGTGCAACAGAATAAAAAATTTAAAAACCAGTGATTTAAAAAATCTTTAAAATATTCAGAGAAAACAAAATAAGTAGAACAAAGAAGAGGAAGGAAAAAGAAGAATGACGGCAGACTTGTTGTCTGAAGCTATGCAAACTACAAGATAATGGAAAGACATCCTTAAAATGTTGTGTGTTGGGGGGGGACCCTATCAATCCAAAATCCTATGTTTAGTAAATATACTTTTCAAAAATAACAGCAAAATAAGACTTCCTCAGGCAAACAAAGCAGAGAAAATTTTACTTATTGCCAGTAGACCAACATTATGAAAAAAATGTTGAAGTTATTGAGGCAGAAGGAAAATGATACCAAATGGATGATTAGGCCTACACAAAGGGAAAAATAGCGCTAGAAATGGTAAACATGTAGACATATATAAATTTTTCTCACTTTTAAATTTAAAAGATTAAAGCAAAAATAAAGACAGTGTAGTGTGGAGCTTATAACATATATAGAGAAAAGATATGTAATAGTAACACAAAGGATGGGAGGAAGAAAATGGAAGTGTATTGTTGTAAGTTCTTACATTATAAATGAAATACCAAATATTACTTGAAAGTAAACTGAGAAGTTAAACATACTGTAAATCCTAAAACAACCATTTAAAAAAAAAAAAAGCTTCAAACAGGGGCTGGCAAACCTTAGTCCACAGGCTATTTGGCTCACTGCCTATTTTTATAAACAAAATTTTATTGGAACCCAGCCATACCCATTAATTTATGTATAGCCTATGATTGCTTTTGCACTACAGCAGTAAAATTGAGTAGTTCTAACAAAAACCATATGGCCCTCAAAGCCTGAAATATGTTTTTTTACAGAAAAGGTTTGTCAACCTCTGGCTTAGAAGTCCATAGTAGAGATCAGTGGAATGATAAAAAGAGCCCAACTAATCCAAAAGAAAGCAAGGAGAGAAGAAAAAGAAACAAAGAACAGATGGGACAAATAATGAGATGGTAAGGTTGAACTCAGCCATATCAATAATTACGTTAAATGTAAATGGTCTAAATACTCCAATTAAAAGCACAAATTGTCAGACTAGTTAAAAAAAAACAAGACCCAACTGCATACTGTCTTCAGCATATCAACTTTGAATATTAATGGTAGATATACCATCTAAACACTAACCAATTATTAGAGGATTCATAATGTATGTAGAAAAGGCAAAAACAGAAACTTGTCAGTGGTTGCCAGAGGTCAGGGAGGAGTTGACTATAAAAGGGCACAGAGAACTTTCTGGGGTCCCACACATGTTTCATATCTTGATTGTGGTGTGGATACATGGATGTATACATTTGTCAGACTCATCAAACTGTACATTCAAAATGATTGCAATAAAATTGGTGTTTTAAATGAATAAAATTGATTTTAAAAAGTAAAATAAGAGAAGAAATTTCTCTTCAGATACCTTTAACTGGACAGTAGTTAAATCAGAAGCAATACAGGAGGTTGTGTTAGTCTTTTCTAAATGCTGGTCTGAAGACCAGCCTTTGTTAGTTTGGCTTCTAATTCAGTAGATCTGAGGTGGAACTCGAAAGTTGGCTTTTGGTTTTGGTTTTGGTTTGGTTTTTGTTGTTTTTAAATGCACAGCCAAGTTTGGGAAGCTCTTTAGTTGCATAATTCTCATTGTTTTTATTATAGGAAGCATGCCATTTGTTCAGGAAGAGAATTCCATTTCAATTATACATAACCAGGGTTGTTATCCTGAAATCTCATGTACTATATTTTGTTTAAAAAATATATATATGCCAGCAGGTCCCTGGCCTGCATTTGCCTGAAGGGCACTGACAGGGTCTTACTCATGTTTCTCTCCACATCACCCACCATTATATCTGGCACATGCTAAGGTGTCAGTAAATACTTGTTGAATACATGTTTTTGAATGACTGTGGATTCTTTCCAGAATGAAAAATGTCATTTAAAAGTGTGTTCATTAATAGTGAACTGTATTCATTCTGAAGTATATGCCATTAAGTGGGGAAAGATTCAGCTCCTTCTCGGGTCAAATTCTCTGGCTGAGCACATTTCCCCATCTGTTTAGAAGAGATACCATTCATTAACCATTTGTTCAACAAATAGGGTTTCTTGTCACTACCACACACCATTCTAGATATAGTAGTGAACAAAACAGATAAGTCCCTGCATTTGTGGAGGTTCCCTTCACGAGTGGGCAACTAAGACAACAGATTTATATAGACATCTGTGGTGGGAAGGTATTGCTGTTCCTACTGGGTGACTGGGGAAGGCTTCTCTTATCAAGATTACATTTCAGTAGAAACCTAAAAGAAATGAAGGAGCAAGCTCTGCATATATATGGGAGCAGAGGATTCCAGGGATATGGAACCCCAAAGCAGGAGCATGTCTAGCAAGGAGGCCAGTGAATTGAAGCTGACTGGGCAGAGAAAGGAATAGGAAGGGTGGGAGCACAGGGCTAGTGGGGACCAGCTCAGAGATGGCCTCACAGACTATTGTGAGGTCTGCGTTTTGTGTTGAGCTGGGAAGCCCTTGGAGGTTTTAGGCAGAAAAATGACATGGTCTGATTTAGCTTTACAAGGATCACTTAAAATTTTTTTTTTTAAATAAATAAATGATCACTTTAGCTGCTGTGTTCAACACAGACTGTGGTAGAGGAAGCATAAATACAGGGAGACCAGTAGCCTTGTTGAGGAATATGTGCACATGGTCTGACAAAAATGCCTCCTCAGGAACATTAAATTGTTTTCATAGTTCTACTTACTGCACTTTGGGAATTACCTTATTTTAGCTAGTATTTTACTGAACTACAGCTGAAGTTTGCCGCAACAACTAATTACTTCCTAAATATCCCAAAATATATCATTTTTTGTTGTATAACAGTTTCACTGATTACCAGTAGATAATAATACCTTATAGTTATGGAGTGTTTGGCAGTTTAAAAGCAGTTTTACATTCATTATCTCATCTAATCCTCACAGTTCTTGAAAATTGACACAGTGGCCATTACTGTCTCCCTGCAGTGGTGGAAACTAAAACGTCACCCGCCTTGTGAAATTCACATGCCAAGTTTGTGGCTGGGCCAAAAAGACCAAAATGCAGGTCCTCTGTCTCCTAGCCTGAATCCATTGTTTTTGTTTAAAGGGGTCTCTTGTATTCAAATGATGTCTTAAGATACTACTGGGAAGGGGCGGGAGGTACTTCTATTAGCAAATTTAGCATATTGTTTAAAAAAAGCCATTAACCAGGGCGCCTGGGTGGCTCAGTCGTTAAGCGTCTGCCTTCGGCTCAGGTCATGATCCCAGGGTCCTGGGATCGAGTCCCACATCGGGCTCCCTGCTCAGCGGGAAGCCTGCTTCTCCCTCTCCCACTCCCCCTGCTTGTGTTCCTGCTCTCGCTGTCTCTCTCTGTCAAATAAATAAATAAAATCTTTTAAAAAAAATAATTAAAAAAAAAAAAGCCATTAACCAGTGAACAAGGTACAGTTGTCAGAATACACACAACGATGTGTGAAGCATATTCCTACCCTGTGACCTTACTACTTGGGGTGGTAATACCTACACCAGTAAATATGGTAAATAACTGCTCATCAAACCGTGCACCATACTTAGTTCCAAACAAATGGCACAGACAGTGAAGGTCAAAGGAAGCCGAGACCTTGTTGGCCTGAGTAGTTAAGGCAACAGGGAGGCGGGGTATTTGAGTTGAGGTATAGGCAGGATTCATTCAGGAAATGTTGAGGAAGGGTTTCTCAACGTAGGGACGGGCAGGAGGGAGAGAGGAACACGCAGCATGAGCAAAGGCTTGGTGATGGGATGTTGTCTTTCTTCTGAGACAATGTTGAGAACAGCCCAGGAATACAAAGGATGTGAGGATGAGTGGATGTTGACTACTTTCAGAGATGAAGCTTTCCCTGAGAAGAACTGGGCTGGGAGGTGAAGGTGCAAAAGTCCCGGAGCAGGCTTGCGTGTAAATTAAAAAAGATGTTGGAGAGCTGAAAAATGCAGTGAAGTTCTTATTTACACCTTGCCTTTTAGAGTATAATCTAGCAGTTCTGTTGTTTTATTGCTCCTCTCTCTATTGATCTACCTACGTCAAAAGTGTATCTGATTAAAGATAAAGATTTGTTAATTTTGGTATACCTCGTGATTTCCAGGCAGCTCCTTCTTCCGGGAGCTCAAAATGTTTGCTTATGAACTGTCTCCACCTGATGTGGTAGCCTAAGAGTGGTTTAAAGCTGTCAACATATAAAAGAGCAGGTTGTCCGAAAGAAAAATAGTCAAAGTTGAGGGCCTATAATGAGAATTGGGTTTGGAAAATAAGACCAGCCTGTGTGGAGTCTAACATTTCTTTCAGTTCACCAAACATTTATTGAGTATCTACTGTGGCTATCTATGATACGTATGTATTGAGCTAACTCGGAGTTCACGTTTAGGTTAGCAGAGGTCAGGGACTATTTTTACTTCCTCATCCAGAAGAGAAATGACATAGTAAACATGGTAATTTTAATATGATGGTGGTGTAAGATTTATAATTCAAATTGAGGAAAGTTGGAGACAGAGAGACTAGCTGTCTATAAAAGAACGTATAGCAGCCTAGGCATCCTAACCTGTATTCAGAGAGTGCCCCTAAAGGAAGTATATAGTATAGTATGTCTTTTTTTTTTTTTTTTAAAGATTTTATTTATTTATTTGAGAGAGAGAGAGAATGAGAGAGAGCACGAGAGGGAAGAGGGTCAGAGGGAGAAGCAGACTCCCTGCCGAGCAGGGAGCCCGATGCGGGACTCGATCCCGGGACCCCAGGATCATGACCTGAGCCGAAGGCAGTCGCTCAACCAACTGAGCCACCCAGGCGCCCAGTATAGTATGTCTTGTGTGAAGGGCATGCTGCTGCTGAGACCTGTTCTATAGCCTACCCCTGATCACTGAAACAATGATCAACATCAAATCATACTTTGTGTGTATGGTTTCCATTCATTTATTCTCTCATCTGTTCAACAAATATTTATTAAGCACTTACTATAGCCCTGAAACTCTTCTAGGGGCTGGGAATATAGTAGTCAGTAAAAGAAACAAAGTCCCTGCCTTCTTGGCATTTACATTCTCGTGTCACTCAGGCAACGTGAAATGAGCACATGTATGAGAAAGTGCCTGGCATGTCGCCTATCACCTAGAAGTAGGCTTCAATAGTTGTTGGTTACTGAGTTTGAACTTGAAGTTTAAATTAAGTACCTGCTATTGGCAAGATACTTTGTTGGCGTACCCTTTTGTGAAATGGAAGGTCAGGGTGGATTGACTCACATATTTTTTAATGTCACATAAAAAATTGAGTCTCTTGTTCAGTTTGGGGTTAATTCAGGTTATGTGCTATATTAAATATAACAAGTTGTTCCAGACCACTTTTGCCATTGAAGATGAGACATTGAAGCAGGTGCTATTCTGTACCATCAACAGTGGTGTGCTCTTGTCCTGCTCTGATGGTTTTTGTGGGCTCCCTGAATTCCTGAAAGGGCTCATTGTTGTCACTGACAATGCTTCACAGAAACCCTTTGTGTCATTATTTAGCAACCGACTGCCTTGGCAAAAGCTATGTCACTTCTTTTGTTAACTATAACAGCAGTCAAAGTGATGTAAGAGAAGAGAAGGAGAAATGAAACAAAGATCGATATGTGCATATATGCACACGCATCCACATGCCTTTTAGACCAGTTTCTGAGGATTATCTGAAATAGGGTTTGTCACGTAAAACCAGAAGACAACAAGACTGCATTCTTTTTGTCCTTTTTCATTCAGATATGACCTGTTAACAGCAGCATAGGAATGATTTTTTTTCTTGTTGGCTTCCTTTTGGCCTTACTGCTTCTTAAATGGGAGGAATAGTTTCACATCGACAGCAAAGTTAAACCTTTTTGTGCAAATTCTTTGCAAGAAGATTACATTTTCTTATCCACCTCTTTTCCTGAAAGCCTGGGGATAGGATGATGGATGTATTTACTGTTGTGGGAAGCCAAGATTTTATTTGACTTTCACTTGAAATAAACCCTTGCTTCCATAGAAACCAGAAATGGTTGGAAGTGAAGGAGTTAGGACCTTGCATTTTGCCTCCAGATAAAATGCTTTGCATTAAATTTGTGATTAGAATTCCGGGTTGAACAGATGATGTCATTTCTGCAATATGGTATGGTGTACATGTGTGCTTTTTTAAAACATGGCGCTATAGATCCGGAATTAGTTACGTGGACTTTTCTGGTCCCTTTTTAGATGTGAAGCCCTCCAATATGCTAGTAAACACAAGAGGACAGGTCAAGCTGTGCGATTTTGGAGTTAGCACTCAGGTAGGTCTCTTCTCCCCCCCCCCCCCCCCCCCCCCCCCCCCTCCTTCTTTTCCCCATTCTCCTTTTTCTTTTTTTCTTTTTCTTCTTTTGTCTTTCTCTTAC
>NW_027397087.1:32417639-32465139 GCF_003265705.2 Callorhinus ursinus
CCCCCCCCCCCCCCCCCAGTTTGCTCTCGTTTCTGCAACATCCACTTTTTATTTTCAGTCTACTTTTTGGATTGAAAAATCACCTAGCTGCCAGACAGACAGACCTGTGCATCTTCTCCTCGGCTGGGAGTCTGTTATTCATTTTTAATCTCCGAGCGAGTTTCCTTCATCAGAATATGATTGTTCATTGTTTAATGACAGTAAAAACTGCTGATATTGTAATTACTACTTACGAATAGCAAACTTCATTGATATGCAGCTTTGATATGAAAGCGTTTTGACCAGACAAAAGGGAGGGCAGAGTGGGAGCTGTGCCTGGGGAGCCCAACTGGCCCACAATAAAAATTAATATTGGGAACAACAATGGTGGAGGGCCATTACAATGTGCAGCACAAATTTTAATTAATTTCCATTTTGGGCCTCCCCTGAGAACCCTGGTGATAGTGACCCATGAGCGTGCTGTGATGTTGATTTGAATTGCAGCCACCTTTACTCCCAGCCAAACACGAAGACCAAAGCGAAGGTCATCGTTGTATTATGGGCTGTCAAAGTCTGTTATCCCTCCAGCGTATTTAGTGTTCATTCCATTCTAGTAATGCATGGGTTTCATTCACATCCTAAGCCATCTGACTAAAAAATGAGTGTGTTCAAATTCTACTTCAAATTGACTTTTTATATCAGGCGGGTTTGGGGTACTAAAGCGATAAGCATCCAGCTTAAGTGAATTGTTTAAGGTTATCTGCCATAAACTGTAATGCTGTGCTTGTTTAAATTGGAAATCACATTCAAAAGAAAAGAGAGATTTAATCATTTTTAATGCCTTTGTAGATAAATTTGTTCCCTTTTACATAATTTTTAGTTGATTTATAGAAATGATGATTGTAGGTTAAATGAGGAATAATTGCCCATTTTATTTCCACATTATCTTTATATTGTTCTAACAGACTGTTTTGTCTCATAGCTGGTGAATTCTATAGCCAAGACGTATGTTGGAACAAATGCTTATATGGCGGTAAGTAAACTTATGCAAAAATAACATTTAAAACCAACGTCTTTATCTTTATGTACTTGGTAATGTAGAATTCTTGAATTAATTCAACAGCTTTATCCTAACAGATCATAAATTACAAAGTCAATCCAGTCATGATCCGATTTTTAAATCCTTCTAAAAGGCGTTGGGGTTTTTACAGGAGCTGCCAACTTATCTGCTTAGTTAACTTAACTAGTTGGTTCGAGTGTGAAATTGCTGAGTTTTGAAGTTTAATCCTACAGAAAAATTGCACCTTATAGCACATTGACCAGTTTGCCACATTGCTTATTTAATTAACCCTCAAGTATCCCAAACTATCAGTCAATAAGATTGGTTGTTTTTCCTGGGAATACAAACACGCTTTGTCACCTGATCAAAATTAAATTTTTGACACGACCAACTCTTACTTACGGATCTCTGAACGTAAAGGTTAGGCAGGAAATTTTCTTTCGAACTTGTACATCTATATTTTGTGTACTTGTTGGGTTCATGCCTGTCGTAAGATAACTTATTAATTCCTCTGAAATAAATTTACCACATATAAAAATTAGAAACATAGAACTGTTTCAAAGACCCAGTGTCGACTTGGCTTCGACCTTTTCCTTTTTCCTACCTTTTAAGTAAGGGAAGTTATTTGGGGCACAGATCTTTTGTTTATTAGTTTCCACAGTCAGTCACTTCAGTAGTGGGTGGTCAGGAGAGACAAGTAGGAAGGTTATTGAGTGTCATTTTTGGAACCAAGTTTTGTTTTAACATCTGAAGGCCTTTTTTTTTTTTTTTTTTTTTAATGAGGATTCTGGATTTATTCAGTTAGTCTGTTTTACTTCCAATAGTCTCTATAGGAAGTTAAACAATATTAGTATGGATGGAACCCTGGCTCTTAATCTCAGTTCATATATTATCTTGATAAAAAGATGTTAATATGGATGGAACTCTGGATCTTATTCTCAGAACAGTACAAGCCCTTTTTTTTTTCTTATTGAGATACCAGAATAGTTAATTTTTGTCTTGCCTGATTTTTAAAGAAAATTCATTCTTTCTCATTTTTCTAGGTAATGTGAAAAAAAATTAACCTCTAAAGCCATCATATCTGTTTATATAAAACATAATCACCCTCTTGGCTCTACCAGGTTAGCTGAGATTGGTGAGCCACTTTTATAATTAATAAATCCCTACCAAATGCCACAATTTCAGTCTTTGAAAGAATTACAGAACACTGTGATTTAAAAATAAATAAATAAAACTACTATAAATGAAACAACTTTTCATCTACCCATGTTTTTAGTAGCTTTAAATTGCTCTAATAATTAAATTGCATCATGTCTGAATGTACAAATCTAGATTACGGTTGTCTTTCCCAGGTGTACACGAAAGAAATTACCTTTTTTCCTTTTGGTTTATGGATGAATGTGATGCGTCCATCTGTTAATTGACTATGTGAGGATTAAAATTATGAAATGTGAGCTCAGACTGGCACAGCTAAAATTGCTTTGCCTCTTGGGTGAGTGAATTCTAGTCATCAGCTTTATAGTTCAAGCTGTAAAAAGCATAAGAGACCTAGAAAGCCGAGTGACAGCCCAATAGTGAGCTTCGCTCAATTCAGCCAACTCTCGTTGGCCACATACTTACCTAATTGGTGTGAGATCAGAGGTTGGGAGTAGGAGAAGATGGAAATAACATTATTCTGTTACGAGTCTTAATCTCTGCCTGAGATACCATGGTATTGTATTATAGAACTACCATTGAGGGGTGAAGGGTGCACAGAACTTCCCTGTATATATTTTTTTCAACTTGTGAATCAATAAGTATTTCAAAATTAAAAAATTAGTTAAGAAACGGAAGTTTTATTGGAACGTGGCCACGCCCTTTTGTTTGCGTATTGTCTCTGGCTGCTTTGGCGCTACATGGCCGGAGTGGAGTCGCTGTGACAGTTGCAGCAGAGACCATATGGCCCACAGAGGGAGAAATATTTATGCTCTGGCCGTGTACAGAGAAAGTTTGCCAGCCTCTGGTCTGTGCCAGTGAAAGCTGTATCTGACACTGAGTACCTTCAGTTAATCAACCAGTATTTACTGGGCACCTTCCATGCTATTAGCCAGGTTACGGCGGAACCACTCAAATCCGCATAAGATGTGGGCAAAATGAGAAGCTTGGCATTATATGTGGTTACATTATGTGTGACATAATAAAGACTTAAGTTGTAGCAAACATACATTTAGAGAGTAAGAAGGGATACAGTGTACGAATTTGATGATTTAACAGTATGTGAAAAGGATACTTCCTAAAAGAGATCACTATGGAGGGATGAGCAAAGACTTAGAAATACAAGATAATGTGACATTGTTGGGGTCGGGATGTGGGGTAGAGGACAAATAATAAGTTGTGGGAATATACAGTTAGAGGTCAACTGGTATGATACCCTCATAATAGCTAATATTTAACCCCATGCACCAGTCACCCTTTTAAACTTTTACATATATAAATGCTTTAAATCCTTACAACAACCCTATCAGGTAAGTAATATCATTCTCATCTTACAGCTGAAAAAACAGGGATAGAGAAGTTAAGTAACTTACTCAAGTTCATTCATCTAGTAAGTGGCGGAGTCAGGATTCAGACCGAAGTCATCAGTCTGCAGAGACTAAACTTCTAACTGCTCTGCCTCTCACTATGTCCAAATTATGTCTGTGTCTCTCCCAATCTGGGTTGTGATCTTCGGGGGGGGCAGGGTTTATTCTCTCAGTCTCTATATCTGGTCCTTCACACAGGGCTAAATGAATGATTTAGTTCGTGAAAGCTGCCTTCCCAGAATGACTTATTCACTAATTATAAGCAGAGCATTTAACTTTTCATATTAAGTATCTCAGTTGCATTATAAGGTATAGAAGACCCCCAAATTACTCAAACACAGTCAACTAGGCTGCCAAATATTGAAAAGAAAGTAAATCAAAGAAATAGCCCTGCATGTGCAATCTCACTTCATTCTTCTATAATCTAAAGTGTAAGGTATAGGAAAGTGATAATTAGGAAAAAGGGCAGCTTTCTTAAGATCCTAAGTCATGAAAAAATAATACTAATTAACAATTTTTGGGCATGTTAAGGGGTGAAACTTGTAGGAGACTTGGAAAGTCATCTGGTACAACCTCCTCACTGACCAACGAAATCGGAAAGTGGAGTGGCAAGTCCAAGAACATACTACATTTTAGGGGCAGATATTTAGTTTTGGTAGACACTGTAAGCCAAAGCAAGAAAGATTTTCAGCTACATTTTAAAAAGACCTCATCCCACAGGATTACAAGAGAAGTTGAGAAGGCTTTGGGGGCTCCCATTAAACCATTTCTCAGATATCTTAATTACTAAAAATTTTACTCTGTTTTAAACATAGAAGGCCCTAAAACTTCAACCCATTGTTCCCCAGTCATTGTGGTTTGTTTATTATTATAAAATTTGATCAAATATAAAAGTTTGACATTATTACGAATAGTTTTAGAAATTAAAATCTTACCCAAATATTTGTGCTTTGTGATCAGAAAGTCCATCAAGAGGCACCTGGGTAGCCCAGTCAGTGAAGTGTCTGACCCTTGATTTCAGCTCAGGTCATGATCTCAGGGTCGTGGGATCGAGCCCTGCATTGGGCTCCATGCTCAGCATGGAGTCTGCTTGAGATTCTCTGCCTCTGCCCCTCCCCTGCTCATGCACACATGTGCTCTCTCTCTCTCTCTCTCTCAAATAAATAAATAAAATCTTTTAAAAAGAAAGTGTATCAAAATGACTGTTCTTATCTCCTGAACATTTTTCCCACCTGGGCTGTTCTTGTCCTGGGAAATTACCTTTACCCAGAATGAAACCTATACAGATGACATAATACAGTGACATTAGCCATGTTCATGCAGTGGTGGCCGTAGCAGTGTTGGTGGTCAGAAGGAAGCTGGCACTTACTGAGCATTCCCATGTGACAGGTACTGAATCAAGCACATCGAATGGATTCATTTAATCTTCACACAGCCCCATGAAGTATACATATTATTATTGTCTTCATTTTATACATAATGAAACCGAGGTGAAGTAAATTCATCCCAGGGTCTCAGAGTGGACCAAGTAGAGTCAAGATTTAATTAGGACACCACCTTCTAGTTTCTGATAACAGCAGGTTGGGCTATTTGGACCAGCTCTTCCATTGAAAAATGCTGGGTAAAATACTTTAAAAATCATCTCAAATTCACTGAAGAGCTAAAAAGACAAAGGGGATCCCCCAGGACAATTTTCAGATGGAATCCTGCCAACAGAGGGGAAAGCAGAATGTTGGAGCACCATGTGCCTGTACCACAGCTGTGAATGCTCTAGGGGTCCTCCTAAGGCAGAGGGTCTCAGAGGAGGAGGAGATCTTCTCTATAGGTCTCAGAGGAGATTTTCTCCATATCATGTTGGAAATCTGAAGGGCTTGCCCTCAGTATGAAGAGTGAACCAGAGCCAAAGATGCTGCTCCTTCTCCTCCCCCAGTCCCAAGGAACAAAAAAGAAGGCCTCTCAGAGCCAAGCAGAGAAGCAAGGGAAAAGGAAAAGGGGGAAAAGTTGTGGCCATAGACTAACTCTGACACAGATTTGCACCAAGTATTTATATTCATGGCCTGAGTTGGAAATGGAGCTTCATGCTAAGAACCTGGTTTGAGGTAGGCATATCTACCTGAAGCCCCAGAGAATCTCTCCAAAATGCTTTCAAGAGCAAAACCTGGCAAGTAGTCAACAGAAACCAGGCACACAAGGAAACAAGACAACATGAAGAAGAACCAGAAGGAACAACAGATACACACAGACTTCAAATCACAGATTTTAAAAGTGACATAGTAGATGGAGAAAATCTGAAGCAAAACTACTAGATTAAAATGTAAAAACTCACTACTTGGTAGCATATTGGATATAGCAGAAGAGAGAATTCATGACGTGGAAGATAGATTAAGCTAGAGCAGTCTGACTCCAGAACCCTGGTCTGACCAGTATGCTAGACTACCCACAGAGATGTTGCCAACTTAAAAAAAAAAAAAAAAAAGAATTCCCCATTGTTTGTAATACATATTTTGATTACTTACTAACCTAAAGTGTTTGTACATACTTTGTTAATTTTCTGATTGGTGTAACCCTGAGCAGAAATTCTTTATCAGAAGAGATAAGGGATGTCCCTTGGTATCTTCTTGCTTTTGACAAGTGAATCCTGTTGTACCTAGAGACAGTTCTGGAGTGAGTCAGCTAAACAGGGGTCCTGGATAAATAACAAGTCACAGAGGGTAGCTGGAAGGAGTACAGTGTGCGGCTTGGAGCTACTGTCCTTTCAGATCCTTTATAAACTCTGCTTTTTATACCATCACCACTCTCTACTGTTCTCATTGAGAACAGACCAGAATCTTCCCTCCCTACACTTAAACCTCAGTACAGAGGTGCTTGAGACGGGAGTCATGTTTTTCCTGTTATTTAGCTTTCCACACTGGTGACCGCTGCCATGTCAGAAAGTAACCCAGCTTTTGATTTTTAACTGCAAAATGTCCGTCACAGATCTTCTCTCATTAACGTGGTACCTGGTGGTTGGTGTTTTGTTTTTTGTTTTGTTTTGTTTTGTTTTGTTTTGTTTTGTTTTGTTTTAGACGGGAGAGGACAGGGCAGGCCACCTTGGCTTCAAGTGTGAGAACAGATTTGAATTGTGCAGCCTCGGGCCATCAAGTCCTGGCTCCCTAAATTCAGAGTGGATTGGGGCTCATCTTGTGCCTGTGTCTGTTTCAGGGGCCTGGGCGCATTTCCCAGCCTTTATCTACTGTACCAGTTCTTCAGGTAGACCCGTAGAGCTGGCTACCTACTTTCACTGAGCATTCAGGCTTGAGAACAGCATCACAACAATGATCTCATTTTGTTAGCTTATTGCAAGAATTATTTCTCCAATGAGAGGTTGTCAGAATCTCGTCCTTAAGGAGCCCTCTTATTTGCCACCTGTGACCATTATCACTTTATTTTTTTCTTTTTTAATTTAATTTTTTCATGCCTTATTTTTTAAAAGATTGATTTATTTGAGAGAGAGAGAGAAAGCATGTGCGAGCTGGCAGGGGGAGGACGGGCAGAGGGAGAGAGGAAGAGAGAGGATCTTAAGCAGGCTCAACACCCAGCATGGAGCCCGACGTGGGGCCCAGTCTCACAACCCTGAGATCACGACCTGAGCCGAAACCCCCAAGAGTCGGATGCTCAACCAACTGAGCCACCCAGGTACCCTGATTTTTTCATGCTTTATTTTCAGCTTCCAGTTTACATTTGTTTTGATAGTTCAGTGGGCAAATATTATGAATGTATTTAATCTTATTGTTGGTCCTGCCAAAATATTTTGTATCTGGGCTCCACTTGCATTTGTTTGCTTGTTTTGTGTACTCCTGTACTCTGCATGAGTGCTAGATAGTGATAACTGTCAGCTAGGGGAATGAAGAAAAGGAGAGAGTAAGGAGAGAAGAAACAGGGAAGAAGGCAACATTTGGTTATTTCTTTAAGAATTCTGGCAGATTTTAGGATTTTCATGTTTGCTGGATATTCTTGATGGGCATGGATAGCAATATTACCGGGGAAGTTATATTAGTAGAACACTCCAGGGGACTTAATAATTGGCACATGCTTTAAACCAAATGTGCAGTAAACATGTATTGCATCCCTTCAAGGCAACATGCCTTGACTGCTCACTGGCTGTGTGTCAGCCGTGGTACTAGGTATGAGATGAATAAGACACTCTCTTGGCCTCTTAGGAGAAACAGGCTAGTAATCGGTTGGTTACAACACAGTGTAATGAATTAATATTAAAGATACAACCAACATTTTCATGAAGGACAGAGGCAAGAATTTGTAATTCTTCCTGAGAAGTAGGGGAACGTTTCACCAAACAGGTGGTCCATGAGCAGGGCCTTTATAAAAGAAACATTCACTAAGCAAAGAGGAATAAGACAGGTCATTGCCTCTGCAGTGAACGTGGAAATGTTTAGTGACTGAGGCTGAGTATACCAAAGAGTCACCCAGAGAAATTATTTTTTTCAATGAATACTGAAGACAGTATTTTGAGAAATACTGACCAGATCAAGATTAGGTGTGTGGCTCTTCTGACTTCTAGTTCTGGGGACAGTGTGACACATTAGAAGAACCCTGATTTTGCATTTAGACATACCTGGGTTTGAATCCTGACTATGTTCCTAAACAGATACACCTAATGCTGACCCACAGCTCTAGACTTCAGCAAGTCACTTAATCTTATGAAGCCTTAGTTTTTACATCTGTAAAATAAGGGCAATAATATCTAACTTTGCAAGATTGTCCCAAGGCATAGAGGATGCAAAGTATCTAGTCCAGTGTCTGGCGTATACTCGTTGGTCATTACGTGATAGCTATTACTGTCCTTATATAGTGGGTGCAAACTAAACCTCTGTATGCCTCTTTTTCCTCATCTGTTAAAAGGGGATGGTAATAGTACCAATCTAATATGGGTGTTTATGAATCTGAAATGAGACAGGCATGAACAGTACTTAATGTCAAGCATATGGAAATTCTTCAGTAAATGCACCCAGTAGTCTTGTTGTTGATGATGATGATGGTGTTGATGATGATGATACTCCTGTAACTAATTGGCTGCTTTCATCCTGGTACCTATTGAACTAAGTGGAATTGGATAATGGGTTCATTCATGCATGAACAAGAACTTCAAAATGATGGTGTAGGGGATTTGAACGTAAAAGTACTAGGGAATTGGAATGACCGTGTCTGTAGCAACTGGGAGAGATGGTCACATGACATTTGGCCCTTGGGAAGAATTGTTCTTGGTGGGAAAGTGGTTTTATAAATTAAAGAAATAAATAAAGGAAGGGAAATAAGACAATCCATCCTGCTACCTCAGGACAGGGCTTTATGTAATTTTAGGGCAAGTGGTCCCAGGAGAAGGCAATAAGTATATTGAGGTAGCCTGGTAGGTGTGGGCAGAAAGTAGATCACAAAGTTCTGGGTCCCAGCTAAGCCAACTCCCCGGGATGTAGAACTGTGCCAATCACCTGAGAGCACCGGGCTTACATCTTCCACTCCCCTGGCATATCCCCTGCTGGTGAGTGGTGAATGCCTACTTCCCCCATGTGCAGTGGACCAGGCTGATCCTGGCCCCAGGTACTCTTCAGGGCTCCCATGAAAGCTCCCGAAGGCTGATGCCAGTGGTGGCCACCAGGAACTCCAGGGGTGGACCCAGGAACAGAATGGTGCCCTGAGGGCCAGGAGGCATGGGTTATGATCCCAGCCCTGCCATGTCCAGCTCTGTAGCCTTGAGCGACCATTCCACCTCCATGAGACTTCGGTTTCTCTTATTCATGTGCTCCTGTGTTCATTCAAAAGATTCTGTGAAGTACGATACTGAATGCTAGATCCTGGTGGGATAGAGACACTAGACAGCACCCACTTCACTATGAAACTATTCATGTTGAAGTAGAGAGTGTGCATGTTGTGGCTTTCTAGACCAGGTATTTGCCACACGTCTTGAATGGAGAACAAGTTGTCCCAAATGGACCTTTCAAACTGTTCCATGGTTCGTATCAAAAGAAACCCTGATAAATAGAATAAAAGGTTGAACTGTAGGTGAATCTGGACAAAGGAAATATGAATTTTTTTGTATTAATCTTAGCTTTTCAACTTTCCTGTAAGTTTGAAACTATTGCCAAATGAAAAGTTAAAAAAATAAAAATAGAATCCCTAGTGATCCAGACCCATGTCTCAAAAGTGCAAATAAGTGATAACATATAATGTTGTGTAGTTTGTCACTTCACAGCTGAGACCACTGAATTTGGAGGGAGAGGACCCGGGTCCAAGTCTCAGCTCATTTCCTAGCTGAGGACTTTGCCTAAATGATTTCACCAATCTGAGCCTCCATATTCTTTATCTGTAAAACAGAGGTAATAAAGTTTTCCTCACAGGGACTTTGTGAGGATTCAGTGAGATGGTATCTATCCATATTACCCATATCATTTCTGTATGTTACCTGTGTAATACACCTGTGTGTACACACACACACACACACACACACACACACACACACACACACAATTGTTTTGTGCTTCATAAAGTGCCACAAAATGTTGGTGGCTCCCTGCCTTAGCTGAGCTCCTGTTAGTGTTTCCCAGAGTAGCTCACATCAACTCACCAGCTTCTGTTTTCTTACAGCCTGAAAGAATCTCGGGAGAGCAGTATGGAATCCATTCTGATGTCTGGAGTTTAGGAATCTCTTTCATGGAGGTATGTTGTTTGCAAATAGTTGCTTCTGTGTATATCTGCCCTAATATCAGGAAAAATGAATATTTTGAAAAAAATAATAATAAACCTCCAATGTGTTATGTGTATGTGTACACCAAGTTTAACTCCAAAATCCTTTTGATATCCTTGAATGGCTTGTGCAGACTATTCTGAGGTGCTGTTTCTCACACATCACCTGTATAAAACTTTCCTGGAGAGCCTCTTAAAAATATAGGTTCCCAGACTCCTTCTAAGACTAATTAAATCCAGATCTCTAAGAATCTGCATTATTAACATGTTCCCTGGTGATCCTTATGCACACTAAATCTGGAGAACGTGCATTATGATAAAAGAAGGATTCCAGAGAAGTTCTGTGTAATGGTGGCCTTGTTGGAATGCATATATGACTTCCAAAGGTGATTACTTTAAAGAATATAGCCCTCCTCATTTGGATGTATAAGTACTGTATGTTTAGAAAGAAAAAACCACCTTGCTCCAATATAGTCATTTCATGTGTTGGGGAATGGGGCATGATACGATCGGGGGGAGGATGAAGTGTGTGTATTTAGCACAGTTTTAATGTCTTTACTCTTTATAGCTGTATTTAGAATGGACTTCATCTTAGTGTGCTACACATAACCCCACTAGAACTCCATGCTAAGGTTTCTGTACAATGACTATTGATCTGTAAGGAAATGTATACAATTTCCATTAGAAGGTGATTAACATAACATAATAAAATAACATTTAAAAAAAAAAAAGGACATCTGGCTGAATTACACTAGTATAGAATCTGGATACTCACCAGTACTTCAAGATTTGTTTCTCACATACATTGATTCAGAGAAAGGAGGGCTTTTTAAAAACTAGAAAGGATTCCTTAAATAAGATCACGGACAGAGTTGCAATCATGATTTTATCCCCTTTTTGGGGGTCAAATACTTTCTCTGTGATTTTTGTAATGCATGAATGCAGTTGAATTTGTAAGGAAATATCTTTAGACTCAATTCACCTGCACTATAGAAAGCAAAAATAAAGTAGTCAATGTTTGTTAAACCATATTCTGCTTCTTCACAAAAGAGAATCTAAGAGGAAATATAATATGTATGCATCAGCTGAGGGTTAGCAATAACGGCAGACAGAAGCCATAACAGAATTTCCCAACAGAATCATGAAGGGCTTGTTCAGGTAACTTGTTTCGGAGGAAACTAGTACTTTTGATTTGTGGAGCTCAGGCCTTGCCGTTACATAAATTCCCTTTGCATGTTTAAATCATGGTCATTGAATGCATTTAATAAACGACCAGATGGAATGTAGAACATTTGAGAAGTACGTGGTGTAGAGATAAGAATCCCAGATTGGGAATGAAAGAGGAGAGCAGTTTTACCCTTGCTGCTGGTTTTCTAGGTGTCCTGTGCAAGCCAGTGTCCCTCACTGGGCCTCATTTCTTCCTCTGTAAGATAATGATCTCTAAGCCCCTTTCCAGACTAATGTTCTATGACTCTAAGCAGTCTTATCTTTCTTTAGCTTTCTGCATCAACTCTAGAGCTGAGTGACTTGGATGATGCTATACCTTAGCGTGACATAACATGAGGTGAAGAGCGGCATCTTCAGTAAAGCTGTTTCCAGAGGACCCTGAGCCCCAGGGCTAGGGGAGAGGCAGGGTTTCTCAAAGGGGTTGATAGTTGAGCTGGGTTTGTCTTGAAGAGTTTGCCACTGGGAGAAAGAAGAAAAAGAGGGAAGGACTCCTCCTCATCACCCAGCACATTCTAAGGTAGATCTCTGTGAACACTTCAGGCGAGATCTAGTGTCAGAGCCTGCAAGGTCTCCCCTAGGCCATTTCACTTACTATTTGTGTGGGTACCTTCCTCAAGGTGTTTTGAGTCATTTTATTCCCCTACGGTACTGGTGGTAAAGAAACAGGTGAGATAAAAATACAGGAAAATGAGCAAAGGACTTCTTCTGAAATTACACAAGAATCAACTAGAGACAAAACGGGAACTAGAGTTTTCTATCCTTTCTACCTCTGCTCTCACCCCTGCTCCCCTGCAAATCCATAAACTCTCAGTCCTTCCCTCAGGTTTGGTGATGCAGGACTCAGAGGTTGCCTTCATTGTTTTAAACTCCTAAAATAGCGAGGTTCACCTTTGCTTGCCTTCTCCATACTGCTCTTCCCTCGTTAATGTGCTGTCACAGTCCCCATGGGGGTCGTAACAAGGCCTCTCGCACACTCATTCATAAAAGATGATGCTACATGCCACTAAAATGTGCCATTAAAAATGTCACAGACAGGTACACTTGTGCCTTAAGCAAAGAATTTTTAATATCAGACTACTTTTATCCAGGGCCAGAACTGCCCCATCTCCTCTCCGTTCAGCGTCCCTATGGGATAAGATGGGTCTCTTCAAGGATTTTGTCAGCTGTATGTAGTATTTGGAGTTGGCAGAAATAACATAAACATGGAGATTACCCTTAAGAAGGGAAAAAATGAGATTATTCAGCTTCACTAGAGCATGGCAGTTTTACTAGATGAGAAGAATTTGGCCCCTTTCTATGTTTTTTGTTTATGGTTTTCACCTCAGATCTTTAAATGTGTTGTAGTTCTCCTCATGTGGATTAGTTATGAAGCCAAATAAAGGCCCTCACCATATGCAGGGTTTGTATGGCCTCACTTTGTAATGGGAAAAAGAATCCATGTAGAATTGTCCTTCTTCCTTGAACTTTCATGACAGCAATCAGTGGAAATGAAAAAAAAAAAAGAAGAAGTAAGACACACTAACAAAGGTACAAAATTCCTGAACTAAATTAGAACAAACTAGGAGAACGAATCCTGCTTCCCAGAATATTTGACTCTTCTAGAAAGCTCGTGATGATTCAGTCAACTCGGTGATTTTTCAGACAATTCACCCTGGCAGTTGCCATTCAAGACTTCAGGGCTAGACTTTAAAATGAAAATTGGTCCATAATAAGAGATTTGTTTTACCAAGTTTGATGATGTTATTTAATCCTTAGGGGAGAGGAGTATACCTAAAACATTTTTGGGCACAATTTCTTAATTTCACAGGCAGCCCACTGTGTCTCTCTCTTCCCACAGAATGGCTTGAGGAGAGAAGCCCCACTGTTGTTTTCACTAATTGATTATTCCATTTATATTCTTGTGTCATTTAAGTCACAACATGTTTGCAAAAGCTGGCTTTTTCCATTGGCCCTCCTTGGGTCAAAAAAGAAGACAGCATACACCCTCTTCCAGCCTTGCATTTGTAGTACCCAGAGCAATGCATACACATTTAAAAAGGCACCAGGCCAGTCCTATAATGTTCTTATTCTCACTGAGTATATGCTCTACTAGTACATGTTCTGGTTTGTGATTCTATCTGGTGGGTTATTATAAACCGTATTAAGGTTGGTGGTGTATAATCTTCTGACAGGTTTTTCTGCAGGAGTCAGACTGAAAGCCCATCTTTAACACATGCATTTTGCTCTTTTCACTTGGGTCCTCGCTCTTTCTGCCTTTGTTTGCCTCCTCTCTCTGCCAGTCTCTTGAGTCTGAGGCATAGAACAATCTGGCTCGATGTGCTTGGTTAATTGGAGTGTCATCTAGTCCTCTGAGATCCCTCTTCAGTATGATCCCTGTTTTATTGAAGTGGTTTGAATGATGTGTTAAATGATGAAAGCAAGGTCCATGGCTTAGAAAAACGTCTCTAGATAGGTGAAGAACATATTCAGAGAGCCACACAAGGTCATTGTCATCAAAGTAACACCATCTTCTGAAGATTTCTATGAGTTCTATTGTTTTGACAAAGAGAGTTTTTCTTGTGAGTTTTAGAATCACCTTTACCAAGTTAAAAATAAATCCTTTATCAAGTTAAAAAATAAATAAGTAAAAAAATACATTCACTCTACGTGGAATATCATTTTTCTTCATCTCCCCAAGGTACAGTTAAAATACCCATCCTTCATGACGCCTGCTCTGATCTCTCCAGCAAAAAATACCTTCTTCTTCTGACCTTCGTCTACATCTTCCTTGTGGCATCTGCCTTTTCCACCTTGTGCTATAATAATTTCTAGGATGTCAGAGTTCCTTATGACAGCATTCAAATCTGATACTGTCCAAACCCCCTACAATCTCTATCTAGTACAATTCCACTGTCCCTAAGTGAGCACTCAAGAAATCTTTTTGGCTCCGTTTTTTCATACTTTTCTAATAGTTTTAAAGCCATTTCTGAAAATAAAGATCAGAGTTTGAAGTTTGATGGAGTCTTTAACATAAGCACACATAAATGTTTGCTGAGTAGATCACAAATGTCTTGCATGTGGAGAAGGGTTTTCTTTTGCCAGAGTAGAGACCTAGATTCAAATTCCACCTCTATCAGTATAAACTGTAGATCCTTGGATAAGTCGTTGAATCTCTGGGCCTCAGGGTCCTCATCTTTAGGTGGAAGCTTTACTTCAGAGCTTCCGGCTAAAGGTCACAATGAGAAAATTAAGCCATCATCCCCTCTCTTTAAAAGGAATTACCTTGGGGCGCCTGGGTGGCTCATTCATTAAGCATCTGCCTTCGGCTCAGGTCCTGATCCCAGGGTTCTGGGATCGAGCCCTGCATCGGGCTTCCTGCTCCTCGGCAAACCTGCTTCTCCCTTTCCCACTCCCCCTGCTTGTGTTCCCGCTCTCACTGTGTCTCTCTCTGTCAAATAAATAAATAAAAATCTTTAATAAAATAAAATAAAAAATAAAAGGAATTACCTCTTGAAATATTTCTATTTGGTTCAAAAAGGCCACTAATTAGGTTAAAGCATGGAACACAGAACGTGCCGTACCTTCCACTTTCACTTCAAACTCCACTAAAAATAACCATAAAGGGATTAAAAAAAAAAAGGCATACTACCAAAGCAAAAGGGAAAGGAGACTACAGCAACCATACTTTGGGTGTGGGGAAACAGATGGACAGTGGCAAACAACCTAGCAGTGCTGAGAATGCTGAAATCCTAAGCTAGCTGTAAAGAAAGTGACAAGCACCCCACTTCCTGTAGAACATCAAAAAGACTCAGGAATTGGTGGTACCAGCTGTCTGGAACTAGATGTGAAGATGGGACCAAAGAGAAGAGAATTATTTTTAAGTCCGTCTGACCCACAGATTCTTTGGGTAACTCAGCATGTGCACACAGTTGCCACTCCTCAACCTCAACACAAGAAGGTAGAGGTCTTTTTTGGAAAGAGTAAAATAGTGTTAGCTGGCATTGTAGAAGACTGCATCTCGTTCCTGAAGTACAGAGGCATTAAGTGAATGATCAATGTTGAGACCTCCCAGCCTTCCTATCACACCCTGTTCTTAGGACGCTGGCAGTCAAGATCACCTTTCAGGCAGAAGAGACTTTCGCTAAGGAAATCTGACCAAGAAGTCTTAAAGATCCAGACGTTGGGGGTTCATGTTACATCATATTATGTCAGTCATCAAGCTCCACCAATGAGCACAGTGTTTTCAGCCAGATTTTTAGTGCCGTACCCTTGGCAAGACATGGGAGAAAGGCCTTTAGGACAGAGACCTAAAATAACTGGGAAAAAAAACAACTTGGAGGGCCTTGGAAACTAGGCAGTGAAGAAGAATTCAGATGAGCTCCTGTAGGATTCTCAAAGGGGTAAGAGAAAATGCTGCGTTCAGGAAACAAGAATAGGCTGCTGTAACAAAGGAACTTTCAGAGAACAACAACAACAAACAGAGAAATGAAAATTCGAGAACCAGGTCAGGAAGTCTAATGTGAAAAACAGAAGTTTCAGGAAGAAAGAGTAGATGAAACGGGAAGAAATCACAAAAGAAAATGTTTTCGTTTTAATTTTATAACGAGATAAATATTTATATGTTGTTTGAGATTGCCCTCCTCTTTAGTATTCCTATAGCAAAAAAAAAAAAAAAAAACCCAAAAAACAAAACCTAACTCTTTTTTCTAAATGATATGCCAATGGTTTTGCCCAGAGAAATGGAGTTTTTACTGGGGAATGGTAAAATTTTTTAATTTTCTGTAGATATCTACAATAGAATTTTTCCCAAGGAAAATTTAGCGTAGAAAGTAAAAATAGTTGAGGTGCCTGGGTGGCACAGTCGATTAAATGTCTGACTCTTGGTTTCGGTTCAGGTCATGAGATTGAGCCCTGCATCCAACTCTGCGCTAGTGGGGAGTCTGCTTAAGGCTCTCTCTCTCTCTCTGCACCTTCCCTAAAATAAATAAATAAACCTTTTTTTTTAAGGTAAAAATAGTTGGATAGAACCACCTTTTTTTATGGAAATGGTAAAAACTGTGAACATATCCCATTTTTAACATATTGGCTTTATATATATATATATATATATATACACACACACACATATATATGTGTATTTTTTTAATGGATGCTAGATAAGACTCATTAGATACCAAGAAAATGAAATGTAATTTCCATTTATAAGCAAACATAGAAAGCTCTGTGAAATGAAAAGTATTAACAAAATGGCATAGATCACAAAGCCCAGTACTTGACAGAAGCCTCTGGAGAATTTTGATGAAGGGTGGGTAATTTTCATTCTATGAGAAGATTTTCAGATTCAAGGGCTGCCATCCTAATTCTTGAACTCTTAAAATGCTCAGACTTTGGATTAACTAGATACATTCGCACCACCACTTGCAATCAGTGTGATTTCGGCCCAGTCATTTTGCTACTCCCAAGTGTTGCTTTCTTATCTGTAAAATGAAGATAACTTTAGAATTCATTCATTCCTCAAATATTTATTGAGCACCTTTTATGCTCCACATACTTTACGAAGTGCTTCAGGTACACTCGTAAATTAAACAGGCATGTTCCCTTTCCTTGTTGAATCTACAACATGAGGGAGGCAGACGATAATAATAAACACATTTTTGAAAGCAGGAACTTTCAGTATTCTAGGCTCTTCTCTAAACACTTTCATTTAATAATAACCATCCTATAAAGTTATTTTGAGAGTAAGCCCCTCTTTGAAATAACATCCTCATCTATGTATTGGGTGGTTTTGCCAAGTGACAGAAATTATGGAACATTATCCAGACTCGGTTCCTGCCCCTAAATATGTGGAAGAACCCATCCCTGCCCCCGCCCCCTACGTAAGAACACCCAGAGACAAAGCTGTCTCTAGTGGTCCACAGCTGCGGCTTTGTTTGCTTTTCTAGCCCTTGGTGATTATGAACCTGGTCTGAGGGGTGACGGATGGCTCTGGGTACCCTATGAGCAGCTGCTGTCAGCTTCTCTAGACCATAAAACTTGGCCTTTGCTGTGCTTCACTTAAATACTGACATTTTCTCCTCTCCTTTATAATTATTGTCAAGAACATGAGTGGAAGTTGAATCTTACCATATGTTTGGTCTGCTGCTCCATCTAGTGAAACATCTTACCTGTTGATCAGAAGTTTCTGCTGAAAACCATCAGAAGGCAAAAGGATCAAAGCTGAAGGGTCCAAACAACAAGGAAATTTCAGTGGAAGACTGTATAGAAAAGTGGGCAGGAGTATGGTCTGGAGTCCTTGTCATGGGCCTCCTTCCCTTCCGTTGAAGAATGTTGAGAAAAAGAGCATGTAACAGTTTCCATCACTCATTCCCCTGCTCTTACTCCCCTTTCTCTAATTCTGTCTTAACTTGGTTTTTTCTATTGTCATTTTTTAAATCTAAAACTTTTTGCAACTTACTGCAAAAAGGAGCCATTAAAATGACCTTTGGGAGATGATGGATTGACTAGTTCAGTCTGCTGCAAGGTTTGTGAAGGGATCCAGCTGTCTCAGATTACCATGCCTAAGTGTGCATTTTCCAAGGTTGTCAGTGATCGCAGTGAATGTGCAACTGGCAGACAAAGTGAGTGTTTCCCACTGAATGAGGCATTGTTGAGCTGGCTTTGTGCTCGGAGCTATCTGAACAACCACGAGATTGACAAAACAAGATGGAACAGGTGCTGGCAGTCCCAGCTAAGCATTTTATTATTTTGATGGATTTCAGACTGGTTTGAAAGTTTTTCCAACAGCACATGTCCAAATCATTTGTGTTTGTGTGTACACAAACACACAAACACACAATTTGGACTTTTAAAAAAACATTAAGTCAACAAAGTCTTCATGTGAAGAATAAAGAAATAAAGAGAAGGCAAAGCAAGCATTTGACAACCCATATTCAGATGTTTGAAGGATTGTCAGAAGAGGCAAGCTGCTGCTCGATGACTGGCAGGCTGAACTTTCTGAAGCTAACATGACCAAAAAAAAAAAAAAAAGCCCATGGTTTTCTATTCAATATAAAGAAGAAAATTCTAATGGTTAGATCCCTATATCCTTCCCTACTCCACAGTGGAATCATCCCCTTTAGGGATAAAAATGCCCCATTTACATAGTGACTGAATAACCACATGCCATGTCTCAAGTTTTTGTTTTTTCTTTCTTAAGAAGAAATGCTTTGTAGAAGAAACAAGGATGAGGTTAGATAAGATGCAGTCATTTATTCATTAATCACTCAGAGAATTTTTATTGAGTGTCTAGTATGTGGCAAGCAGCGTTGCTAGTCACTGGGAACATGGCTGTGAATGAAACTGATAAAATCCCTTCATGGAACCGCCGTTTTAAAGAAGGTGTTTGACAACAGCAAGTCATTAGACAGAAACAAGCAGTGTTATATGATAGGAGTAACTGAGTGGTGTGTTGTGTAAACTAAGATCTCTTAAATTGAGATCTAAAAGATAAGGGCCAGTCTTCTAGTGACAACTGTCAACTCTAAATTCTGTGAGTGATAATTTAGGGAACCACGGCTGCTCCCTTGAGATGTCCAGTGGTAAAAAGCACTGATCCTAGAATTGTGTCAATACTCAAATCCAGGGACCTGGAAATCGATTTAAAAATCCTCTTGAAGATCCTATAGACCATAGCACATACTTTGGTTCTGAACTGGCTAATAAAAACTTCCAACATTTTTATAGCATGTATGTAGACAATTCTTTTACACACCTTATCTTGTACTTAGAGATTAGCATGTTTTTTAACCAGAAGAGAGTCTTTAGAACTTGTTAAATCAGATCTCTCCTCATACCAGTGAGGAAGCCGGGGGCCAGGGGACGGGGGAGGGACCTGCCCACAGTGACAGCATGCAGCCAGTCCCATGCAGAAGAGGACTGTAATCTAGGGCTTCTGCTGTCAAGTCTGGTGCTCTGTCCTATTTTTGCAGCTGTTGACGTCTTCTTGCTCGGTGTCATTCTCACAAGAAAGGTGACAACATAACACCTTGCGTATACCTAACACTTAACAAAACCACTTTATACTACTTCATTTAGGCTCCCCTACACTGTGATGGGAAATGACTGAAAAATCAGTAATTTGAGGCACCCCAAGATTGTTCCACCGTATAAGCATCAAAGCTCCCATTTTGCAAGTAAAGAAACTGAAATCTAGAGAAATTAAAGGACTTCTTTAGAAAGGTTACGTGACTAGGCCAGGCAGCGGCAGTCATGTGCCCCGACTCTGCTGCTGTCATTATGCTGTAGAGAATAAGCAGATCAAGTAGTTTGGGAAGAGAAGAGAGAAATGGTAAACGTAAATGAGCAGGAAATTAGATAAAGGAAAAGACTGATTTATCGTGATTCTGCTTGTCAGTCAAGACTGCTTTTCCCAGGCTTACTACCGACACTGTGACACTGTCCCTAGAGCTGCTTCAGCGTTACCGTATTTCAGAGTGTACATGTACCATTGGTTTTCAGAAATGCTAATGCCTAGTTTATGTTTCTTTTTTTTTTTTTAAGATTTTATTTATTTATTTGACAGAGAGAGAGAAAGAGAGTACAAGCATGGGGAGCAGCAGGGAGAGAGAGAAGCAGAGTCCTGCTGAGCAGAGACCCGACGTGGGGCTCAATCCCAGGACTCTGGGACCATGACCTGAGCCTAAGGCAGACACTTAACCAACTGAGCCACCCAGGCACCCCTTAGTTTATGTTTCTAAAGAAATACAAAAATTAACCTAATCTCCAGTGTGTCTGCTCTGTTAGGAAGTGGGTAGGTGAGAATTCCATCTAATCGGTAAATATTTATGTAATGCTATTCTGTGTTGGCAGTAAGGATACCAACTTTGCCCTCAGGAGCTCCTTGACAAGTAGGTAGAAAGATAAATAAAAGTGCAATGGAAGTGCATAGGACTGGGCAGATGAGAGGGAGAGCTGACATCGATGTCAAGGAAAGCATTTCAGTTATCTGTTACTCTTAATAAGACACCCAGCATTAGTGGCTTAACATCACAACCCTTTATTTACAGGATTCTATGGGTCAGGAATCTTAGGGCTCAGCCATTAGACGCCGTATCCACAGGGGCCTCTGGTGAGGGTGCAGCCAGATGGTGGTTAAGAATGGAAGATCCAAGATAACTTCACCAGCATGCATGGCACCTTGGTGGGAGTGGCCACTCCATCTCTCTCTTTCTCTCTCCGAGGAGCAGCATACAGATGCTAGAAGTATGAGAATACTACCCGATGATGACTCCCTTGACTTTGAAATGTCTAGAAACAGAAGTGTAGAGTTGGTTGAACCAGTGGACTATACCCCAGCACTGATGTTTTCTCAGCTACTCACAGCTGCATGACTCCAGTGAGCAATTTAGAAATGGAGAAACACCCCCCCGTGCCCCGCCCCATACCCAGAGCTAGGTTTGCAGGGACTGTTACCATGATTGAAGTTGTGTACTGTTAGAGGACACAGGTCAGCATTATACAAACATATTGAAAGGGTATCATTTCTTAATTCTCACTGTGAAGATGAAAATGGTTATTGAATTAAGTACACGAGATGGATTGGAGGACAGTTAACTCCAGTCTTTTTCCCTGCTTACAACCCTTAAGTCTTTAATAAGAAATAAGCCATTTAAATTAATCATAATGCTTAAATATGTGAAAGTGATTATTCTAAGCAGTGATGTGTAAGAGGGCCTTGTCAGTTAAAACTATCAACCCGTAATACTGAAGAGTTTGTATACTATGTTCATTAAAGTAGTGCAGTGCAGAGGGGCGCCTGGGTGGCTCAGTCAAGGAAACGTCCGACTCTTGATCTCAGCTCAGGTCTTGATCTCAGGGTCATGAGTTCATGCCCTGCATCGGGCTCCATGCTGGGTGTGGAGCCTACGTTAAAAAAAAAAAAATAGGTATTAGAGCATAGAAACAACTAACATGCACTGCCAGGTTGGGTAAGCTCTAGAAGACCTCACCATCAGGGAGTTTATCATAATCAACAAATGCTTATTGTCAGCCGACTGCAAAATACCATTTCTGGTGTCATGGAGAACACAAAAGTATATGACTTAAGAGTCTGCCCTTAAACAAAACTCAAAATTTACCAGGCATTAGAGACACAGGAAGATGTAGAACACTAGGAAATGTCACCCAGGTAGGATGTGCTCTGCTGCCCAGTGAATGGTATGGACAGGGAGTGATAGGAATTTTGTCTTCAAAATTGTGTTCTGGGATTAACTCCCACCAGAAAAGGAGTAGTAATTTGAACCAAGTCCTGAAAGGATAGGTACCCTGGAGTTCCCTCTGTTCATCTGTTGTTACACCATCTTAGAATCCAGATAGAGAAACTACCTCCAGTATTGCATTTTGAGTTGTGCCAAAATTTGAAGTTCATTTTTTCTATTAGAAAAGTAAATTGTTTGCTTTCAGCCATCATGACTGAACGTTATCTCTTTTTAATTTAGAGTTTCTCACTGAATTTCCTTTCAATGCACAGAACACCATCAAAAGAGACCTTTGCAGTTGTTTCTCAGTGACTTTTAGAGATTTATATTACCCAGATATTTTAATTAGCATTGTTCTGAGTAAAGATATCGGTGGAAATCAACTTGGAACAATCAGAGTGTCTTCAAAGCTACAAAAGTGGGTCTCTTCAAATAGAGAGGGTTTGTTTTCCTTTTTTTTTTTATCAGCTGTTTCATATTTACTATGGCCAAGTTGAAATTATGTATTGTATTTAAACCCTAGTATTCATGCAAAAAATTATTCAAAGTTTTTGCTCCAGTGTAGTATAGATAGATTGATAGATATATACGCACACATATACAAACGCACACAGTCCGAAAGAAAACGATGCAAGTCAAGTAGCATTGTGGGAGAGGAAGGAGAATTTATGTGTTGGGACAGCAGGGTGAGGAGGACCGAGCAACGTTTAAAGATTCAAAACAATAGCATTTAGCATGAAATCTACTTTTTATCATCCTTACCCAGCCATCAGAATGAAGAAAGACAGTGTCCAGCTGTAGCAGTAGTCTGGTAGCAGGAGAATTAGAAGTAAAGGTACTAGTGCCCGAGGGGTGGGTCATGAATTAATAATTGCTATGTGGCGGATGAGCCCGTCAGAAGAGCTGAAAATGAGGAAGTTGCCTTGCAGAGTGCTATCAATCACTCAGTGACCATAACTTCCAGTAATTAGTGTATTTTATGGGCCTTTGCTTCAGTGGCTCGAAAGCACATATGCTGCAGTCACAGCTAAACTTTGCCGGAGTAATATTCCAGGATGATTTATCCTCCTGCTGCACTGGGATATACCCCTCTATTAGGTGAAGATTGTGAACTAAGCTGCAATAAAGTGTAAGTTTAGGTACAGTTTGCCCAGGTTGAGACCTCAATGTATCATGCTTTTCAGCATCCACAGTTAGGCTACAGCAAGCAATCATTTTTAACCGTGAAACAAATAAAGCAATTAATGGAACAGCATTAGGATATTGTACTTGTGAATTACTGTTGCCCTCTACCCATTTAAGTGTCCACTGTAATAAGCCCATTTCTAATTAAAAAAAAAAAAACCACACTCTATTGGAAACATTTATTTGTAATGCTGTCTTTTCTCCACTATTATTAGTAATCTGTGGGATAGGATGGAGGACCTTCCAAATGATGGAGAAGGACTTGATTTATTTCTTTGTGTTACCATGTTTGGCCTCCTTCAGTTAAAATAAATTTACTTTTTATCCGTGGACTCGAGTGAGGATGAGTAGTTCTTTTTTAAATACTGGCACATGTTAAGAAGCCCTCCTGATGGGAGCCTCACATTTAGGCTCTTTCGACACAAAGAAAACATGTTATTTGCGAGCTCTCAGGAGCACTTAGCACTTTTGTACAGCTGTAATGAGTTATTTGTTGTGGTTTACCCACTGCACTGGAAGTCTCCGAGGCCTTTGCAGACAGAGTCCTTTGCCATTGCCAAAAACATCTGTAGAGCCCACAGTTCTTAGTGATTTAACAAGCTTTGCCACCAACCTGCAGTATGACCTTGGGTAAATTAATTAAGCTTCTGGTGCCTCCATTGGGCCATAATTCTGTTTGTGTTAAGGAAATCCTTACAGTTTATAGGAAAGTGTTATGTGAAAAGTATAAATGGAATAGGGAAGAGATACGCAGGGTCCCACTGTATTCATTGTATAGTGAAATGTTTCTGCACCACTTTTAATGATGGCGTCCTTGCATTTCCTTAAAATAGACACCAGTGGTACGCTTATTTCTCCAAGCAGGGTGGAAAGGTGTACCTACTTTGGCGCTTTCGTTACATTTATTATCCCATCTTTAATTTGCAATGTACTATAATATCACACAAGTTAAAACAATAATAGTAAAACAACCTAATTGTCTTTAATTAAAGTGAATTAGGTTTTGATTTTAATATATTTGATGTAGGGAGAACTGATAACGTGGAGGGTCCCTGAGGTTATTAGGGCATATTTCTGTTGGGCCTGATGGTGTTAGTAATAACCCTCTTCCTTATAGTTCTAGACACGAACAAATATGTCACTTCATCAGTCTCTGTTACTCGCACTTATGCCCCTCCGCAGGGGTCGCAGATTCCACAAGTTATCAGCTAATGGCGTTATACATTAAAAATTGAAGCTTTCCTCACTCCGAGGCCTTTCAAGGCTTTGTTCTTAAGCCCTAGACACTTTGGAGTGCAGCTGCAAACTATAGGCAGAAGATTAAATTAATTTGTAACTCTTTTTTTTTGGTCCTGCATTACTAAATCCTCCACATTTAATTGAAACCCTACTTCAAGACGCTTTGTGTTTCTCTGTTCTTTGTTGTCAGTTTAACCTCCAAAGCATTTTAACACTGGTAAATTGCTGTTATATCCTTTGGATTGTTTTTAAACCATTCAGTAAGGGGATAGTGAAATTGATACATGGGAAGAAAAGTCAAATCTTAGGGTAGATCTTGAGGTATTTAATATTTATTATGGTTCTTCACCAGCATAGTTTCAGATGATTTAAACTCTCTCTCTAGGACTGTGTAAATTGGTCTTGGGATGAAATCTCACCTAGGGAATTTTATGTAATCCAGTAGTTAAGTCTGATTTTTTAAAGTTCCCGGTGTCTGAATGTTCCAAAGTGACTGCTGCATTTCTATAAAATGAAGGTTTAACTGCAGTGCACAATCTAAATGCAAGATCCTTAGATGGAAATTTAATTGTGTAAAATGTGCACCGGGTAATTACAAACAAATTTTAGAACATTTCAGACTATAAAGTCCTCCTTCAGCTAGATCACTGACTATATTGAAAATGCTTATTTTCAGTTTGCAGTTATGCCGAGAAACAGAATATGTCTAAATTAAGAATATTAAAAAAAATATCCGGGGCTCTTCAGTATAACTGTAAATTTAAAACTACTAGCACATTGTTGATATTCTAAGAAACTTAATTCACCAAAAACATATTTTGAATTTGTATTCCCCACTTGCTTTCTTGCTACAGTGTATTTTTTTCTCTTTGTCATTTGTGACTTCATGACCGTAATTATTCATGTTACCAACAGAAGCCATTTTTGTTGCTTTGTAAATAAATATCTTCTTTTTGTTAAAATACAGATGTTTCTGTCATCCAGTTGCTATGCATTTAGCAGTCGTTATGATCACACCCCCATACACATATTTATTATTTAAATTATAAAATCCAACATATTCAAATGCTGCTAACTCAAGAGTATTTCATAGATTATGATTGGACAAATCAAAGATCAATAAGATGACACTAAGGAACAGTTTTAGTTTTACAGTGAAATGTTAGTAGTTTACTGTTACTGATATGTATTCCCAATGGTAAATGTTTTCAGAGCATTCTTTTTCTGCCTTTTACATAGTGAATTTCCCACAACGAACGGAGTATTTAGCAGTTTGCTGAATCTTAAGTATTTGGAATCAAAATGCACTTTTTTCTTTAACATTAAATAGAATCCTCTCCCTCCCCCATCTCTACGTCCACCACCACCCCCCCAAAATAAATAAAGCTTTTCCAAATCTTTTACAACACAGGCCGCTCCCCTCCTGGGAATGAAAAGGATGTGAGAGTCATTTGATGAATTGCTGGCGCTTATGTGCATCCACGTTTTTCAATATACTTTTTTTTTTAAACTGGACTTAAGCTGCCTATATTTAAATGCTTCTTTTGTAAAGATGAAAAAAAGAGCAAAGATTTCTATTGGCTTAGTCCTAATCTGTTTGCTTTGTTGTGATTCTTTTTTTTCCCCTTTCCTTTAACTGTTAACCTATTTATAAATCTAAATCTACATACAAAGGTCATTGGTTGGCTGAACTTAAACCATTTTACTCAGTAAATTTAATTAAGAAAATACAGTGCAACTCATAAGCAAATGAGTTTTTTCCTAGTTTTAAACCAAACCACCCTCTTGAGTGCTGATTGCCTTGCCCGACCCCTGGTGATACAGAAACAGGCAAAATTAAAAAGGACATTAAAGCTTCATTAAATCTGAAACACATTTAGTACAGTGACATATCTGCAGGCCATTTCAGAGAAGATTACATACTCTCTTTTGTAAGTTTCCTAATTTATAATACCTTGACAATAAAAACTGGGGAAATGCAAGTAGATTAATAGACCAGTAGGGGTAAAAGATACAGAATGGCCCCAGGTCCGTCTGTCTCTGAAATAATTCACTCACAGCATATGTGTTCCCTCTTCCTCATAAGGGTTCAGTGTTTATTTTGACTTTTGACAGCCTCATGAGGAGCCTCTTCTTCATGCAGCCATATCTGCTAAGAGACCTTTTCCTTCCCTTCTCCTAATTGAACTTGATAAAAGGGTTCTAGGGCCTGGCTATATATTTCCTTCCGTTTTGCCACAAGACAAATAGCGGGGAACAAAAACACCACAGTTACGTTAAATCTAGAACGACAGGGACGTATGTGGAAGGCAGCTTCCTCTCCCGGGGCCTTAAAATGACTGCTTCTGGTGCCAGCCTACTGGTGCCACTGCCAGTTTGCACTGGTGCAGAATTGGAATCCTTGGCCTCCTGCTGGAGCAGCACAGTGGTGACAGGCTGCGAGAGAGAGGAAATGATGGTTGTACCGCTCTGGTCAAGGACGAGGAACCATCCTATGTCCTCTGGCTCCAAAGAGGTCAGAGCTGCAAGATGCCTTAGAGCAGTTCTCCCAGGAATGTAGTTGACAGGCCTGAGATTTCGTAGGATGTCAGGAAAGTACACACAAAGCAAAGCCAGGCCCGGGAATGATGAGTTCATCAGTTCAAGCACTGCCAGCCACCTGGTTCCAAGCAGACTGGTACAGAGAGGCTCCCAGCTGACCAGCCTGCACTGAATTTTCTCTCTGTATGCATGGTGGTATCTTATAGGGTAAAGGAATGATAGCAGCCATCCTTAGTACATCGTACCAGTTATGACAGGGGCACCAAGTAGATGAGTGCACATTCCCAAGTTGACTGTAGCCTGACCTCTCCATAGAACAATAATAACTCGAGAATTTGAGGCTTTGTGTTCAAGTGGAAAGAATTCATATTTTTCATTTTATGCCACTTCTTTTTTAAGCCCTCCATTTATCATTGCTTATTTAGTTCTTTAGCAAAAACCAGCATCCCATATTGGTACCAGCCAGCTAACTTAGATTTTTAACTGTGTGTGTCATGGGCAAGTTCTTCTCCCGGTGAGCCATGTGGACAGAATTCTTCCACGGTCCTCAGTGACACATGAACCATATACCCGAGTGAGTGACACAGGGCCTATAGAATGGCTTGAGATAAAATACTCTAAATGTCATCTACTAGTCATTAAGTTGTTAGCTTTTTTAGATGAGAGATCCTCCTCTTGGTAGTTTGATAATTCCAAATGGAAGGATGTGCAAAACTTGTCATCCACTGATGAGTGTGATGATAGGTGACAGCTTTTCTTGAGCTGTCACTGCCGGTCAGGTCAGTGTAATGGTGCAAACGCTTAGGCTACCATTACTGCCGTGTAGACCACAGCAGCTCCCCCTGAATCAATGTGCACAATCTCATTGGCCATAAACACACTGTATTTACAAAATATAAGGCAAATGGATTGCCTGTATTGGGTCAGATTAGAGTAGAGGGAGTGGAGAGCTGAGTCTCTCCCTTCGTAATTTAAAACAGTGTGTAGACAACAAACATAATCACATGAACCTGAAAGGGCGTTTAATTAACATCCACACTCTCTTTCCATCGTGCCATCTTGTGATGTTTTTGCTATCTGTACTTTATACTAATCCCTTGATGAATGATACTTACTAAATGAAATAATGGGAGTATAACTTTATGTCTTGAAAATCAATGAACTCTGTGTATATAAGAATGAGTATACAAGGTAATGAAACTGACTAGGCATTGCAAAACACACATACATATATAAATATACATCCAAATGAGTGTTGGCCTTTTCAAAGTAGTCACCTTACAAAGTCATATGGTTTATTCCTATTACATTGCTTTGCTCTGACTGGTTTTAGATCTTTAAAAATTAACCTCATAACCACATCTTCATGTCTGTCCTTATTAAGGAACAAAATATTTATTCTTCAAAGGTGGCTTTGGGTTTTGGTAATACCCACAGACCATTCAAACCTTAGTCAACAAATAATTTACATGATCAAAAAGCTGACGTGTATAATTTTAAGGCCAAGATAAAATGCAATTCTAATAAAATGAAGTAGGTGTTCTTTTGTTATTTGAAATGATTCTAAAAAAGAGTTCAGTAATGTTTCCATAGTGTCCTTGTTTTTTAAATAAATGCACAACTTCTCAAGATGTAGAAAACCAATGTAAAACTCTGGAAAGAACACTGGATTAAGTTGCAAGGCTTAGGGTCAGGCCCCAGACTTCTCCTGATGAACTGTGTGGGAACTTCTTCAATGGGACCCTTGGGTTCTAATCTGTGAAATGGATTGATGCTCTTTTGGATTCATTCCAGCTTCAAAGTTCCCTGATATAGCAATTCTACTTTGAAAGTAGTTACAAATACATATAAAGGATTTCAGGCCTGAGGATGGGCTACATTATGAAGTTGCAAAGTTTTGCTGCTATTTTCTTTAAATATGTTATGGTACATTTGGTAAATTTTATCTTATTACTTTATATCAACTCTGTTCCTGGTTGAATCATTGTGTTTTTAACAGGTGAGAATTCTAAGACCAAAATTAAGTGACTGGCCTAGAAACACATGGCAGTTTACAAATCAAGCAAAATTGGAAGCTCTCTAAAGATCCATGTTCCCGATTTCACTTAGACCTCTAGTTCTGACTTTGCAGCCTTGAAATAGCCACTTTTCTACTAGTGGTAGCTCTTTTTTTCCTGTGGATAGAAAATGAATGAAAAAACAAATAAATTGATGAAAATAGTGGCAAAATTTTCTGTTTCATTTGGCCCATTCCCCATTTCCTACAACAATGCCTATGTGCTTGTTACTAAAAACTCTACAGAACTGTGGGCTGGGAACAATAAAGTGTTTCCATCTTACAAGAGGAAAAGCCAGCGGTCTGCTCTGGTTTTATATCTCTGTCTAAATGAAAACTGTCGCACACAGGTAAATGTGAATAATGCCCATAGAGCTGAGAATGTTGCTGAGAGAAACCACATAATGGTAATGTTTAAAATTAGAATATTTTATGAGGGATGCAGTATTGCCCATTGAAAATGTCCATTCTAAATACAACGTTTAATGTAATTACAGCAATAGTTTAGTTCCTGCATCCAGGGTTGAGAGCTTTTTATATTTGCTGGGTATAGTTCTGAAGTTTAGTACTTGTCTGTCTTAAGGAGATCTGCCCTGCATGCAAATCTATAACTAGACAAATATTATTTCCTTTCCCAGCTTGCTCTTGGGAGGTTTCCATATCCTCAGGTAAGATTGTTCATTACTGCCGTTTGCCACTGTGACATTCATTCCTATGTATGAAGGTGCAAGGAGCAATTGTGAACATTTGAGCCACATACAAATAAATCTGTCCTGTTAAATTGAAAAGTGATATCTTAAAAGAGTCATTTAGAAGTCTCTGTTGATTTTTGATTTTTTTTAAACTCCAGATTTTTTTTTTCTCTTTGTTAAAGGTTGAAAGGCATCATCATGCTCTTCCTTTGTGTGACATTGGTGATGTTTTTCCTTATCCTAGCCCAGTGCCGTGTGCTCATACTGAGGTTAGAGAGGCACAGCCTTTTCTTGATACACTGTTTGAGCTTTTGGTTTCAGTTAAAATTATTTCAATTAAAGGGTTGAGATGAAGGGTGAAAATACCCGATCCTAGATCATTATTTTTGCTAAGCGAATAGTCGGGCCCCCGATTTTATGGGGGTATGATTCTGAAAATACAAATTTTTAAAAAATTTGCCCATTCCTATCCACATTTGTAAGAAAACAAACTGTCCATTATATTACCATTGCTGATGATAATCTTTATAATTTCTTTAAGATTTTTATTTAGAAGGGTGCTAGCACTTAAAATATAAAGCTGTTTTGTGGTTTGAAAATTATTCCCTGGTGTGCAGGGGGCAAAATAAGTGAAATGTCTAGAGGGATGAAAAATGCATGGATTGACTGTTTTCCTCTGGTTGGTGCTCCCTGTTTTTCTGGCATCTTGGTCTGTACAGGCCAAAGTGCCTGGAGGCATGTCTGATTTAAAGGTGGTGTTGGTCTCTGCTCTTTAAGCATCTATTAACTTGCTATTATTATGCAAATAAGTGTTGTATTACACATACTAATTTATGCATGGTTAGATTATGCAGATGCATCACAAACATGGTTATTGAATAATAGGATGGGGCTCATTCACTCTACCATCTTTATAAGCTGTTTTAAGCGAATTCTCCTGGTACCCATGTGGACATTTAAAGACCCTTCATTTGCTGAAATGTGTCTTTTGTATCCTTTTTCTTTTACAGTTAAAGCCATCAGATGAGTGGGAGAGAAATCATCTAAGTTATTAGGTTCAAGAGTGTTACACTCACTTGTCAAATTTGTAGGTTTCTTTGTTTAAACATAATCTTTTCCTTAAAGAGAAAATCTAAAATGTAATCGCTTGGCATGCATGCTAGCATTTAGTCAGATTTTAGTGTATAGAGCCTTGCTGCTTAGCTCTAGGTAGCCCATCAAATTAAAATCACATTTTCAGGATTTATAGCTCATTAGAATATTTATCTTGGTAAGCCTCTAATTCTGTCAGTAATTTCTAAACAAATCACTGTTTGGCCAATTTTTACAATCCCCTAAAATTTTGTAAACGCAGAGACCCTGTTACAGTGTATCTCTCAAAGAAGCCTTAGTAGAAAACTTGTAAGCCATCTCATAAAAGTGCCAGAGATTGAGAACATAGCTATATTCTTTAGATTCCTCATGTGTTGAGTAATTAACCAGTGAAATTTGGTAAGTGATGAGTCTAAGAAACGGATTGCTGTCGCGTTTGACAAATGAAGCATTTGGATGCTCTGGTCAGATTTGGGAAGAGGCTGTACACCTTTGCAATTCTGTTTTCTCAAATGTTTAAGTATACATTTACTTGATCAGTCAAGTGGAAGCTGGAAAATTTTAACGTGCTGGACTCCCTAGTTAGCAATAACCTTTATGCCAGAGTGGGGAAAAAGCCATATTCCCTGAATCGTGATAGAATATTGTCACCAAACTGGGACTTTTATTTGAAATAATAGAAGCAGCTTTGATGCCATTAGGCTTATTTCCCAGATCTTTCAACAGAAGTTTGTGTGCTTCGTTGGCTAGAATCAGCAATGACCTTTGGTGGACTTGGCATTTATTTTACCGGTGTTGTCCGACAGACTGGAGACTGGGAAAGGGTACTGTATCGGTGTCTTTCCTGCCCTTCACTTTGTCCTGAAAGTACATGAGGAACAATGTTCATTTTCATAGTATTCCAGACACTGGATTATGAATAATACCTTCTTTGTGGCCCATTGTATCTCATTTGAACCCCAAGCTACTCTGTGAGATGGCATCCCCTCATAAATGGGGCGTGCGGAATGGTTGATTTGCTCAGTGTTGAACTACAGTGGGGTTGGTTCCATGGAATCCCAAGTGCAGTAGGCAGGAGTGAATCACAGACATCATCGATTCAAACCTCTGTACCATATTTCTGGAAGCAGACATCCACACTCTGCTTGAATACCTCAAGTGATAGGAAACCCATCCAGTCAAAGCAGGGTTCTGTTTACCAAGCTAAGGACTGACTGCTTCATCCTAATTGTCACCTGCTGGTCTGGTCCTTGAACACGTGAAAGCCTTTCGTAGATCCTCATGATCACATAGTTTTGCATCCCTTCTGTCCAGGGCTGGGGACAATCCCAAGACACTGCTACTTTGAACTCAAAGTCCAATCAGGGCACCAGATTTGAGCTTTTCACTAATGGCAAGTTGAGAAGACCAGGCTATTGGACAGAGCTCCGGACCAGGAGCCAAAAGATGAGAATGGGAACCCAACTCTCCCACAAACTGTGGTCACCATAGGCCTTAAATTCTTGCTTTGTAACTCCTTGGGGCTTTAGTTTCCTTAAATCTAGAATGCGGTTCCTGATACCTACCTTTCCTATCTGTTTAGAGCAAGTATGCAGATTAAATGTGCTTATGGCTCTGAAACCACTTGAAAAGTACCAAGGGCCAACCCACTGGCCCTGATGTTGGGCTGTAGCACAGAACAGAATTTCTAATTGTCAACCAAAGTTCACAAAAGGATGTGCTTGGCAACCTGCCAGCCACAGCTGGAGCAGAGCATAAACTGAGCAAAGAAAAAAGCAGGGAGGAGAGGCACGCTCGAAGATTTGTCCCCCACTGGCCTGGCGTCAGTGCTGCTGACAGTGTCGTTAACAGCGCCTCTTCCTACTGGCAATACAGTGTGTATCCAGTGGGGATGCATGATGAGGGAAGGGTGTCTGGAAGGTATCACGGAGAGTTGGTGGCCTGGGACCAACATAAAGATTAAAGGACTGGATTTTCGTTGAGATGATCATTCTATAGGAACTTCTTGTTTTGTGCATTAGGTTTTTACTCGTTCCTGGGAAGTACTGTCTAGTTTCCTTTCCTTTAGGCCTCAAAGTTGCATAGCCTCATTGGCATGCAGTTTAGGACTGGATAGAACAAAAGTTTAGGAGCCACTGTAAGTACACAGCCGTATCACTGCAACTTATGATAGGAACAACAGTGATGTCTTGGATCCATCTAGCACCTTTCAACATCGAGCTTCAGATCACTTCCTATTATCTGATTCAGATTGTACATCCCACCCTCAGGGGCTGTAATTCCCAGCCTCCAGGTGAGCAGATGGAGGCCTGGACACGTGAGGCCCCTTGCCTGAGGGCTGAATGGGTGCAATTAGGCCCAGGACTTGCAGGCAACTAAACCAAATGCCTGGGCTCTGTGGACTCTGAATGTGGTTGGCTGTTCATACCACTCTTCTTTGTCCCACTGAGCCCCTCCAAGGCCTCCCCCTGGTTTGCCTTCTCCACTCCAGGAGGCCTCTTATGAGGATGAGAAATGCTAAACATCAGGGGCCATGCCATGGTAGATGATGACAAGGCCATTCCCTAGAGCCCTTTTGCTTTTCCTACCATGTATTTAGCAGAGGGACAGGAGGGTCCAGAGAGCTCCAGAGCTCTCCCTGACCCCAGTGCCATTAAATTCTGGGCGCCTGTGAAGCAGTAGGATCATGAAAAATTGTGTTTTTAAATGTCTCACAACCAAAAAAGTATCTTCATTTCTTGAATAATTTAGCATTAACAGTAATCTGGAAAGAGGCGCAGGTCTGGACAAGGACTGGAGCTGTGTATAGTTAATCATGTAGATCCAAATTCAGTTGACTTAAAAAACATGACGGTGGGCAATGGTTTGTTTAATGACACCATAATTTAGGAGAAATGAAAAAGATTGCCTGCTACAAATTGTCATCCTTCATTCAAACTTTACAATAGTGCCCTGCATTAGAATGTTAGTAAGTCCATTAAGGAGACTTCTCAGGGGGTGTGTCAGCTCTGGCATTTGGAAATTTGGTGAGCAGGATGCCACAGGAAAGTGAAGGTAATACAGATACAAATGTACTTAAAGTACTTTTGTATGTATAAAAATGTTGTTCTTTTGGCTACAATTCCTGATCTTGGTTAATAAATTACATCAAAATGACCTGAAGTTAAAAAAAGGAAAAAAATCTGAGCAAATAGTGCCCCTGGTATTGTAAAGCTTTGAATGTTTTCACACCCCATTAATTTATTACTTCTCTTTCTTCATCTTTAAATTTCATTTTTTTTTTCAAAAATTCCGACTCCCCGCTGCTGCAGTGATTTTCATCTTGTTGTTAATTTTCCCTGCTCCATATGGAGCTCCAGACATTTCACCTGGAGGCTGTACTAGATTTTGTTGTAGTGATCGTACTTCCGGAGGCCAAAACTGTCATTTAGGGTTCCTGGTGCATCTGTCTGCGCCAGGCTTTTCACTGGCATGGGAGAGTGTGAATAACAAATTGGATGCACCTGAGATTCAGATGATTAGTGTGTTTTGTGAATCTCCACGACTTGTAAGCAGATAGCTCTGGGGGGGCAGGAGGGTTGTACGGCAACTGTGCGTGAATCTGTACTCACACCTTACATTTGGGGCTTCATGAGGGAAGCGCAAACGTCCCAGGCAGTCTGAGTGCAGAGAGAGTAACAAATATTTCATCCCGCCTTGTCATTGATTAGAAAAGAGCCTTTAATTTCATTTCACCCCATGTTGTGATTAATTTGCATTCTTTGTCAGAAGTTAATGGAGTTTTTTATGGTTCACTCTGAAATCCTTGAAGACAGCAGACTTGATCTGATGTTTATACAACCGCCAGCGGAATTTTTTCATTTGATTGATGGCAAGCTTGATGTTATTCCAAACGGCTTTTTAAGCTGTTTTTAAGAATTATTTGAATAAAATGCAAGCAAGATATTGTTGTAACGATCAAGATTATCTGTTAAAAATCTGCTTCAAATAACGAAGATGATAAGTAGTAAAAAGGATCAAAAACATAAGAGATTGTGAATGGCGACGTCATTTGTTAAAAATACATAAGAATGGCATTCAAATAAATTATTGCAATATCTAGAGATCATTTTTCTTGAAAAGAACATACCATCATCTGGCCAAATAGAATAATTAAGGCTAAGGTAGAAGGAAAGTCTGGATCTTTGGGATTAAAAATCTTTACTACCAATTGGCTAATTCTCATTTATTCTGCTAGCTTTTGCCACCAATGTACGAAATAGAGATCTACTGTTCTTAACTCAAGGAGACAAGGTCTGTCAGGCCTGTTAGCTGAACAAAATGATGACATATTACTTGTCTCAATAAAGAGGCATTCTTAAATCCCAGTACAAGATCAACATAAGTGGATAATAGAGGATTTTAAGTGAAAGACATGCATTCTTAATAGTATAATGACTGGCCTTTTTCATAAGATAGCACAGAAATGAAATACCCTGTTTTTAAAAGCAGAATACCCTGGTTGTTTGTGGGTAAAAGGAATGTGTGTTCGTCCCCTGTGCACTATCTATCAAAGTATGAGGGAAGCTGTAGGTGGCGTTTGCTCAGAACCCTCTGCTACTAACCAAGGAAATACGTTTTGCAAATGCTTTTTGATTACTAATACCATTTGTTTGATTTGGGGGCTTTGCCTTGCTTGAGCAGATTCTTGCTTTGCTGTGATTGCTGCTAGTGAAACTTACTCAGGTCAAAAAGCTACTTATCTGAGCACTTTCATTTAAAACAGATTAATTTATTTGCTGTATCTGAAAGTTTGCTAAGTAATTGGGTGGGTTTAATTGAACTTACTGCTTTCTGATCCTTGTATTAACATGATCTAAGGTCCTTTTTATTATATACAATCCATATTATTGACCAAATTTGCCCTGTTTTCATTTAAATGTAAGCAGCCTGTCAAGGAGAAAATATTTTGTTTAACTTGGCTTGGAAACCTGCTATTTTAATGTGTTTTTTTTTTCAATTGACAGACTGTCTTTTAAACATTCATTTATTCTGTAGTAATAAATTGTGCTCTGGATAGAGCATTTGTCTCATAAGGGAGTAGAAAGCATGTGTTCTTAAAACTATTTTAAAATACTAAACACTTTTCTAAAGCTAGTGCTGAAATTCTAGTTTTTATACCTAATTTTATTCATGTTTTAAAAGCCTTTGCCTATGCTACAACTAATCCTAATTTTGATAATTTAATATTGTTTTATATTCAATGTTAAATTAAGGCCATAGGTTTTATTATTTATGTACTAATGTGTTGATCATGACAAGAGCAACCTAGAATTGCAAAATAATACCTAAAAAGTTGACCTTCTTTGGAGAGAGGTATTTGGAATTTATCCTTTGTTACATGAGTTTTTTGAAGTTCAGAACATCAAGGATTCTATAGAATCATATGGATCCAGTTTTTTGTGTGAGGTCTCTAGTCACAGGGAAAAAACCAGCAGTAGGTAATTACCCTAAACTTCAGGTACTCACCTGTAATTGGCAAGAGTCTAAAAGAGCAATGTGTGTGCAGTTTTTTTGCTAAACAGATTTCTAGCCTACATGTTTTAATTCATTATTTATTTTCATTCTCGTTATTTAGGATGTAGACATTTAAAGTATACTAATATTTAGGGGCTACTGTGTGGCTCAGTCAGTTGGGTGTCCTGACTCTTGATTTCAGCTCTTGTCTCGATCTCAGAGTCATGAGTTCAAGCCCCATGAAAACAATACATAAATAAATAATAATATATAGTAATGTTTAAAGTCATACAAAGTCAGATTTCATGTTCCAGGGGTGCCTGGGTAGCTCAGATGGTTAAGCATCTGCCTTCGGCTCAGGTCATGATCCCAGGATCCTGGGATCGAGCCCCACATCGAACTCCCTGCTCAGCGGGGAGCCTGCTTCTCCCTCTCCCTCTCCCTCTCCCTCTGCCTCTCCCCCTGCTTGTGCTCTTTCTGTCTCTCTCAAAAGAATAAATAAAATCTTAAAAAAAAAAAAAGATTTCATGTTCCATAAAAGGCAGAGGTGAGGGGCGCCTGAGTGGCACAGTCAGTTGAGCATTCAACTCTTGATTTCGGCTCAAGTCATGATCTCAGGTTTGTGAGATCAAGCTTCATGTCGGGCTCAATGCTGGGCGTAGAGTCTGCTTAAGATTCTCTCTCTCTCTCTCCCTCTCTTAAAAAAAAAAAAAAAGAAAGGCAGAGGTAAAATTTAAGTGATAGGAAGATGTTCACTTACATACATTTGCTTCTCCCTAGGGATTCTGAAACTACCGATGTCAGATTCTTCTCTCATTATCTATCTCATGCTTATCAAGAGATCTCATAATGTTATTTGCTTAGCCTCTTGCAAAGGTAGGAAGTGGGTTCCTAGTATGTCTTTAAAATAGAGCAGAAATGGAATAAAAAGAATTCCCAAAATGTGGGTAGCTTAGAAACATGACATTTTTCATTAAAGATAAATTACTTGTTAATACCTCATTTGAGGTAAATGCAGTTAGCCAGCTAGGCTAGTGAACCCTGTCTTTTTTAAAACACTAACCCCATGTTGGTTTGATTTTATAGCAACTCCTAAACTGGTGTATGACATACATCTCAGTTCAGTTTGACATGTATTTATCATCACAGGTACTCTGCCCTGGCACTATGCTGAGCAGCAGAAGTACAGACATGAAACAGATGTGGTCCCTACCCTCAAAGAGTCTAGTCTAGTGGAAAGAAAAATAAAACAAACACATGGCAGTTGATGCAAAAGGAACCCTACAGGATGTGGTATGCTGTGGCCTCAAGAGGAAGAGGTCAGCTCACTTTAGAAAGCTGTGAAGGTTTCACAGAGCAGGTGATGTTGGAGCTGAGGCTCTGAGGCTGAAAGGATGGGAAAGAACTTTCCAGGCATTCTAGTCAAAAGGAGACTCGTGTGGTAAAAGATAAAGGTCTGAAGCAGCATGTTGTATACAGTAGCCTTCCAGTACTTTAATTCAGTGGGGTACCACTACTACTACTATTACTTTCGTCTTCCTACCAGTTTAGGAATTTCCCTAGGTGACTTTTAAAGCAGCACTGGGAGGGAAGGAAGAAATGGGAGAGCAGAGTGGTAGAGGAGAGAAGGGTGTGTCAGGATGGAGATAGCAAGTACAGCAGAGACCAGGTAATGAAGTTGGGGTTGAGAATTTTCGTGAATCCCTTTGAGATGACTAGGGAGCCAGTTTGAGGCTGGAAATCATTACATTTTAAGATCTCTGCCCCCAAGGTCAGCTGGCACATGCTTCTGAGGGACTTGGCACATCACAGGACATTTTCTAGACTTTCGGGGGTGGGGAGTTGTCATGCTCAGATGAGCTAATGCCTAAGAGGACACTTTGAAAAACATAAGAGGGTAACCAAGAGCAAGGTAATATTAGTATTATTTATATTTCCAGAAGGTACTTTAGGGATTTACCTATGTAACTCTGAAAATATATGACCATGTCTCATGTCTCACACCAGGTAGGACTGAAATGAATTACTTTTCTGATCCCACAAGAGCCTTCCTTTACAGTCTTTCTTTTTCGACTTACAATTTGTCATTCACTATCACAATCATAATATATAGAATTATATACAGAACCTAGTCATTTTTAGTTCAGTAACTGGGGACCCTGATTCTTTTACAACTTTTAAATCATCAGCTTAGCCCAGAAATAGAATTTAAGTTTGAAGTCATAAACTTGGCGCCCAATCTGGCTTTCAGGTGACCACTTTGCCATCTTCTCTCTCCCTCGGGCTCTGTGGTCTTGGAGCCTTTGCACTGTTTCCCCTTTGGTTTTTATTGGTGCTGTTCTGCTACTTCATGGGATCAGAGAATTTCAGAATGTGACAAGATCTTACAGTGATCTCCTCCAACTCTTTTATTTTATAGAGGAGAAAATGGGATTCCAGTAGCCATTCGGTGCCTCCCTCATGATTACCAGGTATTTAGCCACAGGGTCAGACTGGTTCCCACTCTAGAGGGATGGTGTGGGGAAAAAGAGCCCAAATGGCCATTTTTATTTTACAAAACCATCCACTCAAGTACTGCCTCGGACTGGTTGTGTCTGCAGAGTTGGAAGTTACTGTCCCAGGATGCTCCCTGTCTACCAGCTAATTGCTGATGGGTACAGACCCCTAGGGGCAATGTGGTCCTCAGCAGCGGTAACAGCAGCAACAAAGACATCAGCTTTTACCGTACTCCAGTGTTTTACTTACCACTATTTTCAGTATAGAAAACTTGGGTAGATTTGGGGCTCTAAGTTAAAAAGGGGGCAGACCCGCCCAAGTTTTGTTTGAGCACAGATTACTTTTTAGATGTTTAACAGTTCTGGATTAATGCCCGGCGGGGGGGGGGGGGGGGGCCTTGGGAATTCTTCCTCAACTAAAATGCTAATGATGCTAAGAACCCAACCCTCTTTAGTGCCAATAAAATGGACAAGCTAAGTTCATTGAAAACTCAGTGAGTTGTCTAAAAGGAGCAAAGAGCTGATTCAATTTAGTACTGGAGATTGCCCGGGACACACCAGGTGGAAAGAGGGTCCCAAGGGCTGCTAGGAGCTAGGAAGGCAGGCAGTTGTCTGTGTATGCACACAGTCAGGGTGTCAGCTCCAACACATTGTGGGAAACTGAGGCAACCAAGCAGAACAAGTGTGGACCCTGTCAAAGTCTGTAGGTGGTGACTGCCATGGGGAGAGGGAAAGAAAAGCTAGAGAATAGGATGGTCTTAGGAGGAAAGGAGGCCAGAGGAGGAAAGAAAGACCAAAGAGGGTAATGAAGCTTGTCTTGTTTTCTGTACAGAAACAGGTTGCAAAGAGCACCATTCTGGGCATAAGGAGACCGTGAGTGTGGTCCTGGTTCTAATGTGGTAAAATAGAGTAAACAAGAGAGAGTTGCCGGCTAAAAGCCTTCCTCCAGCCCCTGCTCTTTGGACAGCCCTTTGCCACCATAGCGAGGCAGCCGTAAACACTCACTGACTCAGGGCAGAGAGGACCCGGAGGCAAAAAGTGACACACCCGGCAGGTGACAAGTTAAGTCATTGTCAGATTATGGTTTATCCCCCTTCCACCCCCCCCCCCCAGATCTCAGTTTTCTCATCTGGAAAAGGATAGAGGTGTGCTAGGTCAGTGATTTGCAGAATGATGGGAAGACAGAACATGAAGTCGGTGGGAATTTACTCCTGGACACACACACATGCATGCGCACACAAATACCAGAGCCGTTCTGGTTTGCTCTGTTAGTTTTTGTTAATGAGTCTAAGTAATATCTTATGTGAACTTTGGTAAACACAGAGTCTGAAAAATGCTGGCCTAGACCCTTCTGTGGTCTCCTTTCATCTGGTATGAGCAGTGTCCCCCTCTTTTCCACACCTTCAGCTATCTTTCTCATCACCATCTCCCCACGTACGCTCTTGGATTCTTGAACTGGATTTCACTTATATCAAAGTATGAGAGGTGTGCCCTACAACTCTGAAACAGAAATCAAGCTTTGTTCAGTTCCTTCTAGATCCATGACTTCTTTTCTTCAAGTCCTGTTTTGAACCTCATTCATAGTCAAACCAGTAAGACACATGTGAGTTAACATGGTTACATGTGACTGTATTTCAAGAGTCTTTCCTTCCTAATTCCATATGAAACATGTATTGGCAGCAGTTGCAGCTTTTCTCACGATCTCAGCAGGCCAGACAATGTCATGTACATCACAACAACAACAACAAAAAAGGCAGCGATATGTAGAGTCTTAGCCCACAAAGGAAGAATTCCTTAAAATGCCTGAGAACATCCCTTTTTGGGGGGACACTGTCTTAGAAATCTACAGCACCTTGAATCTAACAAATTGTATTTTGTCCAAATATAGAGTGGCATTTGGAGGAGAATACAAGCTCTGTGCTTAAGTCTTAGCTCTGTCACTAATTTTCAGCGACCTTAAATAAATCCCTCATTTTTGTGGACCAGCAATTGTGGCTTGTCCATCTTCTAGGTCCTAGACTCCAGTACAGTGCCTGGTATATACTTGATAAAGGTATACGAATCAATGAGTTAGTGATTTAGTCTGACTTGACTTTTTTACATGTTGGCACAGCAGATTTTAGAATCAGAAGGAACTAAGAATCAATATACATTTTTAGGCTTTAAATTAATAATTTTGTCCCCTTTTCTTCTGTGTCCATATTTCCACCCTGTCCTGCCAGCATTAATACCCAAAGGATAAAAGCTTCCAAAGAGTTGTCTTAAGATTCTTGAGGGTTCTTATGTAAGAAAAGACATGAATTTGTACTGTCAAGAGGGTAGAACTGGAATGAGAGGTAGAATGGACAGTCAGAAGACATAAGCTCTCCATCACTGTATGCATCCTGGCAGAAGGCCCGTCAGCCAGGAGTGTCATGAAGAAGGGATTCAGGGATCAGATGGAGGTGGGTCAGACTAAAACACCTTTAAGATTCTTCCAGGCCCCAAGAGTCTATGATTCAACTTCAGTGTTGGACAGACCTCTCCTGAGCCAAACAAACAACCAAAAAGGCTGATTATGTATTTCCTATCTGTTGCAGGGGAGAGGCAACAGATAGAAATCAGACTTGTCTAGATTCTGCACTTGGTTGAATTATGTACTCATTTTGACTCTCTAATACTGTCAGTATGAAACACTTAAAAAATAGAAGAGTATAGGAAAGGGCGCCTGGGTGGCTCAGTCATTAAGCGTCTGCCTTAGGCTCAGGTCATGATCCCAGGGTCCTGGGATCGAGTCCCACATCGGGCTCCCTGCTCAGCGGGAAGCCTGCTTCTCCCTCTCCCACTCCCCCTGCTTGTGTTCCTGCTCTTGCTGTGTCTGTCAAATAAATAAAATCTTTAAAAAAAAATTTTTTTTTAAGAGTATATGAAAGAAGTAATTCTTTTTCAGTCCAAGATTTATAAACTTCCGTGTTTCCCTCCATTGAGCCAACGATGTGGCTATCAAAAACATGAATGGACTTAGAGCCTCCAGGAGTTTCTTCTACTGAATGGTGTGTAATGTCCAGAACAAGGTGACTGAGCCAGTCAGTGTGAGGTATACGTGCGAGTGTGGGTGTCCTGCTTTATGAGGAACGCGCGCCCATAGCATCACATTCCAAGAAAGCCATCACAGTGTGGAGAATGTGAAACCCTGCCTACCCCTCCAGGCAGCTTTCCAGTTCAGGTAACAGCAAACTTAACTCAAGTTGCCTCAACCGCAAGGGGACTTGATTGAACTGCATGGCCAAAAATCAAGTATTGCTGGTTTTCGGTAGAACTTGATCCAACAAGTCACTTTTGGCTCTGTTCTTGGTGGGCTTCTTCCTTCACAGACCAGGACTGGCTCTTGGAATTCTAGGGCTACGGGCTTCCCGCTGAGAAGGGAAAAGCAGATCTCTCTTTCCCATAGGCAACCGGAAGCTCTAGGCTTCAGTTTGATTGGATCAGCTTAGTTCCCCAAGCGCAGGGGATTTAGATGATGCTGACTCCTTTAAGCCTGAACCACATGCCCCACCCATAAAGCTGATGATGAAGTAGCTGGTGGGGGAAGCACATGGGCTATTTAGGGGCAGGGAAATGGAATTTGAGTGTCATTAATTGAAGGGGGAAGAATAGAAGACAACCAATCATAGCAAATGATCAGAGGAGGAAAACAGGATGTTCACTCAGGAAAGAAAACATAGTGGAGAAACAACCATCTTCAGATATGTCAATTGCCATCACTAGACTTAATCACTACAGCTCTAGACCATGGGCACATCTCACAGGAGGACATATTTGAACTCATAACAAGAAAGAACCTTCTAACAATTTAAGCCACCCAGGATAGAATCATTGGAATCCCATCTCTGGAAGTCTTCAAGCAAACACAGGATACCTGCCTGTCAAGAATATCATAAAGTGAATTTCCACATGGAGCAAGGAGTCAGACCAGGTGACCTCTAACATCATTCTGTATTCTATGGCATGTGGAGGATTGAAGCTAATAGAGATAACAAGACTAAATGAGAGCTCCAGAAAAAAAACCCTTTGAGACATTTTGACACCTTAAAAATCTTTTGCTACAGCAGATTTATTTAACCATAAAGAATGGAATGGTCAACAGGCCTTTCTCAAAAAAGCCACATCTCCCCCCACTGCCTCCCCCCACATACACACATAACTGATGTTCTAAGCTAGATTCTGAAATAAGCCCACTCTTTTTTGGAACAAAGAAAAGAGAAAAGTTTGATACAGCAAATGTATCTTCTTTGAAAGGGAAACTCTTCTAAATCTTATCTGAAAGTCTTAATGGACATCTTGGCCAGGCCTAAAGACATTAGGGAGAAGGTTAATTTTATAATTCACATTGATCATTTTAAATTGTGTTTCTGAGCCCCTGCCTTTCTCACAAAATTCAGGTCTAAATATTAAAATTTACATTTGCCCAGAGGATGATTTACTAGGGTTCCTATATACCTATGCGGAGTGGGACATGAGCTATGTCAATTTTAAATACACAAGGGATAAAAGAGTGGAGACTGGCAGTCAGGTCCTTTCTTTCCTGCTCACTGACTGGCAGACCCAGCAAATGAATAATGTTACACTGTACCTTGATGCTCCAGCTGCTGTGTTTTGTGTGAAAATGCATTGTCCTTGATACTCGGGAAGCGGTAAGAGCCAAGTGATCTAATTTATGGCTTTGTTGATTTTCTGTCTGGTCCCATCTGAGCTGAGCCCTCCTCTAGGCATCTTAGAGCCTTTCTGTCCCACCCAGCTGTTTGTGAAATTCAGGAATATCTAGATTTAGCTTTTCAAAACTGGTCATTCCTGAAGGCAGCAGAGAGAAGGTGCCATGAGTAGATCTTAGAAGGTGGGAATCCTAGTGACTCTGTCATATCCCGTTGAGTAGCTCCTTGCTAAATCTTCTTGCCACTTATTTTTAAGTCCTTAGTTGTTTAAGTCTCATGACTTATTTTTTGCTTTTGTTTTGTTCTATATAAGATATGCTAATAGACTTACAGGCATGATAAGAACTTGAACAAGGACAAAGACTGATAAACAGGAGAGATACAATGGCACAAGTGAATTATACGTGTTCATTTTATATTATTAGTAATTATATATTATTCATTTATTTTGTCTCATCCTACATTCAATATCTAAAAATATCAGTTTATCAGAATTCTCATTTATGGTTCGCTAGGATACATTTTGTTCTACCTTTTTTTTTTTTTAAGCAGTCCTTTGCTTAGGAAATCTTACAGTAAGTTAGTGGTACTAAGCAATATGTGTTTAGCTCGTGGTCATGGGAAATAATTTTTCTTTTCTCGTTGAAGCCTTTTTGAGATTTGGACACTTTGGTTTTGCAAGTTGTAACTGTTTGGAGGTGGTGTGTCCCTAAGTTTTAGCACCCAGCACCGTGCCAGATAAAATTAGATTGAATGCCAGTACCAGCTTCTGAGGCCATGGGGGTCTGACTGGAATTCCGAGGGTTTTTCTGACTCCAGTCTATATGCATTTTCTCCACACCAGGTAGCCTCCTGAGTCAGCAGTCAGGTCTAGGCCAGGCTGTATCTACGACCTTGGACATTGCGCCCCTCTAAACCTCAGTGTCCCTAATAGCAAAACGAGTAGATTGAAGTAGACCATCTCTGCAGCTACTTTTCATTAAGAGAAAAATTTTTAGGTTATTATTCTTCATTTGTAATATAAAAGTCTCAGTTTACCATAATCCTGGTTTATATTAGACAGGATTAAGCTTAATGCATCTGATTTGAGAAGAGAGTCTGTAAAATAGCTATCATTGCTAAAACATGAAGTGTACAGTAAGAATAGAGTTGAACATTGAAGGCTAGAGTATGGTGCTAGTCAGTCCACGTGCACACGCGCCCCCGGTGTACTTAAAAAATGCCAACCATATCATTTAATTTCATATTTTCTTTTTCTACTTAAGAGCAAATAACACAAGCTTGAAAAGCAGTAAATATGTAAAGAGAAAATTTGTCAACTGATATTGGAAGATCTGACCTCGGTCACGCATAAATCTCTCCGACAAGGGCTGCAGGGCAAGCCATAATTTCAGAGAGTAAAAGAGAAAATGAAAGGTCTGGCCAGTGTCTTCTTGAAGTTACATAGGTGGATCATTTTAGTTTTCTGATTGTGCTTCTGCACGTAATGTGAAAGGGCTGGTGGCAAAGTCAGCTTTCCCACTGTATGTAAAAAGCCCGTCCACAGAGATGGAAATGGAACGTGGGGCTCCCAGAGTTGCTGTTTCTCACCAGTTGTGGACTTTACAAAGTTGAGGCCCCACAAGCAAACTTTTGCATTGGCAGTTTCCTCTCGAGGATCATTTTCCAAAGTCATTAGTTGTGTTATAGGAGCTTTTGAAATTGCCAACTACATGGTCCTTGCAAGGAAATAAATGATAAGTGTTACTGCAAGAACACCCCATAACTGATACTTAGGCCTGCCTGTTATGAAATCAGTCGTCCCCGTTTAAACACATAAAGATCTGTCTTACATCAGACTGAGGCTTAACCATCCCCGCTTAGTGTCACTTAAAGTCTTGTAGCTAAGGGCTGGGAAAAGAAGAGAAAAAAAAAAAAAAAAAGGCTGTGCCCAGAAGACAGAAGAGGGTCATCTAATTAGTTTATCAAATGCTACTAGTTCTGGAGACTGATTAGCAAAGTGTAATGATCGGAGCAATTATTGTTCTTCTGTTCGTTGTCCCAGAGTACTAGTTACACATAGGAAACTCAACACCAGCAAAGTGGGCAGGCAGGACTCCAGACTTGGACGAGTTAGTTATAAACAGCATTTCATATGTTGTGAGGTAGAGGCAGTTCATCAGCCCTAACAATGTTATTGTGTTCCTCTGAACTCTGCTCTCGCAGCGAAGCATTTGGAAGGCAGACCTAGAATAAAGAGAGACATTCACAAAGCTAACATTTTATATCGAGTACCCTTAGTACCACTTTTAATGTGCTGTAAAATGAGGGGCTTCACTCTTTCCTGAACTGTGTGCAAAAGCAGAGGCAATGACTGGAGGTTGACTTTGTTGCGGTCTGTTTTATGGGTGCTCTGCCTACACAGCAATGTGATCTTGAAAAAGGTAAACAACAAAGAGTTTAGGAGTGAAAAATATGCCTAATATAAATACAGTCAAGTCCGTGGCAGTTCAGAATTTGAAAAATATGACTGTGGCATTAAATTTTCCGGTGGAATTAAACAGAGGAACAGAATATAACCTTTAAGGCAGTATATCTGAGACAGAGAAAGGAAAGAATATATCTAACTCTGTCGTCTGTGTGGCATTCATATAAAGAAAAGCACAGTAGCTTTATTTAATTGAGAAAATGAATCAATTACAATGATGTTGCATCATCAAGTTCTTGTGAAATAGAAGATATAAGTCACTGTGTTGTGTAACAGTGTTAAAAAGTAATTGAGTATCTTAAGCGTTTTGAATCAATTTCTGGTAGTAGCACTGCTACCTTAATACAAAATTTATGAAGGTGATTTCATATAATATGTAGCTATCAAAGCCGTGTAATAAAACCTGGTAACAACATCTCTCTTTAAGAACCTGGGAAAAACAGTATAGTTATAAGATCATAAAAAAGACTTTGATGTTGTTGTTTTTCTCTGTCTCATAGTAAAGAGAAAGCATCAAAATAGTAAAATTTTAAGTTATCTTAAACCATGGTTTCTTTTACCCACAGAACAGGGCAAAGTGGAGACCTCTAAGAGCTCGCTCGGTTCATGAGGAAATGTTCTCCCCTGAACTCATTTCACACAACTTATGTGCTGCTGGAAACGATGTTGTACAATTTATTCCTGAATTTATTTTGAAACATCTCACTTAGAATGTTTGCCTCATGTTTTTCCTCAGAGAATGTTGTAATCCCCCTGACTGTTGGAAATTTGTGAAAAACATTCTCTTTGCCAGAAATGGATTTCTGATTCTTGGTTTGTTACAAGTACCTCTCCTGTTGAAATAGATATATCTTGTGAAGAATGGAGGGTGGGGGAAGAGTATGCCTGTGTACCTGGAAAAAATAAAAGCAAATGCCAAAGGGATCTCCTATCGTAGGAGAAGTGACCTGGGCCTTTCAAGGTTTTTGAAAGGTGGTGTGGCTTGTTACCAAAATCCTTAACCACTCCGGGGTGGTAGTTAACCCATCTTCCTTTTTAAACTAAATCTTTACCATGAGAGCATTATGCAGAAGTACTCATTGACTAGAGGAAGGAGCAGTAATTCAGCGTAGCATTAAGTGGGAACTATCCAAGTAGACTAACAGCCAGTCAGCGTGGGACAGGTTTCAGGGAGTGGTGACCAGGGAGAGCAGGGGTGAGTAGGCACCATGTTCAGTTGGGATAATACACAGGAAAGTGCTTTTTAAAACACTCAGGCACTAGGTGAAGGGTCTGCTGAGAAGCCATATGGATGCAAAAGAAACACAAAAACATAGTTTTTGCCCTTGAGAAGCTTGCAGTCTACTTCAGAGGAAAACGCCAAAAATTGATGATTTATCAACTTTACCACACTAAGTATAAATATATACAAATCCACTTGTTTTTAAATAATGCTGTGACTGTCGACAGATATAATACAGACGCTGGAAAGAAAGGAGCACGGGAGAAGCCCTGACATCACTGTTCCTGTGGCCTTGGGCCTGCCCCATCCTCTGGGAGGCCAGTCTTCCCATCAGAGGATAGAAGTGATCATCCGTGGGGCACCTGGGTGGTTCAGTCGGTTAAGCGACCAACTCTTGGTTTTGGCTCAGGTCGTGATCTCAGGGTGGTGAGATTGAGCCCTGTGCTTAGGGCTACTCGCCCAACGAGAAATCTGAGATTGCTCTCCCTTTCCCTCTCCCTCCCCCTCTGCTCCTCTTTCTAAAATAAATAAATAAATAAAATGTT
>NW_027397087.1:32467639-32593446 GCF_003265705.2 Callorhinus ursinus
CTTTTAACAAGAATCCTCACATTTTAAGTCATCCTTCCTCTGATCATCTGTATCCATTGAGTTCCATTGTCCCTTTGCCTTCATGGAATTAATCTACCTGCGCTTCTTTCTCAATCTACTTTTTCTACTCCTTATTCTGAGTTTAAATTCTGTTTTTCTCTAAATTAGCAGAACATAAGGCTTATAGTGCACGAAGCTCTCAATGAGGAACCATTAATGTTTTTTAAAAACTGATTTTTTCTGGGCTTGGGCTTGCCTACCAGCAATGTTTATTTTTTAAACTTTAATTTTACACTATTTAAAACACTTGTAATGAAGGCGATAATGATTCAGATAGGAAAGTTTGAAAGAAAAAAACAAATCGTAATTCATAATTATTCCTCTCAATTAAACATCTGTATAACCAGTTATGAGATTTGGGAGAAAAAATAAAGATCCTCCTAGGAAAAAAACAAACGCGCACACATACCACAATAATAGTAAGAATGGGGCTCTAACATCCTTAATGGTTACATCCACCAGTCCATATATCCCCTGCAAGCCATAAACCATGTTAGTACAAAAATGAAGGCATCATCCTGAAACAAATGGAGGTTGCATTATCTCAAATATCAGACAGGCCCCCTGGATCTAATAGCTCATCAGTATCTTCTGTCATCTTAGATTCCAAAAGCATCCTGTCCCCATCAGAACCCTCCCAATTAAACTGATTTTCCTGAGGTCCCCCTCCAGGGTTTCTTAGGGCCAGGCCCAGGGAAACTTGGCCTACCCGGTCAAATGCACAACTGCCGAGTTTTCTGGACTCTACTGTTGCTGGTCTGCCAGGCTCCCGGGTATCGGAACATTCAGGTACAGATATTCCTCACCAGCAGCATATGTATTGCCGGGGAGCTTTTCTGGATCAAATAGATATTTTCATTCCTTATTTAAAGTAGCAGTGATTGCTATTAAATTGAAAATCTTTTATTTGCTTGATTTGGGCAACATCCTGAGACTTTTGAAATTATCCTAAGGAGATGTTCTACGGCAGGTAGGTATGTGGGGAGGACAAGAGCGTATGACTTCAACAGTATGTTTTTCTTTATAGCATTTCTTCCTCAGTTGAGAGAAAAATATCACTTAGACACCTCTTCCCACTTATCCAAAAGACATATTAAAATATTCTTCTTTATGGAAACTTGGGAAATTCACATTGCTTTTACTAAAACAAACATAAATTGATCTCGGAACTGAGCTGCTATTCAGTGATGAGTATTAGGAAACAATTGTCCAGATGACTTGCCTTATGCAAAGGGCGTAAGGACTTCTAAGAAAGAAAGGTTGGGGAGGGGTGTAAATCACTGTGCCTGTCCCATGTTTGTCAGACTTCTCATTGCTGCGGTACAGTGTTTTGCAAAGAGTGGTCTCGGGGCTAACTCCATCAGATTCTTGGATCCAGATCACTGAATTAGACTTTCTAGGTGTGCAGCCCAGGAATCTACATTTTACCAGCTTCCCAGGTAGGTAGCTCTCTGCACATTCAGGTTTGAGAACCTCTTCTGTAATGTCTTTCGGGGCTAATCTCCCCTTTTAGATCCCAGAGGGCTATGAGTCATCTGTCTTCATTTGTACCTGACTTTTAGGGCTTCTTTTCTGTGTGAATATAACCAGCTAGGATTTGAGCCATGTTATTCCTTGAGTGTGGGATATGCCCCATTTTGAAATGTGTATCCAGTGGTAGTGTGTACTGTTTCTGTTCGAGATAAGTCAGATGAAAAAGTACCACCCCTAAAGAAGCCTAGTTCAAACAAGGTGGATGTATTCAGAGTCATATATAAAATAGCTAAGTAAAGCCCAGGGTAACATACTTCATTATTATGTGGATACCCAGCTTGACCTCTTGCATGGCCTGGTACACAGTGAAGAAGTAATGAAACAAGGCCAGGTGGGCAGGAGCCAGCCCTGGAGTGGCTAAAGGTGAATGTCAGAGCCAGGGCAGGAGTCAGGAAGTAAAATCATGGAACAAAGCCAGAGCTAGCTACCAGATGTCCAGACAGAAGACACCAAATGTTAAACACGAGTAAGAACCATGAACATGAAATTTGGACGGCAGATCAGGAACTAGGAGGATAGTCAAGGTAATAAGAGAAGCTCAATCAGACATCAGGGCAATCCAGGGGCGCCTGGGTGGCTCAGTCGTTCAGCATCTGCCTTCGGCTCAGGTCCTAATCCCAGGGTCCTGGGATCGAGGCCCACATTGGGTTCCCTGCTCCGCGGGAAGCCTGCTTCTCCCTCTGCCACTCTCCCTGCTTGTGTTCCAGTGCTCACTGTGTCTCTCTCTGTCAAATAACTAAAAATCTTAAAAAAAAAAAAAAAGAAAGAAAGAAATCAGGGCAATCCAGTTTAATTTTGGTAGGCAGAGTTTATCTGGCTTAGATCGGGCTAACTCAGGATATGAGTGATATCTTAGTGATACTGCCTCAGACTTGCTTCTCTCAAAAGAACTTCTTATTTTAAAACTGTTATATAATCAGGCCCTCTCTAGGCCCCAAATACCTGTGATTTGAATATTTGATTAGTTGTTAAGTGATAAGTGTCTATGTGTGCCATGATGCCCTAGCCATCCAGTATCTGTGGGGAATAAGACAGCCCCTCTTGTCTAGATAACTGAGATTTACCACTTTAAGCTCTGACATCAATGAGAAATTTTCATTTTAGGAAAGAAGTGTTTCTAAAACAGCCTGTTTTAGCAGCCTGTTGACAGTGTCTAATGAATATCGTTCAACCTTTTCTTGATGACTCAGGTCCTTGTTAGTGACAGTGAACTAAACTTTGATGTGAACTAAACTTGATAGTGAACTAACATGATAATGAACTAAACTTTGATGTATTGATGCCCTCTAGGGCTATAAAACCGTGTGGGGTTGACCTTATTTTTTCACTGAATCTTACCAGCCCCTTTGCCTGTGTTTGACCTTGGCACTCAGTGATATGCTTCGGCCTCTTGAGGTGTATAAAGTCATTTGTTCTGAGGCTAAATAGCCTTACATGGCTCCACTTGGTGCTTTCCTGTGTTCTCTCTTGTAATCACCTCTGGTTTCTTTGGTCACTCTTCGTTCTTGACAGTGACTACCTGCTGCCCCAGTGATCTAACCATCTGTCTTCAGTCTTTGCTCTCCTGATAGTGACCCTAGTAAAACTAGCAGGTACCAAATGAAATCAGAAACCCAAGTGGTATGTGTAAGGTCAAAGTTCATCTGAGAAGAGAGATAGAGGCCTGTGCCTCTCTTTAATGAGGTAAAATGGGTGGGCCTGTGTGCATTCATTCAGCAGATAGTTATCAAAAGTTCCTGCTCTTTGATAGCCCAAGTTGAGCAGACCTTGGTGAGGACAGCCTCCAAGCCTAGAAAGAAACTGGGTTTCTGGCAAGGTACCCAGGCCAACTGCAAACTAGGTGTGTAAGTGAAAGTAGAAAGGCAGAAGCACAGTCCCACACCCTGAGCCAATATAACGTGCTGGGACTCAGGAAGCTGCATAGCCATTTAACACTCTCTCCAGGGCCTAGGGTTCCAGCTTGGCTGGCAACAAAGCGTTGGCCACATTGGTGTGGCAGGTGGGGATACAACAATGATTTCTGGGTCACCAAATCCCAGGCTGGCTGGAGTCAACTAGTGGGCCTCAGACATCAGTGCTAGGAATTGCAATGATGGAAGTGAGGACCTCACCCTTGAGCCTGCCTCTAAGTTATTCATAGCCTTGGAAAAGATACGGACACAGAAATGAATAGTGTGTGGTTCAGTGTAGAGTGCGTCTATAGAACCCAGGGACCCAGGGTTTGTTCTGGGGGTGATTAGGAGAGGCCCCTCAGGATAAGTGGCATTTAAGCTAGGTCTTAAAGGATGACTAGGAGTTTCCCAGGTCAGGAAAGGAAAAAAAATAAATGTCAGGCAGAATGGTTTCAATCCTTATTGTGAATCATTTTTAAGTTCACAGGTGTGTTTCGGAATATTCAGATTGTCTAAAATACGACAACCAGAAAGATGGATTATTACTCTCAGTGTGTGTGTGTGTGTGTATATATATATATATATGTTTCAGACATATTATGGCTAAAAATAAATTCCTATGTGACATCTGTAGGTGCTCAGCAAGACAATTAGCAAATCCCTGATTTAGACTTCTGTTTATTCACTTTACTAGTAAAAATTGAATTCTTTTAAGTCATGCTTATACCTGATCAGAAATATCTTCTACATGAAAGTGTTGATTTCTTAGAACTACAAGGCCAACAGACACATGAAACGATGCTCAACATCACTAATCATCAGGGAAATGCAAATCAAAACCACAATGAGCTATCACCTTACACCTGTCAGAATGGCTAGAATCAAGAAGGACAAGAAATAACAAGTATTGGTGAGGATATAGAGAAAAGGGAACCCTCATGCACTATTGGTGGGAATATAAATTGGTGCAGCCACTGTGGAAAACAGTGTGAGGCTTCCTCAAAAATTTAAAAATAGAACTACCATATGATCCAGTAATTCCACTACTGCATATTTACCCAAAGAAAACAAAAACACTAATTTGAAAAGGTGTGTGCACGCCTGTGTTCATTGCAGCATTTATTATAGCCAAGGTATCAAAGAACCCAAGTGTCCATTGATAGATGAATAGATAAAGAAGATGTGTATGTGTGTGTGTGCGCGCACACAGTGGAATGTTGCTCAGCCATAAAAAAGAATAAGATCTTGCCATTTGTGACAACATGGATGGACCTAGAGGGTATCATACTAAGTGAAATAAGTCAGGCAGTAAAAGACAAATACTATATGATTTCACTTATGCGTGGACTCTAAAATAACAAAACAAATAAAAGTGGAAACAGACTCCTCGATACAGAGAACAAACTGGTGTTTGCCAGAGCTTGAGGGGGGTGGTGGAGACAAAATGGGTGAAGAGCAGTGGAAGGTACAGGCCTCCAGTTATGGAGTGAATAAGTCACAGGGATGAAAGCTATAGCATAGGAAATATATTCAGTGGTACTGTGATAGCATTGTAGGTGACAGATGGTAGCTACACTTGTGGTGAGCATGGCATAACATATAGAGTTGTCAAATCACTGTGTTGTATACCTGAAATTAATATAACATTGTGTGTCAACTGTACTCAAGTAAAAAATTTTTTAAAAAACTACAAGACTTGTGAAATTCCAAAATTTATATTCTGAAATAGAAGCACAAAGTTTTAGCGGTCAGTAATGGGCTATAATTGGGCCAGGTGTGTAGACAAACAATAGGCTTGATTGTTGAAGGTGCTAGCTCAGTAATTCTGAGATACACTGACTATTCTTCCCTGCTGTGAATAGAAAGGAAAAAGGATTTGGTCTTAGGTCTTAGGAATGTCATGGCATAGCACTCTATGTAGAACATCTGGGTGGGTCTGCTGGAGAGTTTATCCCTTCTGCTTACTCCAAGAAGGCTTTCTGAAGAAGATGAATGCAGAGCAGGGCTTTGATAGAGGACAGTGGCATAGACAGAGTATGGATACTAAATGGACAGCTGGCCAAGGAACCAAGGGGCTCAGGAGGGAGAAAACAGAAGGAAAATACAAATATATAGAAATGGTACACTGCCAGATATAGATAGATAGATAGATAGATAGATAGATAGATAGATATGTATGTATATATGTGTGTGTGTGTATATATAATGTATACATATATATGTGTATGTGTATATATATACACATATATATAACCACTGAGATATATATGTATACATATATATATAGCCAATGAGATATATATGTATACATATATATATAACCAATGAGATATATATGTGTATATATATATAAATATATATATATATATAAAACCAATGAGACAAAGAATAAATCCCAAGGGAAATTAGAAAATACTTTGAGATGAGCAAAAATGAAACCACAGCATACCAGAACTCATGGGATGCAGCAAAAGCAATGTTCAGGGGGAAGTTTTTAGACGGAAATGCCTGCATTGAAAAGGAAGAAAGATCTCAAATCAATAACCTAAGCTTCTACTAGAAGAAACTAGAAAAAGAAGAGCAAACCATAGTCAAAGCAAGCAGAAGGAAGGAAATAATAAAATTAGAATGGAAATAAACAGAATAGAGAATAAAAAAACAATAGAGAATATCAGTGAAACCAAAAGTTGGTTCTTTGAAAAGATCAGCAAAATGGACAAACCTTTAGCTAGACTGACCAAAAAGAGAGAGAGGGAGAAGACTCAAATATCTGAAATTAGGAAGGAAACAGGCTCCTTACTGCCAGCCTACAGAATTAAAAAGGAGTATAAGAGAATGACACAAACAATCATATGCCAACAAATTGGATAACCTGGATGAAGTGGACAAATTCCTAGGAAAACACAAACTACCAATACTGACTTCGGAAGAAATACAGAATCTGAGTAGACTTACAAGTAAATACAATTTTTTAAAACTTCCCACAAAGGGAAGCCCAGGACCATATGATTTCATGGGTGGAAGCATTCTACCAAATGTTTAAAGAAGATTTAACACCAATCCTTCTCAAACTCTTCCAAAAAACAGAAGAGAAGGAAACATTTCCTAACTTCTTCTAGGAGGCCAGTAATATCCTGATTCCAAAGCCAAACAGACTTCACAAGAAAACTATAGACCAATTTCTCTTATCAATATAGATTCAAAAATTTTCAAGAAAATACCAACAAACTGAATCCAGCAGCATATAAAATTATACATATTGATCAAGTGGGATTTATCCCAGAAATGCAAGTTTGGCCCAATGAAAATCAGTCAATATAATACACCATATTAGAATAAAAAACAAAAATCCCATGATCATCTCAGTAGACACAGAAAAAGCATTTAACAAAAATCTACCACCCTTTCTTGATAAAAAAAAAAAACACAAAAAAACACTCAACAAAGTTGGAAGAGAAGGAGACTTCAACAACCTGATAAAGAACATCTACTAAAGCCCCACAGCTAACATCATACTTCATGGTAAAAGACTAAAATAATTAACCCCCCCCTCACCCCCAACTAAGATCAGGAAAAGACAAAGATGTTCACTCTCACCACTACTATTTGACTTTGTATAGAGACTCTACACAGGAAAATTAGTCAAGAAAAAGAAAAGGCATCCAGGTTGAAGAGGAAGAAGCAAAACTGTATTATAGATGACGTGATATTATATATAGAAAACACTAGAAAATACAGACACAAAAACTGTTGATAAATGAGTTCAGCAGGGTTGTAGGATACAAGAACACATAAAAATCAATTATATTTCTTTTTTTTTAGATTTATTTATTTTAGAACGAGAGCACTGCACATGATTGAGGGAGGGGCAGAAGGAGAGAATCTTCAAGAAGACTCCCTCCTGAGTGTGGAACCCAGTGCCAGGCTTGATCTCATGACCCATGAGATCATGACTTGAGCCGAAACCAAGAGTCAGATGCTCAACTAACTGAGCCACCCAGGTGCCCCAAAATCAATTGTATTTCTGTACACTTGTAATTCAAAATGAAATTAAAACAATTCAAGTTATCAAAAGAATCAGAATAAAAGACTTAGGAAGATATTTAATGAAAGTGGAAAACTACATTATTGAAAGAAATTTAAGACCTAAATAAATGGAAAGACATCCCATGTTCAGGGAATGGAAGACTTAATATTGTTAAGGTGGCAGTACCCTCCAATTGATATGCAGATTCAGTACAGTATCTGTCAAAATCCCAGTGGGCTATTGCAGAAATGGATGAACTGATCCCAAAATGCATAGGGAAATGCAAGGAACTTGGAATAGCCAAAACAGTCTTGGGGGAAAAAAAGAGAGAGTTGGAGGATTCATGCCTCCTGACCTCAAACCCCAAAATTGCCATAAACAAGATAGTGTAGGACAAGATAGCGTAAGGACAGACATGGAATAGAACTGAGAGTCCAGAGATAAACCCATATATCCATGCTCAGTTGTTTTCCAGCCAGGACGCCAAGACCATTCAATGGTGAAAGAATCATTTTTTCAACAAACGATGCTGGGACAGTTGGATATCCACATGCAAAAGCATGAATGTTGACCCCTCCCGATCACATCATACATAAAAATTAATTCAAAAGAGTTCAAAGACCTACATGTAAGAGCTAAAACTATGAAACTCCTAAAAGGAAGCATAGATGTAAATCTTCATGACCGTGATTTTAGGTCACAGTTTCTTAAATATGACACCCAAGAGCATAAGCAAGGAAAAAAATTGTACTTCATCAAAATGTAAGTGTTTGTGTGTCAAAGGATACCATCAAGGAAGTAGAATCACTGCAACAGGCCAAGAGTCAGAGTGGTGGCAAGCCACAGCTTAAAAGGAGACTTGTGTGCCTAAAAGGTGGGAAGTAGGGGAGGTAATGTTTTTCCTTGTAAGGTCTGTGGCTAGGAAAGGGGGCTGGACAAGAAGGCCACATTGGGGATGCGGGAAGGAAGATGGGAACAAATGGCCAGCTGAGTGATAGGCAAGAATTGGAGGCGGGGGGGATGTTGCTATGGGGTTGTCCATAAAGAGTAAAGTAAAGCTTAAGATGGGAACAGACTGTTGCCAAAAATAATAACAACAATAATAATAATTAATAGCCCATCATTACAAACCTCCATTTATAAGAAGTCTGTGCCTTCAGTGAGTTCTTAGGACTCGTTTAACCATAAATTTGAATGAAGACATGAGAGCCTCCACTCTTTACTTAGCTGCCTGACTGGCATATGCACATCATTATAGTGGCATTAAAAAGAGTCCTTATGAGGGGCACCTGGTGGCTCAGTTGGTTGAGTGTCTGGCTCTTGATCTCAGCTCAACGTCTTGATCTCAGGGTCATGAGTCTGGGCTCCACACTGGGCTTGGAGCCTACTTAAGAAAAAAGAAAGAGTCCTTATGAATGGGGACAGTCATCCACCCCACCAAACACCTGAACTCACAAGAACTCTTTACTTAGATGAGGCTCATCTAATAGTTTCTAGAAATGCCAGCAAATATGTCCAGTGCTAAAAGAAAACAGCGTTTGATTGCCAGCGCCCACTTGGCGGAAGAGGGTGGAGGTTAATCACACGGCTAGACACTTGGACATGAACCGGGCAAACCAAGAGGCAGCTAACATCTCTGTTCTAGTAGAGGGTGACACATGAAGAAGGGGATGAGAAGATTGAGGACCGGGAATGGGGGAAGGAAAGGAGGGAAGAGTCTGCTTTTGAAAGCACATTATTAAAAAGCTTCTAAGCTCTTCTCTCTTTTTTCTCCTACCACTCCATCTCCATGGAATTATCTTTTTAGAAAAAAAGAAGATAGTAGGAAGGGAAAAATGAAGGGGGGAGAAATTGGAGGGGGAGATGAACCATGAGAGACTATGGACTCTGAGAAACAAACTGAGGGTTCTAGAGGGGAGGGGGTGGGAAGATGGGTTAGCCTGGTGATGGGTATTAAAGAGGGCACATTCTGCATGGAGCACTGGGTGTTATGCACAAAGAATGAATCATGGAACACTACATCAGAAACTAATGATGTAATATATGGTGATAACATAACATAATAAAATAAAAATAAACAATTTATACATTAAAAAGAAAAAAAAAAGAAATACAGATCTCAACCTCTCAAACCTTCCAGTGATAATATCTAAACTCCTTAACACGGCATTTGAGACTCTCACCCATGTTTTTTTCAGCCTCACTGTGGGTCAGCCAGTGACCTTCAGAGCTGCCCCACTCTTTCACACCTGTGGTGGTGCCCCTCCCCCTGCTTGGAATGACCTCCTTTCCCTTTTCACTTGGTCCATGCCCTAAGCATCCTCCAAAGCTCAGCTCAAATGTCATCTCCTCTTTGAAGCTGTCCCTGTTAGCTTCCCACTCTTCCATCCTACCACACTCCTGCCCAGTACTAGACAGCATCCACCATAGCGTTGGTTACAAAAGCTTTATTACAGTTTTTATCATACGGAATCAAATTTAGTTCATGAGTGTGTCTTTCACTAGATCATGAAGTCATCCAGCACAGTGATTTGTCCCAACACCTGGTAGAGATAATGGTCCAAGCAGGGGCTCAGTAAATGCTCCTTGGAGTAAACTAAAAAACAGATTTTTCTGGCAGGGCTAGTCCTACACAAAACAATGTGGTCTAAGTTTGTCTTTTCTTCTACTGAGGTCCATGCTATCTAGCAGGAAAGGGCCTCTGTCCTATAACACAGCAGCTAAGAACAGAGACCAGCCTAGAGAAACTCATTTCTGTCTGTCTTTTCTTCTTTGAAAAATTTTTTATTGAAATAATAATTTACATGATGTAAAATTCACCCTTTAAAGTACACAACTCAGTTCTAAACATTTCCATCACTCCAAAAAGAAACCCAGTACCTGTTAGCAGTCACTTATAATTCCTCTGTCCCGTCCAATCCCTGGCAACCACTAATTAATCTGCTTTCTATCCCTGTGGATTTCCCTGTTTTGGACATTTCATATAAATTGGTTCATATAATATCTGGTTTTTGTATGTTTGGTTTCTTTCATTTAACATGTTTTCAGGGTACTTCCATGTGGTAGCCGTTTGTCAGTATTTTGTTCCTCTTTATGGCCAAGTAATGTTCCATTGTATGGCTATTCCACATTCTGTTTATTTATCAGTTGATGAACACTGGGCTGTTTCTGCTTTTTGGCTATTACAAATAATGATGTTATGAACATCCATGTGCAAGTTTTTACATGGACATATGTTTTCAGCTCTCTCGTATATGTACCTAGGAGTGGAATTGCTGGGTCATAGGAAAATTCTGTTTAATTTTTTGATGAACTTCCAAACTGTATTTCATGGCAACTGTGCTATGTTCTGTTCCCAGCAGCAGTTCATGAGGGTTCGAATTTCTCCACACCCTTGCCAACACTTGTGTTTTCTGGGGTTTTTTTAATTATAGTCATCCTGGTGGATGTGAAGCAGTCTCTCCTTGTGGTTCTGGTTCGCACTTCCCTTGTAATTAGTGATGTTCAACATATATTTATATGTTGATTAGCCATTTGAATATCTTCTTTGGAGAAAGGTCTGTTCAGTTCCATTGTCCATTTTTAAATTGGATTATTTGTCTCATTATTGAGTTGTAACAATTCTTTATGTATTCTGGATACAAGACTCTAAGTATCTCCTCCCATCCAATGGATTGTCGTTTCACTTTCTTGGTCTTCTTTGGCACACGAAAAGTCTTAAATTTATTTTTTTGGACTTTGAAGCCATTTTTTTTTTAAGATTTTATTTATTTGAGAGAGAGAGAATGAGAGATAGAAAGCACGAGAGGGAAGAGGGTCAGAGGGAGAAGCAGACTCCCTGCCAAGCAGGGAGCCCGATGTGGGACTCGATCCCAGGACTCCAGGATCATGATCTGAGCCAAAGGCAGTCGCTTAACCGACTGAGCCACCCAGGAGCCCCAAAACTTCTTTTTTTTTTTTTAAGATTTTATTTATTTATTTGACAGAGACTCAGAGAGAGAGAGGGAACACAAGCAGAGGGAGTGGAAGAGGGAGAAGCGGGTTTCTTGCTGAGCAGGGAGCCCGATGCGGGGCTCGATCCCAGGACCCTGGGATCATGACCTGAGCTGAAGGCAGACGTTTAACAACTGAGCCACCCAAGCGCCCTGAAGCCATTTTAATTTCATCAGAGGGTGGGAGGCTTAGACCTCGACCCTATCCCTACCTCCACCCTTGGTATCCTCATAAAAGTTCTTAAAGTTCCATAGATTATAGTATGAAAACCACTGATTATATCCGAAACAATCATTCTGTAAACCTGTATTAATCCCAGAGCTAGGTATTGGGGATAGCAATGCAGTTGCCGCCGTTAAAATGTTTCTGCTCTAGTCCATGAGGCAGACCAGTTAACAGTCAGATATAAACAGATCAGTTTAAACTAAATTGGAGGTAGTATAAGTGGTATGAGACTTGCTGGTCTGAGCTCTCAGAGGACCACACTGATTCTCATTTTAACCACTCACATAAATATATATGATAAGGCTTTCAATGATGTTTGTATCTATATAACTCCTCTAATAAAAGTGTGGACAAGGTGCTGGGAAATGCAGACAAGAGCGCTGATGAGAGAGGAGATGATAATGTACCAGAGGTCTTTTACAGAGAATGGGACTCCAAAGGGCCAGTAGGAGTTAGTCTCAGATCCGGAAGCCCCTACGGAATTTGGCATGGCTGCAGTGCTTGGCAAAGTATCAAGAGATGAGACAAGGGCCACATTTCAGAGGATCTTTATGCACTGCACCTGAAGGCACTTTCCGGGGGAGGGCTCTGAAAGTTTTAAATGGGATCAACAGAACCAGATTTCTGTTTCAGGAAAATCACTGACAGGGTTGTGGAAGATGTTTGGGAAGGGCAGTTAGGAAGCCATAGTTCTGATCGGAGATTACGAGGGCTTTTAATTAGCCTGAGCATGTTTGAAGAGTATTTAGGAGATAGAATAAACTGACTTTGGCAAGTAATTGGATGTAGGGGAGTGTAGAGAGGTGGGGTCAGAGATGAAGCACGTGGCTTGGGCAGTCTGGCCCTCGCTGATATGGGTCACACAGAGGGAAAGGCATGTTTACGGGAAGAAGATGATTAGCATTCTGTTCATAGGATGGTACCACGAACCTCATTCGAAAACTGTATTATTAGGGATGCCTGGGTGGCTCAGTCGGTTAGCGTCTGCCTTCGGCTCAGATTATGATATCAGAGTCCGAGGATCAAGCCCTGCATCAGGCTCCCTGCTCAGTGGGGAGCCTGCTTCTCCCTCTGTCTGCCGCTCCCCCTGCTTGTGCTCTCTCTCTCTCTCTGACAAATAAATAAAATCTTAAAAAAAAAAAAACTGTATTATTAATTCCTGTTCCAGACCCAATTATACGTAGTTTATCAACTAGACTCTAAGTTCCTAGGCTTTTCATTTCTATCTTCATACTGCTGCAGCTCATGTGCAGTGGTCACTTACAAATATTTGTTGAATGAAGTGTATGCATAATTGTAAGAACTTACTACTTGTTTTTTCGAGATTGCAGAAAAACAAATCCAAAAAAAGTAAGAGAGTATATGATGAGAAGATACTTAGCTAATTTACATGGTCCTTTATCGAAATTCAGAAGTCTAGGGCTTAACTTCTATGATTTACAAGATGTTTCCCCAAGGAAACATGTTGCTTCCCCTAACACTCCCATTTTACAGATGAGGAAACTGAGTGGCAGTCAAAGGGTATGGCTCTTTCCACTTACTACCCTATGACTGACTTTGATGGAAGCAAAAAGTGACAGCTGAACATTCTGGCATCAAAAGGGAAAATTTTTTTTTTTTTTTTTTTTTTTTGAGAGAGAGAATGAGGGATAGAGAGCATGAGAAGCAGGAGGGTCAGAGGGAGAAGCAGACTCCCTGCTGAGCAGGGAGCCCGATGTGGGACTCGATCCCAGGACTCCAGGATCATGACCTGAGCTGAAGGCAGTCGCTTAACCAACTGAGCCACCCAGGCACCCAAAAGGAGAGATTATTTTAAAAGCTATAAAAGAAAACAATTTAGAAAGCATTGCAGACATGCCCCAAGGGCATAGATCTATTGCAACACAGTTCAGTTTCGCTGTCTCTAAGAATGACTCCGGGTCTTTAAGAAAAAATTGAATTCTATTCTGCATATCTGTTTAAATCGGCAGGAAGGAGCTTGACTCCTTTTAGAAAGATTTATATATACAAAAGATTTGGCTCTTAAACCCTCTGTCATCTTAAAAAAAATAATTCTTGCAGAATCACTCATTCCCAGACAGGTTACTGGGAGCTGGCTAAGTGGGAAGCTACTGGGCTATGAACATAGCAGGTGCTCTCTGGGGGCGGCCAGTGGGGGTGAAAATGGTTTCCTAAAGAAACCTCCCTGGAATTCAAAAAGTGGTATTAGCCAACCCCAGAGGAAATAATATCTGTTCTTTTTTTTTCTTTTGCCTGGGGGACTTTGCCATAATTCTGGCTTCTGAAGTTAGCAAAAAGTAAAAAGAATATGCCCATCTCTCCTGCTCCCAGCATCCAAAGGCTGGCCTGTTCCTTTCAGGACACAAAACTGTGGGCAGTTTACCCTGAGACAAGACTCCCTGGCCTGAGCTCTCTGACGACCTGTGCAGGCCCGAGCTTCTGACCGCAGTGGCTAACACTCTTAGCACTCAAGTACATGAGTGTTGGTACACAATTCCATGATGCTTGTAACTTGTATGAGTTAATGACCGAGGCATTAGAAACTTGGTAAGTTAATACAAGTGGATACACAATAGTCTTGTCCTCCAGTGACATTGTGAACTAGACCTGTGTCCCGTAGTGTTGGGAATATATAATTGGGACCCTGAAAACTGATACTCCTCTTTTATGTAAGGCAGCGTTTAGAAATCTAATATCTCCTTTGAAAGTCCAGCATGTTTAAATTCATGCAGTTTGACTGGTTTGGAGATTGAAAATAGGTTAGCATTAAGGCCATGATTCCTTTAGTAATTACTTTTTCTATTGGTAATAACTGTTTCTTTAGAAATGACATTAACATTCTACCAAAACACAGCAGTAATCCAAAAGTTAATGTTCTGTTCATTTATAATTATATTTAATTCATATTTATGAGTTGTCGGGAGAGAGGAGAAAGAAAGTGAGTTTAAAAAATGTAACAGAAGAAACAAGTTAAAAGCAGAATTTTTCCTAATAGTCTGAAGGATGTACAAAGTCATTTAAATGGAAAAAAAAATAATTTTTAAATACACAGTTATATAAATTCAGATTTTATTAGCTAATGCTGAAGAAAAATCTGTATTTTTATTATTTCCTCGTGGCACTAAGTGAATTCAGTAGATAGACTTTCTCCATTTCTTTTTGTTTACTAACCAAAATATTAGCATAAACATCACTATGATTTAGATTTCAGCAAGTCAATTAGATTTGGGTTTTGTTTGTTTGTTTTTTTAACCAGGAAAAATTTTGCATCCTTAGGCAGTCATTGAACAAGTAGCTTTGTGTTGTTTTCTTTGAATTGTCCATGAAGCCTGATGTATTATTAATGAATTAATTTCTTGGTGGTGGAGGCCTATGAATAGTGTTCTGTGAATGGGCAGTTGCCTGGTGGGGCCAATTTTGGCTGCTGTCATTTAACATGTGTTGCTCTATTGTGAAGTCTTATCCAGCCGTAGGACAATGCTCATTTAATCCACCATGATGGGACCTACACACCCTGAGCCCAAGCTGGATGCCAGGGTCAGCTACCCAGCAGCTCGGGCTGGGGCACCGCTCCGCCTCACTGACGAGTTGCTGTAATCATTTTGCCTGCCGTTCATTTTCCCTAAACCGGGGAAAACGCATATGTGAACAGTGCAAATGTTCTCAAAAGAGATTCCAAACTGGTCGGCTGGGGTGTTGCCTCCATTCCAGAACGGAGGCAACGTTCCAGGGAGTATGAGTTCCTTCCTTCCTCCTGGAAATGGAAGCGTCTGGGCCCACGAGATCCCTGATGTTCTGAGGTCCAGAGTAGCAGATGGCATTATGATTTTCCAAATCCTGATGAACACTCTAACTGAACTTGTTCATTTCACAGTATGTAGTTCTATTTTTTTTTCACTTCCTCCCCCTTCTTCCCTCCCGGTCTCCCTCTCTTTGTTCCTCTCATATTGACTAATTTTAAACTGATGCGCGATCTTCTTTACCCAGCTTTAAATTCCCTTCTCTCCGAGTTTATTGCTTGGAACCAGGTAGAGCACAATTTCACATATAATTTTCAGCCTTTGAGTCACAGCTCACATCACCTCTGAATTTATTTATAAAAATAGGTAAGCAAATACCACCCGCACTCCTGCACCATGCAGCCCCAGGAAGTTCTGTTTTTCCCCTTCTCCGTAGCTTGCAGTGCAGGTGGCAAATGGTGGTAATTATTTTAACTAACAGTCGAGTGAACATCAGGAGGACATACAGTGTGACGATGTGGTCTTTGGATTTCAGTGAGTTCTCAGAGTCTGACTTGATAGTGTTATGGCTTGTTGATTTTTCAGGACACGGACCTGCCAGGTTCTTGCCCTTGAATGGTGTGTGCATGTAGTTCAGATATCTCCGTGTTAACACCTTACCTATGGAAAGAGGAGGAGTAATTCCTTTCATTTGGGAATCTCTTAAGGGTTATTATTCTCCCTGAGATTTTTCCTCTTTCGTTTTTGTTTAATATAGTTTATGATCTCCCTTTAATCTAAGATGGCTTTTAATCAGCACTTCTGCACATAGAACCTGGTGAAGTGTGTATATTAACATTATAATTTAAGTCCTGGATCAAACATGTGTAGCTGGACTTTTCCTGAGGAAAAAAAATTGACCTTACCAGCATATGAAATTCAAACACTATATAGGGACAAGGTAAAACCACAGGTAGGAATTGCTGAATAATTACCTTTAGACCAGCCTGAGCAGGAGGCTTCCCACGAGGGTGAGCTCATTTAATGGTTCCTAAAACTCAATCTTGTGGATGTCAATGGTCATGCTTGATTATTTGCAGCAGTGTTTTATGGAAAAGCAATGGAAATGCATTGGGAGGCTACAGAGAGGACAATAACAGGTTTTACTTTTGTAAATGCAATCCCTTTGGTATGAGACAGGCGTGTTTTTGCTGTTCTACCCACACCATGAAAAAGGGAGGTATATGTGGATGTTAGTGTGCAAGTGTGTGTGTGTGTGTGTGTGTGTGTGTGTGTCCTGTTCATATGGACACCTCTAAATGATACTGTGACCTATAGCCTATGACCAATAAGTGACCTAAAACAAAAAGAGAAAAAAATGTGTTGTTCATTAGCTTCAGAGAGAAAGCAACTGTAAATATGGTTTCAAAGATTAATCCACGTTCCAGTTCTCTACCTCTTTTCAAGGAATTTAATAAAACACCAAGATCTTTGCCATAGGTCTAGAAAATCTCTGAGTAAATATAAATCTGACCAACAAATTATAGACTAAATGCTGGGTTAGTTTTGGTATTAATGATACCAAAGTTTTTTTTTCCTCTTCTCTTTATCTCAGTACTAAAGAACTTCTACATGTTTAGGAGAAAAAAACAGGAAAACTCTTCATAGAAATCTGTAGTCCCAATTACCTACAGACAGATTCCTTTAGACCTGTTCGTTTATATTTTGTGTTCTTTTATAAGCCATCTGGTTGTGATATTCATTTGGCTAACAGCTGGTTCTCCTTTAATTTAAGGGTTTATAGGTCAGGTGGGTGTTTAAGTGGCAAAAATTCAGGCCTTTTGCCCCTGGTTCCAGGTCCTTCTGAGACAAGTTAAATGAGCTGCTACTGTCAGCCCAGACCCAGTGGACAGAACTTCAAACCAAAGTGCCCACACATGTAATTTGTCACATCTGGCAACCCAGAGTACGGGGTGACCCAGTGTGGAAATTGAATCATCTTTCACTTTCTTTGCTCAGGGCTTGATGTGGAGTGGGATGAGTAAAAGGAGGGCTTTCTGGTCTCCAGCTGAGGAGGGTCAAAGGATTTCTTTTCTGATGACATCCATCTGCAAGCCTTCCTAAATTCACAGCCTCATTCCCAGCACTGTCCCTCCTAACACCCCAAAGATTCAGTCAGTTCTGTCTGCATTGTGAAATCAAAAATAAACATAATGTCACAATACTGATCGTTTCCTCACAGAGGAACCACATTTTTAAGTAAGTGATTTAAGAAGCACTGTCTGAACTTGTACAACTCTGATGTGTAATTATGGTTCACTTATATCTTAAGCTGGGCTGTTGTCGCATTCTCTGGCTGACCTGGAGCACCTGTCCATCTAGTTCCCACCTTTCTCTCTCTGACAAGATGTGACGGCCTTCTCCCCATCCACCCCACCCCCACTACAGTCTGTTAGAGCAGCAACCTACAGTTGGAAACACTGAGGACCTTCAAAATATTAAAACTGAGCTAATTTCCCAACATCTACCATTGGATTGCACTTTGGACAGATAGAGTTTTGGTTTGTAGATTAGTTTCTATGGAGATCTTTTTTTTTTTTAAAGATTTGTTTATTTGACAGAGAAAGACACAGCGAGAGAGGGAACACAAGCAGGGAGAGTGGGAGAGGGAGAAGCAGGCTTCCCGCTGAGCAGGGAGCCCGATGTGGGGCTCGATCCCAGGACCCCGGGACCATGACCTGAGCCGAAAGCAGACACTTAATGAATGAGCCACCCAGGCACTCCTCTGTGGAGATCTTTAAAGAGGAGGGTACAGTTTGTGTGTGTGTGTGTGTGTGTGTGTGTGTATTTTTCCTTTTTTTTCCCCCAACTAACCAGGTTTCCTCCTCAGTCAAGAGGAGATTTGTCCTATGGATTCTGCAGTTGTCTCACAAAAGTGCTATTTTAAGGTAGTGAACAGTGGAGAATCAAAAACCAGTTTGGGGTCTAACAAGGCAAAATGCTGTTCTGCCTGACATTACAAACGACCTTTGATCCCAACACTGTGGACAAAAGTGGAGCAGTCTAAAAGAGCTGTGGCAATTAGTGTGAATCCCAGTGTGTGGGAACCAAAATCCTTGGGCCAGGCCAAAGGAACATTAGACTTGAATTAGAAATTTTATTTTTAAAATGTTAGCACATTAACTCGATACTGATCAGACTCTAGGTGATTCTCTGATTTTAACTACCTTTTGACTTGATGGCTTGACACCATGAAATCTGGAAATAAGCTATTAAAAAATGTTAGAAGGCTTGCCATATTCTATTTAACTTGCCAGGCTGGTTTAATCTAACCACATCACAACTGACCTTTAGAATTCGCCAGTGTGGCCAACACCTTGAGATTTTTGAGAAGTTGCCCTTCTTCTGTCTTCCTTCTTTTACTGCTAGTAAGTATAAAATCTTGGTTTGAAGGAATTTCTGTTTTGCACAAAGAGAAGGGAACAGGACATAGATGAAAATGTTCAGGGTAGCTTCTCCCCACCCCCCGCCCCAGGTGCTCTCTGGAAGTGAGGAAGGAAGAAGGCAGGAGGGCACAGGAGGTCTCTTACAGCCCTCCAGACTCAGTCTGTTCTCTGTCACTTCTTCATGAACTCATGTGTACCAGCCAACCATGGTGCCCCCCAGTACAGCCCGAATGCCCAGCTCTTGGCCATTTCCTCCATCTTGCAGGGCTGTTTATTAGTGGTACACATCTCGTCCCCCTGAATAGTACACAAATTCTTTAAGGTTATGGATTAATTATTAGTCATCCCACAATGCCAGGCTCAGAGCCTTTGGCATGGTAGGTGGTCAAGAAAATTACTGAATGAACAAACCAGTAAATAAGCAATGAATGACTATCATCTCTATTATAGAGCACTTTATGTCTATGCCCTATCAATGTTTGAATTAACTACCATATCCTTGTCAGGTTTCGTTATTATCTGTAATTAGGAATTAAAGGCAAACGTTAAATACGCAGGTATATTTTCTCAGGCAAAGTTCCCTTAACTTTTTCCCATCGAGTAGTTATACGAGCCTTTCCCCTTACACGAATCTAAGCTCGCCAAGAATCTGGACCTCATCAGAGTTTTTAAAAATAGTTCCTTACCTTTTTCTTTTTAAACTTTCTATTTCAACATCATTTGAGATTCATATGCACTTGTAAGAAATAATATGGAGAGGGGCGCCTGTGTGGCTCAGTCGGTTAAACATCTGACTCTTGATTGTGGCTCAGATCAGGATCTCAGGGTCGTGAGATCGAGCCCCGCATCAGACTCCACACTGGGCGTGAAGCTTGCTTAAGATTCTCTCCCTCTCCCTCTGTCCCTCCCCTCTCCCTCTCTAAAAAAAAAAAACAGTAATAATTAAAAATAATAATACCATGGAGAGAGCCTGTTTACCCTTCACCCAGTTTCCCCCAGTGTTAATAGCTTATAAGTATAGTACAGTAACACAACCAGGAAATTGACATTGATATAATCTGCTGAATTCAGATTCTACCCATTTTCCATGCACTCATGCATGTGTGTGCACATGGGGGCACACGTACATGCACAAACATTGTCCTGGGTCTTTCCAAAGCCAAGAAACATCATAGTTTAAAACAAAAAAACTATGCCTTTGAAATAATGATCTCTCTTTTAAGGAACTGATTTCAAAAGCATTTGCCTCATCTATATTTTCTGTGTCTGGAGTACCCAACCTATCTGCCTGCTCTCGAGGTCACGAAGTGTGCTTATTGGCATAGTTAGTCTGCAAGTGAACTAGCAGTGATTGGAATCAGCCCTCCTTCTCCCTCCTCCCCTCCCCTGCTCTTTGAGTGTGTAGGTACACACACACACACACACACACACACACACACACACACACTCAGATTTTCTGCTGCTTGCCTTTTTTTATGCCTGAGTACCTTGCTGACAAGTGCTAATAACAAAATACCCAGAGAGAGTCCAGTTGAAGTTAGCATACATTAAACATTCTGAACTTGTCCTTTTGCTCATAGATTGTGCATAATTAATAATTAAACAGTTTCAGTTGTAATGGGTTGACCTTCCTGAACTGTTCATTATTCACAAGGCAAAGGCATCACTCAAACTTTTTTCCCATTGTCCTTCGCTGTTCTCTAGCATGCCACGTGCTTGTGTTCCAGTTGTTTAGCAAAAGGGGCTGACCAGGTAGTTACTGAAACCTCTGAGACTTGGAGACTGTCCTCCTTGATGACCAGAATTGCTTACTGAAATGGTTTACGGCAGCTGTTTTTATATAACAGTTGCCGGCTCGATAACAAGATCCAGCTTGTGTCCCTTTAGCAGGACTCTAAAGTTGATTTGGGACTAGAATCTCAGGTTAAGGCTTCTGGTTAAGGTTGTGTCCACTGTTTCATTCCATACCTCTGCGCTTAGAAAGTTCAACAGAAAAGCATCCCCAAAAAAAGCCCTTAAGGTGAAGTATGGCACCCAGGGTCTTAAAAAGAGTGACTTTTATTAACAATTGAGAGTCGGTTTCAGCCAGGCCTGAGAGTTATTAGTGCAACTGCTTCTCCAGCTCGTGTTCATATTTTTGAAATGTATTTGTTCATCTTCCCTGAACCCCTTGACACAGTCCTCAGGCTCCCTCTAACCCAGCGGTGACTGGATGCTTCCCCCTCCCTGGGAGCTGCAGGGGAAACTGGGACAGCTCCACTCAGCCTCCCTCCCTCCTTTGCGCAGATTTGAATTCCATCAAGAATCAGGCAGGTTCTCGGAGGTGTTCTACAATGCTCTTCTAAACAAATTTCTGATTTTACTTGCTTAAAAATGAGAAAAGTATTCTTTAAAATCCTCCCAGTGTGGTGAACACCATCAGGTCTCTTCATTTGCTTTCTTTTGGAGTGTTAACAGCCTGCGTGCTTTTGTGGAGTGGGAGGCTCTCAGAGGACTCCTTTGCTCACCCCTCCGCCCCATGTTTGTGCATGACATTCTGACCACCTCCCCCCTTGCCCCCCGCCACTCAGTCTTCTGTGTCTCAGAAAATTTCCTTTGAGGTATGCAAGAGACACGGATTTTAAAAGGAAAAGAAATATCTGGCATTATGCATGTAAGATTAGAATTTCCCCCACATCTCCGATGAGTGATTCTTTCCAGGCACCCCTGAGATGACACTCCACTCTCTGCGGTTCTGTAAAGTCGACTTGGGCTGGCATTTTCACAAGTGAAATAAATTATTCATGGGTACCACCCAGTGTTCCTTAGTTTTATATTATGAGGAACTTAACAGGCTACAATATCAGGTCTTAAATAAAATTAACTACCCATGCAAAGATGTCACATTCCCTCGTTTTGTTTCTCATCCATGTTAAAATGACATCTTCATCAAGTTGCCTAGTCTATAATTCATTAATTTACTCTTGGTATCATACTTTGAAATGAGGCCCACATTAGCATCATGTTTTATACTAGGATCTTTGTAGAAAACCGGTCCAGAATTTTAACCGTCTTAGTAAATATTCAGCCACATTAAGGCAGTAGGCTTTTATCTTCCTAAACATTGCATTTTAAATCAACTACTACTCAGACACTTCCAGTACTAGAGCCTCCAAAAGAATTTCGGAAATGATGACTTGGAGGACTAACTACTTGATCAGAGTCCATAGTTTTGGCACCTCAGACTTTGAACCATTTTTTTACTAATAGTTTCTGAGACAGTGAAATGTCATTTTTTTTGAACTGGGCCTTGTAGAATCTTGCAGGCACAGTGATATATATATGGCTTTCCCAAAACAGGCTGGGCTGAAATTGATATCATGTTTTATTTTTGCTCTTCAAACCAATGGGACTTCTGTGACCATTTTATAGTACCTTTATCGAAGACTTGTCATATTATCGCGTGCCTGTTTCTTCTGAGTGGACGGTTTCATCAGCCCCCTGTTTTTCATGTCCTCTCTGTGTAATGCCTGCATGTAATCCTTTGAACTTCGCAAGATTTTATTTCACTCCCATTTCCCTTTGTTTTCCTTTCTTCTTGGAAGCCTTTCTCTACTGATGAGAATTTTAAGTGTATGATTACTAATCTTCTCCTGCTCTAGATGAATAGAGTACATTCAAAGAGGACAGATAGGCAAAATCTAAGGATCATTTTGTTCACATTCCGTTTCTTTTAACCTCTTTGGGATTTTTTTTTTTTTTTTTTTTTGGCTGCTCTGACCACCTCAGTTCCTTTTGATTTAATTGTATTTTCCAGCAGTTTCCAATTGTTTGAATTGGAAACAAAGCCTTAATAAGAGTTCTAGTTAATTTTCTGTCTTGTAATTACCGATCTCATTTTTCTGATAATTGGCCACAGCAATTATATGTATATTTACTAATCACATAGGAGGCTGTGCAATTGTATCTATCTGCCACCATTGATAATGACACGCATATTGCAGAGGTGCTTTTATCATCTTCTTTTTTCCACTACATCAAAGCTATTTCCTCTCGTTCTCAATAATGAATACATGCATGCATTTGACACAGTTGTGTGCTAGAGAAATTGTTTGGCTCCCACCAAATGCTGCATGCTCTGAGTTTCTTGCCTGCAGCGCTGGAAGGTTGTATGTAATGATATATTGCTCATCCAAATGGCCAAAGCACTCCAAAGCACAGTGAGATTAAAATAAGTCATTCCTTTGTTAATTTAAATAGGTGCATGTATCATACTTTGCAGGGCACTTTGTGTAGGGATGTCAGAGAGGAAAAAAGCCGCCGAAAGGTATTTTTAATAGCAAATGAGAATAGATGGGAATGGAGTCATTTGCAGCTGCCTACGTTATGTGGCTGTCTTGTTCCAACTGGAGGTCTAATGAGATGACTGTTAAAGTACTCTGCAGTGTAATTTCATTACATCCTGAGCCACTACACTATAAACACAGTGGCGCTCTCTGTCATTCTTGGAAAAACTCCTAAATTCTTAAAGCCTTCCTTTGCAAATGGTAATGGGGTTTGCTCCCTGTGTTACTCAGTGGTTGTCATTTGTGGCCGCGTTGTTTCCTGCTCCTTTAAGTGGCTCCCACCTCCACCCCAGTTCTGTTTGGTGGTCAAGGTGGGAGTTTTTCATTGTGTCCTTAATTCACTGCCTTTCTCACATGACAAGTTTGCCCAGACTGGCAAACAGGCTAAAATTCCTTTTCAGGAAACAGCTGCCCCTATAAAATTCTTTCTATTAAAATAAAAAACAAAAACAAAACAAACCTGACCCAAATGTTCAGCAAGCAGTTAAGAGCACTTGAATCTACAAACAAATGTAAATAAAAAGGAAAGTGTAAATAAATAGCAAATCCAGTAAAAGAAACAAAGGTCAACACAAGAATAATTTCACAGCTCTTTGTTAATTACAAGACCATTTGTGTGTTACTTAAATAATCGTTAATTTCTCATTTACACTTTCCTACCTTCTTTCCTACCCTGTGGCTATGACTGTCCTGTTTTCACCTCCCCTCCCTCTTGGCTCTCGTGTTTCTCACCATTGTAAAATGTGTGTGGCTTTAAATTTGGCATTTTTACGTAAACATGGAGAGGGTGTAGACAGCCCTTTTAATTGGATGAGGCCTTATTTTCCTTTCCACATGGTGGTGAATCCTTGCTATAGATTCATCTTTACCCTGCTCCTTGGGGGGCGTTGTGTGGGGGGGTGCATATAAAGGAAGAAAAGGAATTGTTGTGACTTTTGGTGACTTGTTTTTCCTCCATCCCAGGATTCGCCCGTCCTTCCGGTTGGAGAGTTCTCCGAGCCATTTGTACATTTCATCACTCAGTGGTGAGCCCGTTTGCAAACATGCCATGCCCTCAATGTAAATGATACATGCCATTAACTCTGCGGCTCCGTGAGACCTTATGGCTCTCCCTGCTTCCTCTTGGAGACGGGAGGGACTTCGGGGCCTTGGGCAGATGGGGCAGCAAAGCTGAAGAAATTGTTTAAATTATGTAAACGTTATTTACACAAAGGGTCGTAAATGTACTTTAGAGGCTTTTTCCTGTTTTAATAAACTGCTGAGAATCGGGCTACTACTTCGAGCACAGATACTGTTGCTATCAAATTTTTTTTTAAGAAATACAGCTTTATAGCCCCTATTGAACAGACATATGAAGCTTATTTTTATTAATGTAACCTCAAGTTACCCATAAAACTGTCTGTCACTTAGTGGAAGCAGCATAGTTTATTAATTCATCGGGTTTTCAGTAAATAACTTTTATCTTTGGTTATATGTTAAACACAATACTGGTGTCCATTTCAGTGAATTTTGATGTTTGAAAGACTATGAAAACAGGGTTCCATTAGGCCCACTTGAACCATTAAAGAACTGGGAAGAACCACAGGATTCAGATCAAACGGGCCCTCATAGCCTCCAGGCAACCCCGGGTCATTTTACACCTGAGGAAACAGGCATTTTCTTTGCCAGCCCTCTGCCTTTTCCCCCTCAGTAGAACAAGGTTCCCCCTTTCACATCATCCACCTGCCTCTTCCCCACTCAGCAGCACCCAGGTGGCCATGGACTGCCTCGTTGCTCCACTGCCCTCCTGCGCTCTCCCTTGCCCTAGCATAGAGAAGGAGACGGAGAGAGAGAAGGAAATTGGGAGCATAGCAATGACCACCACAAAGCAGGAGACAGGACTAGCCAGAAACTGTTCTGGACATTCTGGAACTTTCTTATAACTACCTCTACATTCCTTCCCCTCGTCCACCGAATTCCATTTCATCACCCTTTAGAGTCACATTCAGTGGTGGAAAATGAACCCTTCGTTCCTGTGGTGCCTCGAAATGGTGCAATCGGGAGTCCTTGCTAAACCAAAATGGTTGTGCACTGTCCCCTTCCCCTCCCCCCCATGATCCATCTGATGACTGCACTAAAGTGAAGCCAAGAAATATTCCTTAATATAAATGTCAAGCTTTATCACCTTTTTGACTAAGTGTAATATGTTACCTCTTAATAAAAATGTCTCATACGGTTTATACTCCATGGAAAAATATGTGAGGAAGAGATTTTTTTTCCCTTGATTTTAAAAATTTTATTAACACTGTTTCTATTTATTTAAAATGCTTATATAATATTCTGTAGCTTTTAAAAACTATTTTTACCCTGCAGACGTTTTATTTCCAAAGCATGCCATGTTGGAAAAAGCATATATATCGGTTGAACCCTGGAATCCTGAGCTCATCAATAATATAGAGCCATTATCCAGAAATGCGTATTAATCTCTCTTAATTTCCTTTACATGGAATTCCTAGAAACACTCAGAAGCACATCATGGGAATGCCCCATTTTGAAATGCAGAAATTGAAAAATAAACTGTGCCATCCCCTAAGCTGCCTGGAGCACTGGTTTGGGCATCACCCGCCTGACGCTGTGGGATTTGTGACGGGACGGCTCTGTAGCTTACTGTGTGGCCTGAGACCTGCTTGGGGGTGGGGCAGGTTCTGGGCAGACGGGGGAAAGCAGATAAGGCCTTGCCTTCCTTCTGTCCAAAAAATTAATCAGCTGCTATGTAAAAGTTTTATGGAGATAGGGGAAGGGATAACCTGTGTTGAAATTTCCACAGATGTCAAGCTGAAACAGAAATGATGGTGGGTAATAGCCTTGTTTTCCCGAGAGATACAGCTACTTTGGAATGTCAGATTAGGACTGTTACCAACTCCACTGGCGAGACAGCTTGAATTACTTGCTAATGGATGCAGTATTTGAGAGGTGCATATGGTTATTTATAAGGAAGGCAAATGTCCTCAATGTCATTAATGGTTCATAACTATGGTTCTTATTTACCAAATGATCATTAAGTCTCTCTACTTAAAAAAAAAAAAAAATACTGTCAGCGAATGCAGGGATCATATGACGGGTTTTCCTCCTGCTTGTCAGAGGTTGCCTTATATAAAGAGGAAGTAACAGAAGCAGCAGTTTCTTTTCATGACTTTATCCCACAGACACTCAGTTTAGTATAGATATGGCCACCAAATAGGTAACTACTCATAGTCACGCCAGTCCCCCACGTGAGTGCTTCACCATGTAGCTTTGTACATGATACAGCTACTGATGACACTTATTGCATGTAAGACAAGAAATATTTTGTATGAGGAATATGATTCTTTAAACAGCTTAAACAAACTTAACTCCTCCCCAGCTGTTGAATGAATATCGACTTGCATGGTAGCCAGAATAAATAAAAGTTGAGCTAATGTAACAGCCCATTTGTAATTTTGTAGCATTATCTAGATTCCTGACCTCTTTTATGTATTACTTGTCATTCAGAGTCGTAATGAAGGAATAAAATGTTTTCTCACTTGACCTGATAGTCATGTTTCTTTTCTTATTACCTTATCCCAGTTACCAAAAAAGAAGTCTATTGTTCCCTAGATTTAAGTTTGAAATAAATTGAGAACTGAGTCAGGAAAATATTGCTGCTTTTTTTCTCCCACATTTATTTCAAAAATGGAATTAGGTAAATCTAAATTCATTCTTCATCTGTAATGCGAGAATAACTCCCCCCCCAAAAAAATCTTTGTGTTTCTGATTCATGAGATTCCCCCAAAATCTGATTAATTAAAGGCCCAAATAAAAGAAAGGGAATATATGCTCATACTTTGGCCAAGAACTGAACATGATGAATTTGAAATCATTTAGATTCCAGGGAAAATAGTCCATAGTGGAAAGTATAGCACAAATCCGTAAGTGATCTAGAAAACGATGAGCTTTTCTTCCTCTTACAGCATGCGAAAACAACCAAAAGAAAGACCAGCACCTGAAGACCTGATGGTAAGTACATTTTTTTAGTCACATGAACATTCTCTAGTTATATATCTGTGCTTAACGTTCTGTTAAAAGAACCAGAATGGCATTTAAAACATCCACAGGCTCTAGAGAGGCCGCATTACTTACTCCATTTGGGTAGGTGTTTTCGAAGCTCAGATAGTGGTTTTTACTTTTTAAAAACCCACCACCGTTTTGAAACTTAAGCCAGAACTCTCTTACTTCGCCTCACACTCAAGGGTCACAAGTTAATCTGGGTTACCCCTTGTTCTCATTTGCTGTTACAGCCTCTCAGAATCCAGAGGATTGGTAACAGAAAAGCGAGTCAGCATATTAAGTTTTTAGCTCAGTCCTGCAGGAGATTCTGAACATGGCGTGGAGTCCTCTTGGAATCATGCAGAATGAAATTAGATTGGCTGCAAAAGATCAAGTTAATGTGAATCTTTGGTCTTTCTTCAGAAAGAGACAACTATAAGGCTGCGGGTGCTGTGTTCTCAGCTCCAAGGCTGCTTTCTTTGATTGCAAATGACAGTTTTTAGTCAAGCAGGGAGAGGAACAGAGACGTTCCCTAGCAATTCCCAAATGGTCATTTATTTAGTGCAGATTGTTGATTTGACAATGCACAAGCTGTTAGAAGAACGCCAGGATCGAGCATTAGTAAATAATAATTATAGTCTGTTCTTTCTCATGCTCTGTGTATATACCATTCCCTGTCTTTAGATTATTGCACTCAGAGCACATCCCGACCAATTTTCTTTCACCACTTTAAACAATAAGCATTTTACAGATACCAGCTCAGAGGTTTTCATCTGTTGTACACCATCCTAATAAACACCCTAAGTGCCCAAACTTCTTCTGTACGATACAGATTTCATCCCGGAGTATAAAATAACAGGATGTTTCCCTTTTGCATCATGAGTGCTTTCCAGGAAGGTAGCTTTCTCCCTCGCGTTACCCCTGGAGCAAATCTCCATTTTCAGGGTAGTTTCAAGTTAAAGTTCACCCCTAAAAACCTCTGCAATTTATAACTGTGCAGGTTTCATGTCTGGAATAAACTGGTCTTTTGGCGGTGGCGTCTCTTTGATGGTTGGGAAATTCTTGCAGTTAGTCACATTTGAGAAAACTTGGAACAGGTTCTAGAGATGGAGACCCATTTACCTTGTACATTATTATGCTATGGCTGGATAGCTCAGCTATTAAAACAAAGGAGTAGGGTTTCATAAAACAGATATGTTTGTAAATGCATGTCTCAGTGCTGCAATGAGTTGGCCACTTATAAATAAAACACTGCGGATTGCACATATACCCATAAACGCATGTGGATGTATGTCTTAGTAAGGAACACAACTCCGGGGTGGCAAGTCATAAAGACAAGGCTAAAGGGTGAGTACTTTCAGTGCCTGAGAAGGAAGTGTATGTAAGGGTGCGGGGGAGGGGGAAACAAGCCATACATATTTCGATCTCTCTCTTTATAGCCCTACACCCTGGTGTGTGCTGTCCCACATTTTTAATTAATAAATATCAATAAATCAGTAAAGTACAGTGAAACATTTAGTCACAGGAAGCACCGTCCTATACTTAATTTAACATTTTTAGTACTGCTCCCAGTTGGATTTAAATGAACATATTCCCTTAGGTACAGCACTAGTGAGGCACCCTGGCTTAGAAAGGGCTCTGTGAGGAGGCAGAGAACTTGGAATGTGTATGAGGCTCCTGTGGTCAAGAGGGTAGGGCCCTGCCTGCCTCTGACCACAATATTGAGCCAAATATGGGATGGGAAAGAAAGTAGGTTGTACCTGGCTTGAGGAACCTGAGTCACGTCCTAGGAGCCCCCCAGTCTTAAGGAACCAGCTTCTTTATTTCTTCCCGCATATTAATGGCTTTAATTTTTCCTTTTCCCTCTCCGCCTACAACCTATTTGATGGTGCTCCCATCTGGAAGCTGAGAACATCCTCTGGAATGCATGAACTGGAGAGGATATTTGTCACTGTGGGTGGGGGCCTGCCTTTCACAAAAAAGGGCAGTTTATCTCCCTAGCACTGTAGCACCAGCCAGCAGGGCACTGATGTGGTCTGCACAGCCCGGGCCACATCAACTGTGAGGCCTACAGGATTGTCCAAACCAAAGGAAGGAAATCAGAGATGGGCCTGGGTGGAAACACTGAGAGTTAGATTCATCACCAGGGAACTCTGGTGTGGCTGTGACCACCGGTGAACACAGCAAGCCCTGACTAAGTAAATCAGACTGCAGGGAGGGGTGGGCCACGCTCACAGTGGGCATGCAAGCAGCTTTTGTCTTTTTATCTGGTGTAGTTACCTTATATCCGGAATACCCCAGTCTTAAAACCATCATCTTTGCAATTTTTGACCATGTCAGTCTTAAAGATGAAGTGTAAAACTTAAGTTTAGATTCTTGAAGTCACTAAAATCCCAGTGTTAGGACTCATCTAGGAATTTAGTTGTTTAATTCTACCTTGTGTGGTTGTTCCTGAGATGGTTATCAGTTTTTGTGTTCTAAGTGGAAGTATTTTAAAGCTGGACCAAGAAATTCCCTTAACGCTCACATTTTGGGGAGTCCAGGGTTCATGTGAGCTGATACATGTTTCTGGCATGTAGCCATTAAGCTACATAAAGAACTCATTCAGAAGTCATCAGTAGCATCCACATCATCTTGGGAAATCTCAGAACCAGATAAACAATTTAGTTCAGCAGATATTTATAGACCATGATGTACAAAGTCCTGTGCTAGACTAACAGAAGATACAAGTATAAGCCACATTCATACAGTCCTGCAGGGAACACAGCAAGTATGCAAATTGCTCAAATAAAGTAACTCAGAACTACAGAGTTCTGTGGGGATTCACTGGGGAAAATGGAAAAAGCTACATGGAGAAGGTAGCATTTGAAAAGGGCCTTTGGAGGATGGACTCAATTTTAGTAGAGAGTTTTCAAGGGGACATTCCAGGCAAAGGAAACAGGCTGGGCAAAGCATGAGTGTATAGAGGCTCCAGACTTTCAGAGCAGTGTGAGACCTCTAGTGCCTTTTGGAACAGAAATCCTTTTGACATTGGCCTGGTGGAGTCCCAGACCCACAAAGGGGGAGTTCAGATAGGCAACACATTCACCACCAGCTGGGTGATCTGTTAAAAAAAATTCCACTTCTTATAGGAGAAACCCTTTCTTCTTAGAGAAGAAACCCTAGTCCAAGTCTGAAAACTTGGACCTGACATGGAAGCAACACACTTTTTTTCAGGAGTGGACTCCCATTCAAATATAGGGAAACCCTTCATCCTTTAGTCCTTTAAGAGCTATTGTATGAATCGGGAGTCAGCGTTAAACCCAACAAAGGAAATCCAGCCACGCAGGCGGCCAAGAACATCCAACATGCTGACACCCCACACATACTCTTTCTGCTCCTAAGAAAATGATTCCATTGTAAAAGAACCCACTTTTAAATCACCCTGGTGTAAATCGCAGGGAAGACCTACGTCAGCACCACCCCAGCTTTGTGAAGTAGGACCCAGAAACTTAGAAAGTTTCCAGGCTGTGGAAGCCCTGCGGAGATGGCAGGCAGAATGTTCACCAGGCTTCAGACAACGCAGCGGAGATGTCTCGGCTTTTGTGGAGTGGGGGACAGCTGCTGCCCATCAGAAAGGATTGGCAAGAATATGGCAAGGAGGGAGAAGATGATAAAAGCAAGGGTTGATGGAGACCTTTTCCCAGAATGTCAATAATTCGATTAAAGGACGCAAAAAAATAAAAATCAGACCCCTAAATTCAGAGACAGACGGCCTAAGATGGAGAGGTTCAGATCTGGCTTTGCTATTCAAACTGTTATGTTTTTGAATAGAGGATACGGTGAGAAACATTATTGGGTAGACCCTTGCTCGTGTAAGCCACGGAGAATGCCTTCTGCCCAATGAGTCTTCCTTCAGGGTTCTCTGGTAGCTAAGGTCAGGCTGGGCTTCAGCAGGGAAGGCTCCACACTTCCCTTCCCTTGTCAGTAGCTCCCCATTCCCTCCCAGCTTTGAGTGTCTTCATCTGCAAAACGGAGGGGTTGGGATCCGACGAGATCACCAGTCCTTGACCTCGGATCCCTGACTTCAGGAAGTCTGTTAGAGCCCCTGAAATTACATCCAATGTCGTGTATGCAGGTGGGGATTTGCATTCTTTTCTGAAAAGAGGAATCCGGGGGCTGTCATCAGTTTTTCATACGGGACCATGACCCTGAATGATTGTTAAGCCCCCTCGCTGCCTTTTCATTCTTTTAGATAGTGCAGTGCAGCCAGGACCAGACGAGCAGCTCAGGAGGGAGGCATTCACTCGGAGGGTGCTGGCCTGGCGCAGGGGAGAGAAGGGAAAGGCCCTCCCTGTGGGACTCAGCAGGGCCGCCCACCAGCTGGCAGGTGGCCCTTTAACCTCCCAGCCTATCCTGAATGTGGGCCTTGACTCAGGCAGGGAGGTTACGGGCCGTGGGCACCCCTCCGCAGTTACAATTTGGGTTCAGAGTGCTGTAGATCCTTCTATGCATTTAGAGTATTTCCAGAAGCTTCCCATGTCTAAGCTCTATTTAATGGAATCTATGCATAGTAAGTAATCAGGTCAGAAGAAGCAGCATCCCGGTTTGAGATCAATCGCTGGCTAATACTTTATCTAGGCCACTTTATTATCTCATGCTGATCCGATTCCCATTCTCCTCCTCCTTTGTAGCATGCACTTCGGCTGTGGTAAAAGTACGGATCACATACATATTAAAAACATATACCCATTCTATCTGTATGTAAATGCGTGAGTCACAGCTGGATATTGCAGAGGAGTTTGATTTACTAATAGTTATTATCTGTTCTAGCTGTTCAGTGGCAGAGAGAATTTCAAAGAAACAAGCTGGCGCAGAAATTGTCTTTATGCTATTACTATACTGTTTTAGTAATTGTTTAAAAACATGGGATTTCTCCTTAGGTTCTAATAATGCCTGTTATTTTTGTGCATTTCCTGGTACATTCCAGAGCAGGGCGTCCTCGTTCAGTATCTTCTCAGGTTTGTTTTTGTTTTTTGGTTTTTGGTTTTTTTGTTTTTTTTTTTTTTGGTTTTCCATTCAGGCTACTAAGAAGAAACACAAAGGGCAGAATTTGACATTTTGCTTAGAAAGCAAGTAAATCTTGGGACTCAAAATCTAAAAAGCAGGTGTGGATCTTCGGGGAGGGATATCAGTTACAATCAAAATAGTGCTTTTAGATTTTTTTCCCTTCATCTAAATCCTAGCAGCTGCAAACTTGAAGGCATCTCATTTCTCAGAAGAGGCTTCGTGTATAAGACGTGGTATTGTTTGGGGGCTAATAAACACCAAACTGCTCCAGAAAAATCTGTTTAAACATTTAATTACTTGTTAACTTGTTTAACTCCTCTCTATTAAATTATCACTGGTAGCTTTTCTGTGTACCCAAACCTGATTGTAATTACATTTTCAGATAGTTTGGCTGGTTGTTCTCTCAATCAGTAGATGTGATAAACTGGGCATTAGAAATTGAAGAAATCACCAGGTTAGATTTTTGTCTCTCCAGCACTTCAATTCCAGTGTAACTTTTGGAGTTACACCAAATGGTTTCATTTGCCATTGTTAGACCCAAACCTTTTGACCACTGGGATAGACAGAATGCACTGGACAATTAAGATTTTAGGGGCATCTGGGTGGCTCAGTCCGTTGAGCCTCCGATTCTTGATCTCAGTTCAGGTGTTGATCTCAGGGTCATGAGTTCAAGCCCCACGCTGGGCTCCACGCAGGGCATGGCGCCTACTTAAAAAAAAAAAAGATTTTATTTTTTTGCAATATGGAGAATGTTTATTAATGAGGAATGTGTCAAAGTAAAGGGAGTAGGCCAAGGTTATGGAGGCAGGTAAACAAGGAAGTCATCAACCAGTTTTACGGAAGGCAGGAGGAAGGATGGAAAAGGGTTTTATCTCTTTGAAAGCTGGGTTGTCCTTTGTGGCTAACAAAAGAGTGGGGAAGTTTCTCATCTTCTGTTTCTTTCTGGGAGTGCAGGGCTCAGATAAAGTTCAACATTATCACCACAGTCTACTAAATGGACCAAAGGTGAGTTTCAGTTTCTTTTGATCCAGAGCTTGCTTGTATCCTAAACACAAATAGGAAAGGCACATTTCAGGAGTCCCCTTGCATAGTGTTCATGGACCCACTCTACTTGCAATCTAAACTTTTTAAGATACTAACAATGATTTAATGAGCAATTATGAACTTGGTTGTCATTTACAACATCTAGCTATCACCTGTGTCTTAAAGAGCATGTTTTAAAACAGACCCTTAGGGCCAGCCTCCTATGTGTGTCTGGCCACCCATTCCTGCAGACATCATTTTTGCTTTTGGTTATTCATCTGGAGTTACAAATCAGCTCATTAGCTAAGGAACCCAGAATTTGCAAGGAGAATCCCTGGCTGGGATTGTAACTTCAGCTAAGTACTTCCTTCAGGCACAGATGGCATCACAGAAGCCTGGGGGCTCCACAGAGGGTCCAATTGACAACCATGGAATTATTTTTTTTATTATTATTTTCAAGTTCTGAAGGCCATTAAAATCATCTGTTTGTGTCTGCTTATAAATAGGAATCCACTAGTCAGAAGTTGATTTTAGCTTTTTAATTGCACATAATTACAACGGCAGAATCACTGCCTGGATGCTTGAGATCGCACTAAATCAGACAGCTTTAATTTGAATTTTTGATGACACGTTAGCACTTCAGCAAGAACAGAGAGATTATAACCCCAGAAAACAAGCTTTGTTTTTCCACAGACGTGACTGCTTAATCTTTTCACGAGACTTTAGCAGATAAATATGTGTGTGTGTGTGTTTGTGTGTATTTATATACACGCACGTAGCAAGAGAGATACAGATAGATAAAATCTGTCACTCCTTGATCATGGTGATCTAACAGTTTTAATTTCTCGGTTAAGGATAACTTTTTTCCTCCATCAGTCAGGTCAGATCTCTTAATATGGTGATGATTTGCCTGTTTAAGATTGCGGTTTTTTGAACTCCTGCCTGCAATGTGTCTTTCTTGTTTTCCTGGGCCTACTGTCATCTCCCCAGCATCGCATTTCACAGCACAATGAGACTGTGGTGCCTTGACCGCAAAAATAGTTTGGTTATCCTGGACGCAGTAAAGTGGATCTCTGGGGTTGCTCTTCGGTGTCACGCCACATTCCCAGGGGGCTAAGCTGGGTCTTGGGAGTGTGTTGCACATTAGTTCCTCATTTGACACCACTCAGCCCGTTGGCAGTTTCTTTTATTTGGGTGGTGGCCTCAGTTTGGAATTACCCCTTCCCCCCGCCCCCCGTCCTCAGAGGTCTTCATCCTCCTCCCCATCACAGGGCTTGCCCCCTTCTCTGAGGCACTCCAGAATTTACTGTCTCTGAGTTGGAATAGCACTTAACTACACAAAATTACGTATTTGTCTTCTAGTCACAAATTGGTCCATGTAGTACAGTGGTTCCTAATGCTGGCAACTCATCAGAATCAACCAAGTAGGTTAAAAATAAGAGGCAAAAACATGCCTGGATCCCAGCCCAGATTAAAGAATTTTTGGTGCTTAGGCCAGGGAGCAGGTACTGTTTTGATTTTTAAAGTTCTCCAGGTGATTACAAGGAGCAGCCGGAGGTGAAACTCACTAGTTTAATGCCTTTTTTCTACAACTAGATTGTAAGTGCCTTGAAGGAGGGTCATACTCTTCTAATTCAGTGTCTAGCATGGTTCTGTACAACTGACATTCAGGCGAGTCTCTGATCTAATTACAAGAGAAGAGAACTCACTATCACTTACTCTTTTTGCATGTGCCAGTCTCTCTCATCCAGTTCAGTGAAACACTGTACTGGACATCGAACGGATAGACAAACAGGATATGTCCCTTGTTCTCCAAGAACTCACACAGCAAAGATGAGGAAACTGATCCAGGAACAAGCCATCTCTGGACATTGTAATGTACAATGTAAGTTAGGCTGACCACACTAGAATGCATGGTCCAATCAAAGGGTTTTGTTTGACTTAACCCAGAGGTCATCTGGGTAAAATAATTTGGTGCCAAAATAAAGGCATTTTGGGGATGTTGCAGTGTTTGCAGGGATAACATTCAAGGCATTTAACCACCAGTACAACATGGGTGTGACCAATCAGAGCAGGCACCAGGGTTCCAGCCATCCCACCTTGGGATAGGATGTATGGGAAGAGCAAGACATCGTTAAGCGGGTGCTACTGAGCAGCACCTGTGATCTTTGGCATGGTTCTTACCACTTGAGAATTCACCTCTGACATTTAATTCCAAAACAAGAGGTATCAGAGAGCCAAGACCTAGAGGAGACCACCTGGCCAGCACCTACTTTGCTTGGTTAGATTGATGGCAGGGGGACCCCACAGTCTTCATCCATCAGGATATTGGATGCATGCCCCCACAACCCCTAGCTCTCGGGAATAATGGATTAAGTTGAAAAAGACCAGAGACATTTAGCCATTTGTGGGGGAAATATAAAAAGATCTGAAGCCTAGTCTCTGTGATTTGGGAATTGCTGTTGTAGGCAGCAAACTTGTTTTCCTGGGAGTACACTCCGATAAATAGATGCAATTCTTATCAATAATTAATGAGTCTAACCAGGAATTTCAAGGGCTGGAAAAATATTAGAAGCCTCCTATTTACAGTTGAAACCAGCTGGACTTGTTTAATGGGTTGTTTGCTTTTTAATTTGTAGCAGTTTTGAGAGAGACCTTTGGGGATCCGGAGTCTCGTGGTTTCAGTGAGGCCTTTTGTAGACACACAGTTATTTGGGGGGCCAGATCGGCCTGCAGATAATTTGAGGTTCGCGTGGCCATTTAGAGACTGCCTAAAGGCAGTAGAGACATTTGGGCCTTCTGTCCTCTGTTTAATTTCAAGATTAGAATTAAACATTAGGTCTTGGTCTACCGAGAGACATTTGCTGGAGCATGGACTAGTTTCTTTCCAGTATCCTGGTTTACCGTTTCTCTGTTCTCTCTCTGTTCTATGGTCACTGATTCTGAAGTAGGAGGCTTGGTAGCATTCGTTTATTAGTGCAGAGGTTCCCTTGGCACAAATAAAAATGGAATTTTCAAATGTAACCCGATTAACTCTTAATTGTGTACCAGTAGCCTACGTGTGTCTTGCCTCCCTCAGAAGGCTTCTGGGTGGCCTGTGTCTCTTTTTAAACTTGGTGGGGGGAGGAGGGATTCAATTAATAGCAGGACTTTCTAATTGTGGGACTGGTGTGGAGTTGACAAAAATTTGTATAAATAGGGTACATTTTTCCACTTAAGAGGGCTGTGCTGAAACATTTTTAATTGGATTTTCATGGTGATTGACAGCATTTGATTATGACAGTAACTTTATTTGGCTGGACTGCTCTCGCCTCTTGTTCAGATTTTTCCATCAAAGCCCTTTTTTATCCTCTGAATCCCCAGTGGAGCAACAGTGATTGTGGAAGAGCCTTTTAGCACCTTTGTTGTCACCATCCCTGGTGATGATTGGGCCCAGCTGGTAGTAGATAAGAAAATGTCCCTTTCACAAAGAGGCTGTGTCTCCCGCCTCTGTGGCTTCAATAATTTTAAGAGCCCCCAAAACCTGTTGAGGATTAGAAGTAGCTTTAGATGTGAAATGAGTGTTAAGTATTAGTAATCGGGAGATTAGGGCCCCAGGGACGATGAGAGATAAACAACTGCAATTAAGGCAAATCTGCCGATGTAAACAAAATTTAGCAGAAACAGATGCCCTAACCATTTTGGGGGATTGATTTGAGGGCACCAAGGAATCGATTTTTGTCTTGTTTACACTTTCAAACCCCTGTGATATACTGAAAGGCGAAATATTTCATACAGCCTGATTTTAGTTAATTTTTTTTCCAGTGCCTCACAGTAGGTGCCTGTCTTCTCGCAGTGACCAGGCCTGAGTTTATTCAGCATTCACAGGGAGCAGCTAATTGTCTATGAAGGGCCCCCGTGTTTAAATGGGCTTGACAGGAATTTAAATTTTGTTTCAATCAACCCCTGTGCTCACAGCCTGCTCCAGTTTCTAATTTTTAAATTAAACATGATTTTTTTTTTTTTTTTTTTTTTAAGCCACAGCCTTGCCTCTGGAATACTCTGGCTCTAACTCTCGGAAGGCAAATCGGCAACCCTGCAATGCTGGTGTGTGCAGGGCCCGAGGCACCAGCTCCTAGGCTGGAAAGTTCTTTCCCCAAAGCAGGCATCTCGTCCCCCTGTCAGGGAGGTCAGCAGAGCTGGGGCTGGGCACACTGTCCTTCCTGCCTGTCGAAATAGTCCAGCTCTCCTGTGCAGGCATCGGCACCACGTCATGTGGAAAGTGGGTTAAGTACCAAAGAAAGGCAGAAGGGTAGGTTTAGAGGGCTGGCGAAATCGTAACCCACTGCACGTCTGGTACGGACACGGATTTCAGAAGCCCGTTCTACTCCTGTTTGATGGAGAGAACACGCTTTGAGCATCCCAAGTGTGTTTTTAATTGTCGAACGTCTGCTCAGTGCAGAGCATCCCTCCTGATGCCGAGGAAGTGTATAGCAGCCCTGATTCCTGACCTCAGCCAGCTTACAGTCTAGCCGGGAAGATGGGAATATAACAGCCAAGCACTGGGTAGAATGTGAGACTGGCCAAGGCCCTCCCTCGCCTACACCTGCCCCGCTTCACCTCATGGGGCTCCTTCACACGAGCCCTGCGCTCTAATGCTCTCACGGCGCCCAGATGCATGGGGCATTCTCGCATGGTCATGTCTTCACTTGTGCTGTTTCCTTACGTCCACATGGTGAATTCCTGCAATTCCAGTCACTGCAAGAGCCCCCCAAAACTTGCTGAGGATTACAAGTAGCTTTCAATGGGAAATGAGTGTTAACTGGACAGCCTCTGTGAAGCTTCCCAGACCTGCCTCTGTAGGGTTCCTGACTTCCTGTCATATGGCGTCCTTCTTCCTGGCAAATCCCTCTGCTAGTGCACTTTTCACCCTTTGCGGCCATAACTTGTTTACCTAACTGGTAACGGTCCATAAACAAGACTACAAGTTTCTGGAGGACGACATCATGTCTTATTTACCTGAGTATCCTTAGCATCTAGCCCAGTCCCTAGCCTCACGTAGAATGCTCGCTAAATAGTTATTGAATTGAAATGATATGAATTTAACAGGTAAAATATTTTCTGCAGAAGGCAAGATTTCTTCCAGCCAGGGTTTTCTGGGGAGGCTTTGTGAACCAGTGACAAGTAAGGCAGGCCTCGCAGAACATTTATTTATGTGCACTTATTACTTTCTGCACACAATGTGGAACACAGCTTGGATCATAAGGGAAGGTAGCAGACCCTCTAATAATCCGCACTAGCCAGAATCCATACTACAACTTATTTTCTCTGAACTTACCTGAAAGCAGTTGGAAGGAGGATTGCATGCATCTTGAAGCTACAGATAAATTCAGAAAGGCTTCTGCTCTTTAACATTTAAAAAAGGCAGATTTATTGTAGAGAGAGAAATTAATCTAAACAAATAACATTTTTTAAACACATGAGTTGACAGAGTTCTTTCATATAAATTACTCATTTGACCTTCACCCAAACACTACAAGGGTTATTCTTATTCCCATTTAACTGATGTGTTAAACCGGGGCTTAGAAAGGTTAATTGACTTGCCTGGAGCCACGCAGCCAGGATGGACATGGAACCATTCTGCCCTAAAGCTGTATCTACTGGTGCACAGTGGACAGGGGATAGTGGCTGTGAGAATTTCAGGGAAGTCAAACTATTTCTTGCAGTCAAAAATAAAACTAAGCACAAAGAGCCTGCAAAGAAACATGTAGGATTTCAGCAGTGTGCTTGTGAAGCCAAAATGCCCCTCTGGGATGATAGCTCACTCCTTATGGTTCCCCCCTCCCCCCACCTTGGCCTCATCCTGCAGCTGCCGGGCCATGGTTGAGGCAAGGAGCTGGTGGTTGCATACAGCAGCAGGTGCCTGGCTGAAGCCTGGACCTCAGTGCAAGCAAACCAAACGGGAAGAGAGGAAATTCGCACTTGGTCTGCTAGTTGGTTATCTGAGGGGAAGCTGTGAGCATCTATGAGTTATCATTGTTTTTTGGTCTTGTCAGCCTGTTGCAGAAACCGAGGACCTTTTCAAACCTTTTCAGTTCTACCATCATGGTTACAGAAATAAGCAACTTCCAAGAGATACATACTGTTCCTTGAGTTTGGGAGAAATTTCTTTTAACTGGGCAAACTTACTGAGCCCATTCTATGTGCAGAATATATTGCTAGAGGCTGTATCTAGTGCTACTCAAATATGGACCGTGGACTAGTAGTAGCATCTGAACTGTTTCTTGAACACAAGATAAGGAGTTTGTGCCAGAATATAAATCAAGCATGACTCAAAGCTTCTGTTTAATTCAGCTGACGTTTGTTTGTAGGAAACCTTTGTCAGTGAAGGAGGCTGCGTGCTGATTGACATTGTGGCATAGTTCCTTATCTTGTAGCAAACCAGTAGCAAGTAGTTCCCAGACCAACCACTTGAGTTACGCAGCTGCAGGGAACACAGAGGCTGATCAGAGGAGCTTTACAATGCAGTGTGGAAGTGGGGCATTTATATAACCAGGGGTACAGCTGGCCTGATATAAGATACCAAGGAGCGGTTCAGTAATCTGTTTATAGATGGTCAAAAAGAACTAAATGAAAGACAACCTTCAGAATGGGAAAAATATTTGCAAACCATGTATCTGATAAGGAGGTAACATCCAAAATATATAGAGAACTCATACAATTCAATAACAAGAACCAAACAATCCAATTAAAATGGACAAAGGACCTGAGTAGACGTTTTTTCAGAGAAGATATACAGATGGCCAACAGGTACATGAAAAGATGCTCAACATCACTGATCCTCAGGGAAATGCAAATCAAAACCACGATGAGCAGTCACCTCACACCTGTCTGGTCACACCTCACATTCTGTCAGAATGGCTCTCACCAAAATGGTAAGAGATGACAAGTATTGACAAGGATGTGGAGAAAAAGGAACCCTCTTACACTGTTGGTGGGAATGCAAACTGGTACAGCCATTGTGGAAGACAGTATGGAGGTTCCTCAGAAAATTAAAAATAAACTATATGATCCAGCAATTCCACTTCTGAGAATATATCCAAAGGAAATGAAAACACTATGTCGGAGATATCTGCACACCCCATGTTTATGGCATTATCTACATAGCCAAGTCCAGAAACAGCCTAAGGGTCATTGACTGATGAATGGGTAAAGAAGAGACAGTATATATGTACAATGGAATATTATCCAGCCATAAAAAGAAGGAAATCCTGTCATTAGCAACAACATGCATGGACCTTGAGGGGACCATACTAAGTGAAATAAGTCAGACAGAAATGCAAATACTGTATGATCTCACTTGTATGTGGGATCTTAAACAAAACAGACTCATAGGAAATAGATTTTTGGTACAGGAGATTAGATGAGAGTGGTCAGAAAGGTATAAGATAAATGTGTGTACAAAAGGTACAAAAAGATAAATAAGTACTAGGGATAGAAGAGACAACATGATAGCTAGAGTTAACCACCGCTATATGGCATATTTGAAAGTTGCTAAGAGGGTAAATCCTAAGGGTTCTTATCGCAAGGAAAAGAAAAACATTTTTTTCTTTTGCTCTTTTTTATTTATATAAGATGATGGATACTTTTTAAAAAGATGACAGATGTTAACTAAACTTCTTATGGTAATCATTTCACAATATATGTTAAGTCAAATCATTATGCCATACACCTAAAACTTATACATTGTTATATGTCAGTTATATCTCAATAAAACCAGTTGGGGGTAAGAACTTAATGAAAGAGAAGCCAGACTGTGAGTGCCTTAGGAGACATGTGAACGAAGTAGTTAGGTCACACAGAATAGGAAGCCAGATGGAGATCAGGGTCCGTCAAGAAGGTAGAAGGGAAACTGAGGCTGGGAAGACAGCACACAAGTGCCTGTCCAACGTCGGCCTTCTGGGGAGCAGAACAGCAGGAGCAGAAGCATGGAGCCATGACCTTGCTCGCTTCTATAACTGTTATGGTAGAACTGGAAAGGTGGAAAGGTTTGTTGCCAGACAGCAGGCAGACATTCTGTCCTCAGTCTGTGACGTCTGGAGAGGCAGAAGATGGGCTCTAGATCTTGAAAATGAGTCTGTCGTGAATGTGGACAAGAAGCAACATGGTAAACTGGAAAGAACATTGATCTGATTTCAAGTACAGGCTCTGCCTCTTAGTAACTGGGGAGTCAACAGTTACGTAGCTTATCTGAGCCTCAGCTTCTTCATCTGTAAAATGGGGGTGGTGATACCAATCTTAAAGTATGGTTTTTATTTAAACAAGATGAGAGTTTTGTGAAAGTGTACTTATAAACTGTAAACTGCTAGACACATGTGAAGCACTAAATCACTCAGCCTCTTTGGGTCATGATTTCCTCATCCATCTAATGTTCTAGGCATTTCCAACTAGTAGCTTCTTGGAAGACAAATGTGTTTAGTGGAGCTGACTGTGAGTTAGAATGAAGTAAATGTGTGTTGGATGTTCGCAGCAAGTGTCCAGTGAATTGGTAATTTCTTGGGGGTGGACAGACACCTGTGACTTTTCCTCCCCAGTCATTAGAAAGCTTAATTTTTTGTCCTCTGTTATCAGTAGAATGTAATGAGCATCTTGTTGGAGGGAATTATTGTAAAGCAGTTAATCAACAAGTATTTGTTCTCTGTATCTCTGAGGTGTTGTGATGCGTTCAAAAAGAATATAAGAAACAGTTTTGTCATGGAGGAGCATATGAGACACATCCACAGGAGACATTCAGAGAGGGCAGGATGGGCTGTGTGCTGCTGACTTGCCTGGTGTGAGAGCTCAGGGGAGGTCAACCCCTTCCATCCCTCCACCCCTCCTTCGACAGCTGTTCGAAGTCAGGCATGGCCCTCTCTCAGCCTCATGTTCCTTGCTTATAGAAACTGAGTCCCACAAAGCTGGAGATTTAAGTGAGATAAAAGTATGTTACATGCCTGGCACGGTGGTTGGCATAAAATGAGCGCTCAATAAATGGGGGTCACTATCATCACCATCACTGCTAATAACAAGAGGGAAAGTTTTCTGGAAGAAGGAAAAGCACAAGCTGAGAGCAGAGGAAGCACAGGACGGTGAGGAACGCTTTGCCTTCTGGCCAAAGCGAAGAAGACGGCTGGGAACGAAGGGAGTGAAGTTAGCTGGGTGGGGTGGGTCTGATCTAGGAGGGCTTTGCACACCCGTGAGGACCATGGCTCCTACACGAAGCTATTGTTGGTTCCGGAGCAGCGCAGGGGCTCAGTGAGGCTACCCCTCCACAGGCAGATGGATCACCCAGTGCCGGTCTCTGTCTGCTCCACATGGACCAGATTCTGGCTGGAACCAGCTTCGCAATAGGGATGTCCTAACCCTCTGGCTCTTTCTGAAATTCCATGTAGGTCTCCAGCCAGAAGAAGAGAAAACTGAGTTCAGAGCCTATAGCTTCTTGGCAGCATGTCATTTGTCTCTCTTTCTGCAGCTTCTTTTCAGTGTCCTTTCTGTCAGCCATCAGGGAAAATCATTAGTATGCTAATCTAGCTAGCCGTCATTTTAACACTGACCTTTGCTAACCTGCCTTTGCAATTTCAGGAACTATGTTTGACTTCTCTAAAAGTAACCTTAAATTGTAGTCTTGTAAGAATTCCAGAGCTGTATCCTTCACTCCTTCTTCTAATGAGGTTATGACCAAATGCTCATTATAATTGCTTTAGACTCCTTTTAATTTTCAAGCTTATTAATCATAAGAAGAGTTATTTAAAATTGCATAAATTAATCTTAGATTAAAAGCCCATCAAAGCCTCGAAACAATTAAGAATAAGTAGGATTTCCCTGGGGCAGCAAGTTTTATTTTAATATTGTAGTCAGGTGGATATCAGAACCTTGAAGTATGGTAGTGATTAATGTATGCAAAATTTAAATGAGATTTTTTAAATGGCAAATCTAAATCACATATTGACCTAACTGTAGGTTTTAACTGCATTGTCTGTCATATATTTAAACTGTTTACTAATCAACATTTTAATTACAGCGTGTGCCGGCATACCCTAGGACAAATAAAATCTAGCATTTTAAAATATCGCTGCAAAGTTAGTTATCCAAAAATTGCAAGACTGTTACTAGGAAGGACAGAGGGATGAGAAAACAGAGCAAACTTTCTGCAGCAACGGGGAGACTTGACACAGACCGTCCTGAGTTGTGGGGCTGCCCAGAGACTTCCGGACCCCGATTGTCACCTTGCAACTCTGTTGGTCTGAGGCAGCTGCCTCTCCATGGAACAGCAACTGGGTTTCCTTTGAAGTTGGTTCATGTTTAATTAGGGAAATACTTCCCTTCCTGTGTTTGAGCCCTGGCTGCCAAGCATTATTTACTTGAACACTGTGTAGCCCTAGGGTCGCTATCCATCCCCCTTTAATGGTATGTGGATAAGATATTTCCAGAAATTTGACTGGACCTCCGCCTAAGTGAACAGCCTCTTCTTGCCTTCTCCCCCACATCCTGGATCACCACCAGGGTAGGCAAACTGTCCCCAGCTCAGGGCGGTGGCTGGGGGCCGCACCAGAATTTGGGCAGAATTTCTCTATTTTACAAATACTCTGTTTCGTTATTGAAGGTAGATGAAAAGAGGGTCACCTTGAACAAATTATTTCACTTGAGACTTCAATCCCCACTTCGTGGCAGGGAGGGTAATAGTGACTAACTTACTGTTTCTGTGAAAATCCAGACAAAGTGAAGCACATAAAGCAGATAGCGTAGGAGTTGGAAAATAAGACGTTCCCAAAAATATTTGCTCCTACCCTCATCATTCCTTTTCTGAAACTAGTTTTTAAGTCATGGTTAAAATTTCCAGTAGCACTGAGGGATATGTGATAAGACATTCGTGTTCTCCCAACCCCTCCCACGGCCCCAGCCCCGCTCTCCAGAGTTAAACACTGTTAATAGTAGTTTCTGACGTTACCGTTCCACACCTTGTGTTTTCACTTACTGTATCTGTAGAATCTTTCCATATCCTATAAAAGTCTACCTTGTTCTTTTTAATGGCTGCATGGTAATCCATAATATGAATGTACCATATGTATTTAACCAGGACCCTGTCATAGAACTTCTGGACCTTTTCCAGATCTTTGCTGTTAAGATGGTGACCATCTCTATATACATCTTTGTATGCTGCATATGGGAATTCCAGCTCCCCCCGCCTGTCCTGATGCTGAATTACCAGACTTGAATCATTGCCAATCTGATCAGTGATAGTCATTTTAATTTGCATTATTTTGTTAAGTAGGAAGTTGAATACTTTTTTTTCTTGCATTTATCGGCCAGTTGTGATATTTTTCACATACTTTGCTCCTCTTTCTGTTGGGTAGGTTGTGTCTTCCTTCGTCATGTTTTTGAGCCTTGACTGCCCCATCTAGAAAGCAAGAGTGGTGGACATACCACCTCCAAGGTGCCTTCTGCCTCTCTGGTCTGGGATCCCAGCCCAAGGATCCAGGATCCAAGCTGTCCTTTGGGCAGCTTTTATGCTAACAAAAGCGCCCGTCTGATCGCTGCCTTGCCGAGCCAGCATGGAGCTTGCATAGCCAATAGCTGGGGGTAAACTGCAAGAGGGCTGTTTTCTTCTTTTGTTTAGTTGTGTGTCTTCCTCTCTTAGAAAAGCAGGCTTGGAAATTGCAAGGCAGAGCTGGGATTGAACTTCCTTTAAAGCTGCCTGTAGACATCAGGAATATTTATTTTCTCTATTTGTTTTAAGCCTGGGAAGACTGTGTGGTTTTCTCACCACTGTCCTGATGGAGCCCTGACCAGCAAGCGTGCAATGCCCCTAGCCCTAATGTGCCATTAATGATAGGTTAATGTACAGTATAATGTTTTTGGGACTACGGGTTCATTACACTTCTGAGTGTGAGGTCTTTCCACAGAGCGCCCAAGGTCCCATTGCATTATATCATGCAATAAAAATACCCTTTTCATATCACACACTAATAAACTGTATTTGAAATGCTGTCTGAGGGCACTGCTGTCTTGTCTATAGGCTGAGCGTGAGTGCAACAGTTGGGATGCCTCTATTCTATTTTGTGTTTTAGTTACACGGAATTCTGAACCCAGGGAAGTCTGCTTGTTCTTGGTTTAAATGAGGGAGCGAGTCGGGGCTTGAGGCCCGAGGCTCAGGGGAGGGGCTGCTTGATGAGCGTTGAGGGTCCTTAATACATTCTTCCTTACTGGAGAATTGGCAAGGTCCCTAATTCCTTCTTGCCACAAGGTGTGCCACTGTCAGGGGAGCTGGTCTAGTGTCTTCCACACTTAGCATTAAATATATGTTAGGTGGTATAAAAAAAGAAGTATGATAAACACTGCCGCATTTTGGTCATGGATAATCATGACTGCACACCTGTCTCCGTGCTGTGAGCCTCACACTCAGCCTCCCTGCGAGGTCGCTGCTCTTCTCCTTATTTGACAGAAGACAAAGTTCATAGAGCTGAGGGGGATAGCTGCAGTGCAGAGAAGGAGAGCCCCCTGTGTGGGCACAGACAGAGCCCCTCCCACCAGTGCTTGGGCCCCCCGAGAGGTCAGAGATCGCACTTGTGCTGGGCAAGCGCCCTCTCTTCAAACACACATAGTCCCGGTGCACTTGCTAGTTACCCACACCTTCCTGTGAGTTGGTTTAATCTGGTGATTTCTCTTCTCAGCAGTTAGCTGGTAGCAGAGGTGATTTTGAACTTGGGACCCTGGAAAAGGAGACTCTTCTACATCAGAAAAGGACGTCAGGATTTAGGGATGAGGCCAAGACTGGGATTGGAGGGCTGAAAATCACCACTTTCATACTTTGATCCAGGGCAGACCATGGTGTCTATGCTTTGTTAAGGGGATGCAGGTTCTACCAGCTGTAGGGTGTGGGGAAAGAGTGACACGGGACATCCAAGCACCTGGGGTCAATCCAGCCCTGAGACTTCAGCCCCCAGCAGTCCTTACCGCCTCGGAGCTCTGTCGTCCTTGTTTATAAACAGGCTGGCATCTACTTCTTCAGCGGGAGGTGGCATGCGGTAATGTATGTGAGACCACCTGATCAGTGCTTGGCCTGGGTAAGAGCTCACCACGGTTCCAATTATGTTACTCCTATAGCATATTCTAACAAAAGGCACAGGCTTTGGAGCTGACATCCGGTTCAAATCCCTACTCTACCTTAACCCAGTCACTTAACTCTGAACCTAGTTTCTGAATCCACAAATTGGAGGGAATAACAGTGATGCCATCCCGCTACTTCATGGGGGTATGTTGTGACATTGGAATTTAGATAATGAGCTTGAAAGCACTTTGTGGAATGAAAAACCCCACTGAAATGCTGGTATCTATAAATATCTATATTTCCTTCTCCAAATCAACATATTCAAACGGCGTTATCTTTGAATAAATATCCTTATAGTGGAGCCAATAAGGGCAGCTATTAAAACGCCTCGCTGGTGTCCCCCCTCACCACAAGGGAGCATGTCACCACAGAAATGTAGTCTACAAAGCCCAAAAAAGGGCAGTTATTTTATCCCACGTCTTCATGACAACAGAGCAGGGGAGCAGGGGCAGTGTCTGTGCTCCCCTGAGTTAGCAGGAGGAGAAACGAGCACCAGCTCAAGGTAGACAGTATCACCTAGAACAGAAGTCACATGATGAAGGGACCACGTTGAATGGGCTGAACTGGTCTGGGAAGCCAAGATGATGGAAAGAAAAAAACCCGAAGTTCCTGAGACTGTCCTGAAAGGGCTGAACCTTTTGGCTGTAGCAAAGTCCCCTTAATTGTTAGGAGAAGAGTATTTAAGTTTCAAAGATAATTAGTTTTTCTTTCAAGGGTTACAGAGTTGGACTGAACCTTTTGTTTTCAGATGTGCGGACTTCAGAACACTTACACATAAACCTCTCAGGGGTTAAATCTGTCTTTAGGGCTACCAGGACTTGAAAAATGTTACCATGTATCAAGAAAACGAGAAGTGACAAGTTCATTTAAAAAGGCTGGTTTGTCATTGTTTATCTAATTTTCACAGTTGACACAGAAAATTAAACCAGCTGACACTCACTCTCTTGACCGTCTCCCTGGCTCATTTCCCTGGTCCTTTCCTACTTGACCTTTCTAAGAACAAAATGCTCCAAACCCCCAAAATATAAAACTTCCCACTGAGTTTCCAAGTTGCCCAGCAGTCATTCCAAGATTCTGTCATAGGATGTCATCCCTAATGTTATTAAAAAACAAGATGAGGTTATAAATCTGCTCTTGTGAAGTATTTCTCTTTTCCCTCCACTTTGACCATAAATCTTAGAAGTAATCAAACTCTCTGCGAAGGAAGAGGAGATAAACTTGGGCCCTGAGTGGCCCCATATGTCTTCACTGAATTCAGATGATCTGAGGGCTCATCTGCCCTGTGACATCACACGCCGAAGGAAGGCTCTGGGCAGAGTGAGAGCTTTCGCCATGTTTAACACTGACATTCTAAAGCTCAGAGGGCAGCACTGCACCTTCTGTTGGTGAATGAGCTGCTCCATATAAGGAAACTATCCAGATAATTGAAGCTTATTCTTTATAAAATCAAAACTTTAAAAAAATAGATTACAGTGTGTTCTACATTTCTTTCCTACATAACATAATAAAAAATAAATAAATAAAATTCACAACTCCATACCAATATGAATTAAAAAAAGTTATGTACATCAAGATTTAGCTTTTTATTTGTTTTTTTAAAGACTTTATTTATTTATTTGACAGAGAGAGACACAGCGAGAGAGGGAACACAAGCAGGGGGAGTGGGAGAGGGAGAAGCAGGCTCCCCGCGGAGCAGGGAGCCCAATGTGGGGCTCGGTCCCGGGACCTGGGATCATGACCTGAGCCGAAGGCAGATGCCCAACAACTGAGCCACCCAGGGGCCCCAAGATTTAGCTTTTTAAAAGAATGTCTTTAGGTTGTCATTATGAACATTGTTCCCTTGTTGTATTCTGCTGCACCAGTGTCTCCCGATATTAACGTGTGTAAGGCCATTTGTCCCTGCCCTGATTGACCCCAAGCTGACTTTCCGTTTTTGTTGTGTTGGTGCTGCTAATCGATGGCGCTTCTTACCCGTACTTCTTACCTCTCCTCGTTCTCTCCAACACTTAGCCCTCACCTCTTCCTCTACCCTTTGACTATTCCTTTTGTGCTTTAGGTTCGGAAACCAGATACTAAGCTTGTTAGCGCTAAGTCTGCAATACAAGAAAACCCGCTTGAATAAAGGTTTGAGTGACTAGCTAAAAGTGATCAAGTTTTTGTTGAACTTCCAGATTCTTAATCTTAAATAAGGGTGTCAAATTATAGTGACCTGTTGATATGTCTGGTACTTCCAGATTTGAAAACAAAGCCCTTTGTCTAAGTAGGAAATACACCACTTTATAATGTTGCATGTCAGTGTCCACCTCTGAAACAATATGACTGCTTTGCTCTTGAATCAGTAATTAGGGTAGACTTCAAAGTGTTGAAGTTTTGTTATTTTCTGAAGGGACGGACTAAACCATGACTATGCCAAAGGAAGTGCTCAGGCTCTAAAAACCAGATCTAGGGTCAGGTAGCTAGAAGCCTTTCCATACATCTATACTGGATTTGATTGAAAACTGGAGCGTAAGTGTCAGGAGAAGCAAGCTTGTAACTAAGTAACTTTGTCCCTCTTACCAGTGAAAACAGGCTTGGTTTCAAAGGGCTCTGCAGTGAGGGCGGCCAGCTTATTTGTAACCAGATGAAGTGTGCTCCGTTAGTCATTCATTGTGCGCATGACCAACGACACTGCCTCAGAAAACACCGGCCACACCGTTCACCGCCACAGAAAACGCATTTCAGGCTTCCGTACATTTAATTTTCTTCAACATTACCTTGCAAACCACAGTAAATCAATAACAGAATAGTTAAGTATCACAGGTTCTTTGTGTTTTGTTTTAGAAAATATTGCTCAAGGCTAAAAGTGGGTTCTATTGATGATCTTTATTTGCTGCTGGGACACAGAATGATCAGAATTTTCAAGTGGCTGCTCCTTTTCTGTGGCGATCCTTTAAAAAAGAAAAAGAGGGGTTAGTTTCTAATGGAAACCGTTGGTTTCCATTCTAGCAGAAACGCTAGAGTAACTGGTCGTTTTCAATCCTGTATTTTGTAGACTAGGCCTGATAGCTTTGGCCTTTGTTGTTATGCTCTGACTTCAGATTTTCCAAAATGGTTGCCCCAACCAGTCCCCTGGGTTCCCCCAACACTCACCACAGTAGTAACCCATTCCAGTGAATTGAGTGAGGCTCAGTGAACTCGGGGACATCACAGCTGAAAACAGTAAAAAAGATGGCACTTCAGTTAGTTATGTACCCAGAATTTTGACATCCAGTGTCTTTAGCAATTTTCTTTCCTCTGTGTTTTTTGTTAATTTGGTAGCACCAGAAAATGTCCCCTTTAGGTTCAGTCTTCATGCAAAGGGTTGTTTATCCCTCTTTTTTAAAATTTTTATTAATTAGTTAATTTATTTATTTATTTATTTGAGAGAGAGAGCATGCACACTCCGGCGGGGGGTGTGTGTGCAGAGGGAGAGGGAGAAGCAGATCCACTGCTGAGCAGGGAGCCTGACACCAGGCTTGATCCTAGGACCCCGGGATCATGACCTGAGCTGAAGGCGCCCCAGGTACCCCAGTTGCTTAGTTACTAAGATGGATTTTAAGAAGTAGCAGCCCTCACTTAATTGGATGCTTCTGGAAATAAGATGAGACAATGGAATAGGAAGTTCTTTTAAAAAGTTGGAAGTGGGATACCAGGACTCAGAACCCAGGGCTCACGTGGCGAGGTGATGTCTGGTCAGGGCTCTTGGGCACCTCCCTGTCACCGCCCTTACCACCCTTCCCACTGTCCCCACCATATATCTGTCCATATCCCCCCACCCACTCTGTCTGCTGTGGGGTCATCACTCTGCATTTTCAAATATGTTGGCTTCATAACATTCATATGGAATGTCATTATTTTGTTTTCTGGATTTGCAGCTATGTATCCTCTTTTCATCCCTAGTGATGTGTGCTTTGTTTTTATCAGTTTTGTCAGAGGTTAGTCTGCTTTAATAATTTTTTAAAGGACCACTATTTTATTGAATTGACCATCTCTTTGATACCTTTCTATCTAATCCCTTTGTGTTCTTTATTTGCAGTCTTGTGTTTTCTTTGGATTTATTTTTTGTTCTGTTTACAATTTGTTTATATTCTGTTGACACTTAGCTCATAAACTTCCAGTCTTCCCCCCATATACCCATATAATGCTGTAAATTGCCTTTTAAATGTTATTTTAGCTGTATTCCATAAATATTTATCTGTAGTGTTTTTACTGTCACGCAGTTCTAAGCAATTTCTAATTTCAATTACAATTTCTTTTTTGACCCATGAATTGTTTAGAAGTATATTTTTAATATTTTTTATTTATTTATTTGACAGAGAGAGACACAGCGAGAGAGGGAACACAAGCAGGGGGAGTGGGAGAGGGAGAGACAGATTCCCCCACGAAGCAGGGAGCCTGATGTGGGTCTGGATCCCAGGACTCTGGAATCATGACCTGAGTGGAAGGCAGACGCTTAATGACTGAGCCACCTAGGTGCCCCTAGAAGTATTTTTTTTTTAAAGAATTTATTTATTTATTTGACAGAGAGAGACAGCCAGAGAGGGAACACAAGCAGGGGGAGAGGGAGAGGGAGAAGCAGGCTTCCCGCTGAGCAAGGAGCCCGATGTGGGGCTCGATCCCAGGACCCCGGGATCATGACCTGAGCCGAAGGCAGACGCTTAATGACTGAGCCACCCAGGCGCCCCAGAAGTATTTTTTTTTTTAATTTGCAAACACTCAGGTGTTTTGCTATCTTTTGATTGTTACCTGCTTTCCATGCGTCTTGGTCAGCATACATGGTTGGTGCAATATCAAATCGGTATTTGTTGAAGTTCCCTTATTACATGGTTGACTTTTCTCCCTGTGTTCTTTTTGCTTGAAAGGAATGTGGGTGTATTCTCTCATTGCTGAATGCAGTATCCTTTTAACATCCTGTAGATCAAACTTGTCAATTGTGTGACCCAAATATTTTGTGGCCTTATTTTCTACCCGCTTTCTCTCTCAGTCACTAAGAGAGCTGTGTTCAGATCTTCCTCGATTAGTGTGGCTTTGTTAATTTCTCCTTACAGTTCTGTCTGTGTTTGCTTTATGCAGTGATGTTAGGTACCTGTGCCAAAAGTGCCAAACATTTCAAAGTGTTTCTTTTACCTTTACGTGAATGCCCTCAATCTAGAATATATTTTGCTGTCATTTTTCTTTTTGTCTGCTGTTAATAAGCCTACACTGTCTTTTAGTTCATATTTGTCTGCTACGTGTTTTACTTTCCCTTTGCTCTCACTGTTTCTGCGTTCTTATAAATGAATTTCTGCATTTTGTGGTTGGTGTTTTAAATTTCATCCAACTTTCTTTTAATTGATTAGCTTAAACACAAATATTTATTGCTTATGGTATATTTGAATATTTTTCTACTATCCTCTTTTGTGCTTTCTCTCTACAATACTTTTCTTTTTACTTTTTCTCTATTCTTTTGGGTTAATTATTTTTCTTCCCTTTTATTCTTTCCATTGGTGTAGGAATTATATTCTATTTCTGGCCTCTCATGGATTATCCTTATATTTTTCATCCAATTTAGCAAAGCCTAAGGTTAGTTAATAAATATACCCTCCCAAACAATATGCAGCCTTAGACTCCATGTCTTACCTTCATATTAGGTAGAATTTATTTAAATCACATATGATCAAAAAACAGCAGCTTAGAGAAGATCACAAGGCGTTTCCCCTCATGTAAAAGAAGGCAGGAGTAGGGTGCCCAGACTAGTGCAGTAGCTCCTTCCACTTTACCAGCCAAGGGGGCATTTGAGCGCCAGCCAGCAGCAGTGAGAAAGGGCAGTAGAAAAGTTTGCCCTTCTTTTCAGGACATTGGCACACAGTATATGTGCTCACACAGCATTGGCCAGACTAGCTGCAAGGGAGGCAGGGCGTGCAGTTGCTTTGCTGGGTAACAGTGTTCCTCCTTAGAATCAGGATTTGTATCAGTAAGGAGGAAGAGAGAAGGGATATTGAGAGGCAACCAGCACTCTCTGCCACAGCCCTTCTCTCCCCAGAATAAGGACCTTACGAGCGTCTCATCCATCCCTTCTTCATGTCCTCACAGTCCAGGATTTCATTTTCACCTTGTTTTCAGATCCTCAGAATCAGTCATTACTATCATCATCCTTTTATATATAATCGGCACTTGTTTATCTGTGGGTTTACCAGTTGTTTGTTCCTTGTTGCTATTGGATTGTGCTTCCTCCATTAAGAGTTCTGTCAGGGAGTGTCTGTGGGTGGCAAAGCCACTGAGCTTTTGTTCTACTCTTGCTGGTGAGAATCTGCACCTCCCTTTGTAGGCAGTACATCTCTGTCCTTGGTATTCTGCACTTTCCCTACCATTTGTCTAGGTGTAGATTTCATTATATTTAGTCTGTTTGGAGATCATTGTGATTCTTTAATCTGAGACTTTGCATCTTTCATGAGTTCTCAAAATGCTCAGCTCTTGTCTCTAGATATCACCCCTCCCCAATGTGTTCAGTCTGTCTTGGTCTTTCTTCTGGGCCTTTCTCTTTCACATTAAAAGAAAATTTTCTCTCTCTCTCCTGTGCTCTGGGTGATCTTCTCAGGCTCTTCTTCTAGTTTACTAAGTCTCTCTTCAGCTGTATGCAGTCTGCTGTCTGGCTCATCCGTACACAATTTCTTTTGGGTTTTTTTTTCCAGTGACTGTTTTATTTTCTATAAGTTACATTAAATTCTTTTTCAAATCTCTGTGTCCTCTTTTTCATCATATCTTGTTCTTTTCTTAGTACTTCATTTTCTTCTTATATGTCTTGAATCTTTTCAAATGTATACCGTTTTACATTTTCCCTCCCAATTATTTTTCGATTATCTCAGTTCTGAGAACACTCATCTTCCTGTGTGTATCTTGTCTGCTCATTCTTGTCCATGGTGAATTATATCCTCACATGTTTTGGAATGTTTACTGTAAGTTCATACTGAGTGGGGTTTATTACTCTGGAAATGGTTACATTTCAGAAGGATTGCCTCAGAATGGTTTTTTGTATGCTTCTGACAGACATTCCAGAGTAACACTAGATCAAGGTCAACTTTATATTAGTTTATCAGCCTGAGGATCTCAGACTACAGAGGTAGTGTGCTGGGTCCCAAACCACGCAGGGCTCTGCCCTGTTCTTTTATTTCTTAGGCATTTCTCCTCAGGGCCACCTTATGGTCCCCTTTGCTAATGGACAGACTTTTTATAGCTTACCCCTTCTATAAACTCAGCTTTGTTCAGGGTCTCAGGGTCAGCTCCTTGAGGGACGTGGTCTCCTGTTTCTGCTTAGTTCTTCATACTTTCTAGGACTGCATTCCTGGAACCAGTAATCCCTATAAAGCCACAAGACTCCCACTCACTTATTCTGGTTTTCAGCTCGCTCTTCCTTGGTAACACTTAGGGGTTCCCCTTCTTTCTTATGAGTCCAGCCATGCTTTTTAAAACTTCCATTTTATTTGCCATGGCAAGGGCCATGTAGAAGGAAGGCTGTTAGGCTGCCTTAGTCTCATCATCTCTTCATTGACTCACTGTCAGAATCACTTCATTCTGTTGTGTTCACCAAACATACTGAGCTCCCACTGTGTGCCAGAAATTGTGCTTGTTCTCATTGCCTACCCCCTGCCTTTCGTACACTCACAGCCTCACATATACCCACACACATGAGCACATGCACACATACAGCAAATGTCTCCAAGCTCTAATATCAAAAGCTTCAGAGGTAAAAAAAAAAAAAAAAAAAAGGGCAGGAGAGAGAATCCATCCTTCTGAGCATTGTGTCTTTAAACCCCCACCATCTGATGGGTATTGAGGAGGGCACGTTCTGCATGGAGCACTGGGTGTTATGAACAAACAATGAATCATGGAACACTGCATCAAAAACTAATGATGTAATATATGGTGATTTACATAACAATAAAAAATTTAAAAAAAAACCCACCATCATACAGCCATCACCCCACAAGACAAACCTTGACCATGTAGACATCAGTAACTGGCCCCATATTCACTACTTGGACATGCTGCAGGGTCAGCCTGTCAGGCAAGAGTTCTCAGCATTATTGAAGCAAGACCCCCATTCTGCCTCTGGCACCCTCTCATCCCGATCCTCTGGGCATCTGCCCACCCCGAGACTGCCTGGAGGAGCCAGCATCCTCCCCGGTCCCATCTGAGTTCCCTGCCAGGCAGCTCCTCTCCCTTAAGTGGGCAAGAGGCACCATTCTGCCACTCACATGGGGCAGCTTCATCTGGCGCAGACTCATGAATGCTGGTGTCCCACATGTGTAGCCAGCCCCCTCACCATGGCCCTCTGAAGTGTGCCCCCTCCCTGCACCACACTGCACAAGCCCTAGAATGACTCACAGAGACCTCTAGAAATATCTTGTTGTCTCAGTGGGCCATTTTCTGACCAATTACTCTGCGTAGGAGCACATAGATCTGCTCAGATGAAAGGTGGAGAGCTCCTTGACCCCCTTGGATGCCTGTGTATGGTCTAGGATGGCTAGAGGTAAGCAATTTGCTGCTAATAATTGAATATTTGGGGAGAAACATCTATTTCTGTAGCAATTGTAAAGAATAAACTCAGGAAAGTTGATTGAAGTGGCATGTCACAGCTGCAGACTGTTTCTGAGGTCTTAAAAGAAAATGAAGGGCTGGAAGGAACCCCCTCCACCCCTACCCAGGGAAAAGCTTTAGAAATCAGAGGCCAAGAAAGCACATTCTAGAAAGCCGAGCTAGGTAGACAGGCAGGTTCCACACTAGTGGCACGGAGCCAAGCCTCGCACCCTCATCTTACTGTTGCACCCCCAAAGTATTCTATGTGGAGGAGTAATAACCACCCCTCACACTGCCCACCTGTGTGTGAGAAGCCTTGTCTGTGGGCTGATGGTTTCGTTTGGTCCTTACAACTCCCCCCACCCCAAGAGGAGGAGAGTGCAGTGGTATTCGGGGGGACTGAGACCAGCAAACATTGTCCCCATGTTCAAAACCAGCTGAGAAACAGGACTCAGGAAATGATAGAAAGCAAGTATCAGCTTTATTTCAATAAAGACCTAGATTAAAGGACGCGTTTACCTTATGGCCCGCGTTACCTTGCTGGGAATTTCCTGAGTCCCAGGGGTGAGCAACCTCAGGCCTCCCGCACAAGAGGGCAGGCCAGAACACGCCCTCCCCGTGGGCAGGAGACCTCTGAGCTCATCCTGCACTCCTCCTCCCTGGGGGCAGAGCTCAGGAGTGTAATAACAACAGAAATCCTTGCATGAAGAGTGATGAAGCCTGGGGAATGGAGGTGCCCTCTGGAGTATTCTCTCCTTTACAGTGAAGCAGTCCTGGCCCTTCCCAAGCCATCACTCTGGGATAGCACCAGGAGGGTTTGTTGACTCTGTCCAGGGCTCCTTGCATTACCCCACACGGGGACAGAAAGGAGGATTTTCATGGAGGGGCCTCAGCTTCTCCCTGCTGAGTCCCCACTCGTGGGGCTCCCCTCTGACCACCTCCTTCCCCAGCTCCGCCTGGTGACCAGCCTGGCACACCCAACCTGGAAGGCAGAGTTGACCCCAGGGGTGATTATGACTTCTCATGTCATGTAATTAATATTATAAAGGCTGCCTGCGCCCTACCACTTATCAGCAGGTTAGCAGACGTCGGGCATCTGTGCATCCTTTTATAAGTCAGTTCGCTCTCTGATCTGACTGACCTAGGTAAGTAGGGATTCAATTAGCAGTTTTGAACCTTTAGCCGTGGAATGTTTTCTATTATGTAACATTAATGCAGCACCTCAATATTAAGATAGGAAAAAGGGGTTGTTGTTGTTTTTTTAGCATGAATGTATTAGTATTCACTGTGGACACTTCTTTATAAAGTCATTTATGAGCCCTCTCTTGAAGGACACAGAATCTAAGAGCTGGGCTCGTAGGGGAGAGTTACAGTCATATCTCCATAAGCATTCGGCTTCCCTCTGCTGTTGTCTCAGTAACACAGAGTCAAGGAAATCCTGACTTACCCCGATGGCTGCTCAGCTCAGGCATCTGTAAAACCCATAGAGAAGCTTTGCAAAGGGAATAGCAGAAAACTTTTATTTTTAAAGTTTAGTCACTGACAGTAACTAGCAACTGTTCCCATGAGTTGCTTATGGTAAATCTGTAGGTCAGACAAGAAGTCCTCAGAGTTTGCTGGAACGGACACCATCAGAAACTCAGAGCAGCCTTGACCCTCAGCGCCCTTGCTGGGCATCACAGGGCAGCCACTGGGCAGACGGACTTCATGGGCTCAGTGCACCTGGCTCTCGTGTGGCACTCACCGTGTTCAGTGTCCTTACCATGTGAGTGCACATCGCAGCCCTGAGTTCTTTCAAATGGCTGTGCACCAGAACAGCCCTCCTATCTGTCCCCCCACAGAGAAGAAGTTCAATAACATGCACAGATCTAACAAGCAGGACTGACTTTGCTCCAAGAGCTGCAAAAAATAAGTTAATACCACCGTGCAGGGTAACGATTGCCAGACATGTTGAGTTAAGCAGATGAGTGTGTACATTAGTTTTTAATTAGGTTTTTACACATATAGTTAGACTATTTCTTGACAACTTAAATCAGACATGTAGAAGCCCCAGTACACCTCACGTCCTGTGGCTCTGCTGGTCTCTGCAGTCCTGTCTAGTCCCCCCACTCCTCTGCTACTGCCGAGAAGGAGCCGAAGTGTTAGCCCTGCTGCTAGGGCTGGAACCCTACAGGGGACGTGTGGAGAGCCTTCAGGCAAGGCTCGCCGGCCCAGCAAGGAAACGTGGAGTGGTGGGCAGAGTGTTGACACTGGGGACCCTTCGGCCTCTCAGGTTACCCCTTACAGGTGCCACCTAATCACAGGACTGCCCCTGCCAGCTCGCGTGAGCAGCCTGTTGGACTCTTCACTTGTTTTATTTTATTTTTTTTTAAAGATTTTAATTATTTATTTGACAGAGAGATAGAGAGCACAAGTAGGCAGAGTGGCAGGCAGAGGGAGAGGGAGAAGCAGGCTCTCCGCTGAGCAGGGAGCCGGACATGGGGCTCGATCCCAGGACCCCGGGATCACGACCTGAGCCGAAGGCAGCCGCTTAACCGACTGAGCCACCCAGGCGCCCCTCTTCACTTGTTTTAGACTCGGCTAAAATGCAAGCATGCTAGGCCTTTGCAGCTTCCTTGGCGGGAGAGGAATACCTGGTGGCCTGGGGCTCATGGAGATAATAATACTTAGAGTTGCTGATTTTAAATAAACTATTTCAATAGAAGTGCCTAACACATAGGACTTTGAACAAGGGAGGACAAAGGTATCCCTCTTTGTCACCCTAACTGCAGTTACCAGTTAAAAATCAGTTGTTGAGGGGGCACCTGCATGGCTCAGTCGGTTAAGCATCCAACTCTTTTTTTTTTTTTTTAAGATTTTATTTATTTATTTATTTGACAGAGAGAGCACAAGTAGGCAGAGCAGCAGGCAGAGGGAGAGGGAGAAGCAGGCTCTCCACTAAGCAGGGAGCCCAACGTGAGGCTCGATCCCAGAACCCTGGAATCCTGACCTGAGCCAAAGGCAGACCCTTAACTGACTGAGCCACCCAGGTGCGCCAAGCGTCCAACTTTTGGTTTCGGCTCAGGTCGTGATCTCAGGGTCGTGAATCAAGCCCCACGCCGGGCTCCAAGCTGAGCTCGGAATCTGCTGAAGATACTCTTTCCCTCTCCCTCTCCCCACCCCATGCTCACTCATGCACTCTCTCACAAATAAATAAATCTTTTTTAAAAAATCATTTGTTGAGTACCTGTGATATACAAGGGTACTCTTTTTAAAAAGAAAAATTTTTTAAAGATTTATTTATTTAGAGAGAGCATGCATGCAGGTGGGGGGAGGGAGAGAGGGAGAGAATCCTCAAGTAGACACCCCGCTGAGCACGGAGTCCAACACAGGGCTCCGCCCCACAACCCTGAGATCGTGTTCTGAGCCAAAATCAAGTCAGATGCTTAACAGACTGAGCCATCCAGGCGCCCCGAAAGTAGAAATTTAGAACTCACCGTGCCTGACCTCAGAGAGCACAGTAGTAGATGTCCTCCATGACAGAAGAGAGTCTTAGATTCAAACCCTAATTCTGCCACTTTCTAGCTCTATGACCTTTCCCCAGGTCCCGTTTCTTGGCACCTCAGTTCCTTTTGTCTATAAAAGGAATATGCAGATGGCTTTGCCCTGCCACAGGCCTGCTACTAATTGAGGGCCTACTATGTGCCGGCCTGGCAGCCACATCCGCAGATTATTAATGATGCAGATGCATGATGTTCTTTAGGAAATTGTGCAAGAGAAGGAAGTATGCAGACCCCCAGTAGGTCCATTCCCATTTGGGAAGAAAGTCAAAACCCAACTAAAGGGTAGAGCGTGAGCAGTCCAGACCCCTGAGCCTTGGGCAGCACTTAGCACTGCAGCGGGCCCGGCGCTCTGTTTCCTGCCTGCACAATGGGTACACTAACCCCCCATCTCCCCGTCCCCCACCCTCCCGGCGGAGGGTAGAGCACTGCCCACATGGGAGGGACTCTGTCGGTCAGGAAGGCATCTCGTCACGATGAAATGGATGGGAAGAACTTAGGGACATTATTACAGAGGAGAGTCCCACTCTAGCGAACCGCCGGTCACTTCGCCCAGATGAAGGGGCGGGGGGGCTGCACTTCCTCCTCCCGAGTTCTCAGCCTCCACAAGGGCCCTTCCTTGCGCTAGCACCGTCTGCCGCCTAGCCCCACGTGGCCGTGCTGCCCCAGGCGAGCACAGCCGTCTTCGGCAGCTGTGGACCTGTCCCTCTCGCGCTCCCCCGAGTCCCACTTTTGGAGCCATCTCGCCTCTTGCAGTCCCATCCTTTTCCCTTCGTTATGTCTCCATCTTCTGTGGCGAAGTTTGTGGACCCTACTACTTCAAGCCTCACTGGTTTCATTGTTGCAATTGGCCCCGAGAGAATGCAGCAAATGAGAGTGGCTCCCACTGCCGGGTGGCGAGGCCAGCGAGGCCAGCAGCAGCTCCAGCCCGGCACGCACCCCTCCAGCCTCGGCAGAGCGGCTGCTAACACACTTTCTGGCTGGAGGACAGAGGCCCGCCCGGGGACCTGGCGCAGCCACCGTGGGGTGGGCTGGGATGCTCTTGGCAAGCTGCAGGTGGGTGTCTGGCTGCGGGTGGAGCCTAGCACACCCACTCTGTTCCTTGCAGCATGATGGGGGCTACGAGGGCGTGTCCACATCCGGATTCCTCTTCCTGGGGAGGGATGGGCACTTCAGCCAAGCGCTGCAGGAGGCTCGAACCCTCCAGGGCCTCATGGAGACCCCAGGAGAGGCCTGCCAAGTCAGCTCTCTGGTTGCAGGTGCAAGAGAGCATTTGGAGTCAGGAGCCCCATGTTGGGGTCCAGCCTGGCCACTTGCTTTGACGACCCTGGACAGGGCCCCGAGTGTCTGTTTCCTCATCTGGAAGGTGGACACACATGGCTGTGTGCGCCTCCAGAGTGAGCGTGGGGATTCCTTGGGAAAATCAGGACAAAGCCCTCGGCAAGTGCCTGGCACACAGCTCTCCTCCGTGGTGCTGGGCTCAGTATTAGTGTTATGTAGGGTGTAGTTTCCATCCATCTCCAGCATCTGGCTGTGCCGGCATCTGCTCAGGCCTGTCTGGAGCCTCCTGGGAACCCAGGCACCTCGGAGTGGCTGAGTGATTCTCATGCTTTCTCTAGAATCGTCTGTCGGATTTTGCTTGTTGGCTTATTAAACTCGTGAGGATTTCTTGCATCGTGCATGTCGAGGCTGGAGGAGTGTTGCTGTATTCTAGAGAGGAAGGGGAGAACACATCCTGCCAAGGTCCCAGGGAACACAGTCCAGCCCTGAGAAATGCACCAGCCTAGAAACCGGGAGACTTGAGTTTGTCCCCAGCACTGTTATCTGGCTGCTTCCCTCCCTGGGCCTCAGCGTCCTCTTCTAGAAAATGGGATGATGGTATACGTGCCCTGCTTCCCACACAGGCTGATGGGGGTAGGGGGCGTCGAGGGAGAGTGACCTGCCACCATGACAGAGTGAGCATTCGCCCAGAGTGTCCAAAGCATGGCGCTGACAGAGGTCAGGACCTGGGGCAGAGTGCAAGCTCCCAGCTTCTGTGTCACCCCTGTCCAGGAGGGCCTGAATCATGGGGCAGAAATAAAGGTGAGGGGAATTGCGATCTGGTTGTTGATTCTCCCACTTCTGTCCGCTTCCCGCTCAGCCCAGGAGAGACCGGGGCAGTGGGCTTGGGTTACAGAGACTTGTGATCCAGCCCCAGCCCTGGGAGCCCAGGCAGGTCAGCCATGAACCTGCGGCCTGCATTTCCTCATGTGTAAAGTGGAGAGTCTAGTGCCCACCTCTGACTTGGGGCCTGTCCCCCGGCAGTGCTCACAGGCCCTGCAGGCAGAGCTGCTGCCAGGCCCGGGGATCATGGCCCCGGGGGTCCACTGCTGCCCTGCTCAGCTGCTCTCTGTGCCCTCCCTCCCTGCACGCAGGCTTTCTCGCTGTGTTCAGTCACACCGTGGGCCACACCGCCAGTGGCTCCCAAGTTCACACCTCACAGGCCCCGCAGCCTGGAGAGGCTGGGGTCTCCCTCCTATATATGTCTGTCTTTGTCCCCTCTCTGCGTCTCTCTATGATTCCCCCACTCCTCTCTCCCGAGCCAATCAACAATAGCTGGGGACAAGACCACTTGTCCAGGTCCCCCCCTTCAGGCAGGTGTAAAGCATCAGGGACACGCAGGACAAGAGAGGCACCTCCCAGTCCAGGAGAGCAGGAAAGGGGGCAGAGTCTCCGCCAGAGCAGTGGATGCTGACCCTTTCCTCCTCGAGCCTCCCAGGGCACTTGGGCACAATGCTTCCCTGCAGTGCGGCCATCAGCCTTCCCATAACTGGAGGAATGCCTCCACTCTCCCCTCCTGCAGTTCCGCTCTGCTTGCTCCCGAACAGATGATAACAGAGATGCAGCATATGGGCCCCAAAGTCACCGGGCATTCTGGGAAAGTGACACTGTGCTACCCCGGGCTTGGGGGGAGGGGGCCCATCGGCTTCTGAGCACAGCTTCTCCCTTTGTTCTTCACAAGGGCACAAGGTCGCCTCTCCTGAGCCTCTTGAAGAGGAAATGTGCATGCTCGGACTTTAGGAAGAATTCCCTCTATGTAGGCGGCGATTTAGGAAGGCAGGTGTAGGGTAGACACATATGAGGGGGGAGAACTGCGTATGGGAGTCAAGATGAGGCCCTCCTGGGTCTCTCCTGCCCCATCCCCCAACCCGGCTGCCTGCAAGACACCAACCCAACGTGGACTCCAACCCCCCTTACCCAGTGACAGTCTGCAAGGGGCACCTGCTCCCCCCAGTAGTCCCGCAGGTGTGTTAGGAGCCCTGTGGAATGCCACGAGCAGATCACAGGAGGTGCCCAGATGGGCTCCAGGCCTAGCTCCATGATGGCCTCGGTGAGTCGCTACCCTGGACTGAGTGCCCTTGGCGCCCCCTAAGCTGAGCTTATTCCCTCCCTGCTCTCCTCCAGTGTTCTGTATGCCTCTGAGCTAGACCATGCAGGATGCTCCCGAGAATGGCTTTCCTTGCCTGAATTGAGAAAGCCAGGTAAGGGGACACAGCAGGAGTCCAGCGTAAGGAAGCCTGGATGGTTTTCCTTCCTATCCCCAGAAACATATCAGGTCTGACCAAGCAGCCTCATTACCTCCCCTGGCCTGGTCTTGGACCGCTCCTGCAGACACTGGGATCTGGGCACCCAGGGCATGCGAGCCCCAGGCCCACATCCCTCCTGCCATGTGATGAACTCGTTTTGAGGCAGCTTAGAGCTGCAAGCAGGTGGCCAGTGGCTGGCTATCCCCCAGAGCTGCTGGTCAAGACTAGGGTATATTGGGAAAGCAGTGCTGGGAGCCCAGCTCACACCAGAAGGGAGGTGAGAGGGAGCCCAAGAAGGGCTCAGAAAGCTGGAGGTACACTGGCACCAGGTGGCTCAGTCAGTTGAGCAACCGACTTTCAGTTTTGGCTCAGCTCATGATCTCATGGGTCATGGGATCAAGCTCTGTGTCAGGCTCTGGCGCTCAGCAGGGGATCTACTTGAAGATTTTTCTCCCTCTCTGCATGCTCACTCTCTCTCTCTCTCTTTCTCAAATAAATAAATCTTAAAACCAAAACAAAAAAAAAAAAAAACTGAGTGGTCAGGGAAGCTGGAGCTGGAAGGAGGTGGGGGGGGGGAAGGGAAGGAAGCAGAGACCCCCCCCCGCCACTCACCCACTGTGGCTCCCTGAGTCTCAGGCTACGTTTCTGGTAGAGGAGGAAGCTGCCATGTGTGTGTTTCTTAGCCAAGAAGCCACTTGGTGAGGAGGAGGGAAGAGAATGCTTTTCACTTTCCTTTTCCCCTTTGACCTGTGGTCAGGGTGACTCTGACTGCCCCTGCTTTTTTCTGACCTTCCCTGGGAACTCCCAGGAGGCCCTAAGACTGTGAATGGGAATCTTGATTCTTCAGGACCGCAGGGGAGGGGACTGGCTAAATATAACATGGCCTGCCTTATGGGCTAAGTAGGTTAGAGCCCGAGACAGGCCTCATGGAGACAGTTCCGGCCCCTCCAAAGTCCAGCCCCGACCTGGTCACCAGGAACCAGAGTGGATCTGCACCCACCAGTGTGTCCCTCCTTCCCCTGCTATGTGTGCCTTCCCTCTACTCGGACATGGTGACTTATTCAGAGAGCGTTAGACAAAGAAGAACACCAGAAGGGAGTGATGTAGCCTCGGAGGAGATGGTTCTCTGATCTGTGGGCAGCAACTGGACTGGGGCGCTGGCAACCCAGAGGCCAGGCGTTGGCCAGCCTGCTGTTGGAGTGATACAGGGTGAGGAGGGGCCCGGCAGCGTGAGGAGACGACAGGCCCTCACCCGTGGGCAGTTTTCAGGCTGGCGGGACTCTCAGCAGAAGGTGGTCAAGCACGGGGCGGAATCAGCTATGCAGTGAGTGCCCCGCCACCGGCCTCAGGCTAGCTGTGAAATGGGTTGATGGTGTCCTCCTTCCCTCGCAGGGCAAGTGGGGGAGAAGAAAAGGTCCAAGCTGAGAACAGGCCTTGACAAACGTAATGAAGTGCAGTCTGGGGAATGTGTGTCACAGCCTCTCCTCCCCTCCCCCCTACAGGGCCATCCGTTCATCATGCAGTTCAATGACGGAAACGCTGCCGTGGTGTCCATGTGGGTGTGCAGGGCGCTGGAGGAGAGGCGGAGCCAGCAGGGGTCCCCATGACACCGCAGAGGGGCGCTGACAGCCCAGGACTGGTCACCAAGGGGACAACCCACCCATTGCGCCCCCTTTCTGTTTGCCATCTGCACCAGAAGAGCTTTGCTGGGCCCGGCTGCCCTGCTCTCACCTTCGACTCTGCTGGCAGATGGCCTAGCCCAGGGAGCCCTCCACAGTGGCCAGCCCCTGCCCCCTCTCGTCTGGAGGCACTGACGGGGGTGGGCAGAGGGGTGGGGGTATCAAGAACAGAGGCTTCGGTGCCCCGCCCCTCTTTTTTCCTAACATTTTTCTTTGTAAAGGGTCAGGCCCCATCAGCATCACTGATGGGAATAAAAGTATTACTGCTACGTGACTGCCTCCCCCCATGAGGGTTGTGCTGTGTGGAGAGTGTCTTACCCCTCCAGGGGTGGGGTGGGGCGGGACCTCCCCTCAGCAAGGATGGATGGCAGTGCCCGAGCTGCCCTTCCCCAGGCACCTGCAAGCACCCCAGTGCTTCCGGATGTGCTGTAAAGAGGCCCCCAGCCCAGCCCATTTGACAGACGAAGGACCGAGGCCCGCAGGTCCCCGAACCAAGTCCCATGGCAAGGAACCTGAGCCAGCAGTAGATCCGGGACCTCAGAACCCCTGTTGTATGCTCCTTGCTGGACTAGCGTTTGTCTGTCCCGACAGCAGCGCCCACTCCGACACAGTGATCTGTCCTGGGGCAGCAGGTGAGGAGTTAGAAAAGGCCCCGAGCGGTTCTGAGGCCCCTCTCTCAGCTCCCACTCCCCCGCCGCACCTCCGGCTCCTCCACAGCAAGCTGCCCCTCACTGCCTTTGACCCCACGCCTGAGAACCGCACTCATCTTGGCCATTCACAGCACCCTCTGGTTATCCTGCCGGGTAAGTGTGATCACGCCCATTTTACAGGTGAGGAACTGAGGCTCGCAGAGGCTTGGGTTTCCACTTGCAGGTCTAAGTGACCTCTCCACATATTCAAAAGCAAACTTCTGATGCCACCGCTCTCCCGTCTCAGTAAGTGGTGGAGATGGAGATCCTCCCAGTGCCCAAGCTAATGTATTGGCACTCGGCCTTGACTCCTTTCTCCTTCACACCCCACATCTGTCCCACTTAGAAGACCTGTTGTCTTTACCTTCAAAATGTATTGATTCCACCACTCCCGTCTTCTTCCAAGGGCCCTCGCCTGGACCGCCGCCACAGCCTCCCACCAGGCTCCCCACTCCCGCCCTGCCCCCGCATTCTGTTCTCCACACGGCCGCTAGAGGGAGCCAGTTAAAACCAGGTGGATCATGGTCCCCTCCTGCTCAGACCGTCCAGCGGAGCTCCGCCGGCTCGGCGGACAAGCCGGAGACCCAACAATGGCCCGTGTGACCCTCCATTCTGCCCCATTATTTCCTGACCTCACCTCCTATCACTCCCAGCTCCCTCCAGCCACGTGGCATCTTCACTGACCCCTGAACACCCAGGCACACTGCCCACGAACGGCCACGGCGGAGACATCTAGCCGGCCCCGGGAGGTTACGCTCCCTCCATCTTGAAGGGCGGTTGCTGGGAAGTCAGTGCCCAGCCCAGGAGGACATCCCCCAGACCCCCTTGCATTTAAGGGGGCCATGTGACGTGCTTGTCAATGGAAGGACAGAGCAGATGGTCCGTTGCTTCCAGGCCAAGAAGCATAAGGTGCAGACGTGCCTTCTCCACCCCACTCTCTCCTCCGGGCTGTGCTGGAAGGCTGGGGAAGGCTCAGCCTCAAATGGAGGGAGCCCGAACCCTTGAGTCACCACGTGGAGGAATGCAGCTCATGCTGCATTGAGCCAGAACACAATTACTTTGCTGATACGTTGCTGGCAGCCGGGTATCATGCCAACTAACACAGGCCTTTGTACTTGGGGTGGGAGCACTGTCACCCATGTAGCCACGTGGCTCTCTTCTACACCCGTCAGATCTGTGTTCAGATATCTGTGAGTTCTGACCGGACCATTCTTTAAAGTTGCAGCCCTCCACACCTCCCTGCCTACACGTTTTCCTTACTGCATTTGTTACCATGTGACAAACCACTACTTTCACGATCTTCCTGTCCCCTATGTACACTGCCCACGAGGGCAGGGATTCTGGTCCGTTTTCTTCACGCGGTAACCCCCGTGCCAAGAACAGAGCCCGGCCTGGCAGGTGCCCAATAAATGTTTGCTGGCTGAATAGCTGAGGTGGCGGGGCTGTGAGTCCCAGCCTGGGCTCTCAGACTGTTGCCCAGGAAGGAGCCACCCTCCGTGAGGCATCATTTTTTCTCCCGCAGGATCGGAGTCCTCCTGCTTTTAGTAACATTTTTCAAGGTGGGACAGGTTTCCAGCTGCCCCTCGGCCTCAGACAGCGCTCTTGTCTTACTGAGCACGTGCTGTTGCCTGGGGCTGGGAAGGTCGCGGAGCCGGAGGAGGCCCAGGCCGTCAGGGCTGCTGCTGCCCGAGTCAGGGCTCAGGGCAGGGAGGGCTGCAAGGAGCACGGAGAGTGGACTACCCGGAGAAGAGGCACTCACAGAGCGGGGAGAGCTCGGGGCCTCCTCGGAGGGGTCTGCCCACCCCCAGAATGTGAGGCAGCCACCACCCAGACGTAACGCTTACCCTTGCTTCAAGAAGATGCACCCAGCAAGCCTGTCATCCCCAAATCCCAAGCCAGGGGAGGGAGCGCCAACGAGCAGGTATTCCAGGCCAGCCCCGTGCTGAGGGCTTACTCCGACTCTCATCTTCACAGCGATGCCATGAAGTAGGTGGTAGTAGTAATCTGCCCATTTTTACAAATGGAGAAACTGAAGCACAGAGAGGCCAAGAGACATGGCCCGGGGTCTCCCAGCGAGTAAGTAGCAAAGCTTGCTTTGGAACTCCAAACCCCACCTTTAACCACAGCTCCAGAAGTCAGCTTCCCAAGCATACATATGTGCGTATGAACTTGCACACACGTGCCCCATCCTCTGCCTAGCACAGAATTGCACACACACACACACTGGTGTGCAAAGATGTCGTGTCAGTATCTGTGGGAATGGGGCCCAGGGATCTGCTCTGTGACCAGCCCCCAGAACACACAGGCAGAGCACCCCCCAATGATACTGGGAGACACTGCTTCAGAGGGCACACTGAAGCCCCAGTCTGGCTTCCAGGTTGACCTCGGACTGGGCATGTGTCCATCTGAGCATCAGTTTCCTCATCGGTAGATGCAGGCATCGATTTCATGGAGCCCTGTGGCTTCTCCCAGCCCTGATGTTCTGGAGCAGGGGTTACCCCCATGAGCATCCCACAGAAGTGACACACTTTGCCCCAGAATTATGTGCACCCACATGCACACACGTGGCGTTTTGTTCACAACTAGGGTTTGGAACCCCTGGAGCCCACTCACTCATGGACCCCACGTTGAAAGCCTCTGCTTTGGGGTGGCCCCCAAAGTCTAAGTTTCCTTCTATTCAAAGTCTTGGAAAGATGGGGACCTGGGCAATTACTGAGGAGTTCTCCTGCAAAGACACCCCCCCGCCCTGGCTGGAGAGCAAGACCCTCTTCTGCTCAGGGGCCGTGGGAGGGCCGAGACCTGGAACACAAGGGCAGGAATGAGCTCTTCCTCTGCCCAGAATGCCACCCCACCCAGCTTCCCCCCGTCCACGTGGCCAACTCCCACATCTCCCATCAGGCGTCTCAAATGGCACCTCTTCTTGGAAGCTTCTTTATTCCCTTCTCTGGGTACAGACTCTGAGCCCCCCCGCAGGGCAGGGATGAGTCCGGCTCCTCTCTCCACAGGGCCTGGCCAGGGCTGGCAGGGGCAAGGCGCCCCAAGGTGTGGCAGGGAGGGCTGGCAGAATGGAAGGAGGGGGCATTCAGGCCCTAGGCCCCTGGAGCAGCCCCCTCTCCCCAGGACTTGTCACTGTCCTGTCCCGGCCTCATGCTCCAACCTGCAGTAAAGCCCGTCTGCCTCCTAACCAGAGCCTCCTGGAAATGCGAACCCCGTGAGGTGCAGCTCCGGTCCTCTCAGAACTTTAGGGGTGCTGAAGGGGAGCGTTTCTAGGACAGGAGCGTCCTCGCAGGGCCCCCAGGTCACACGGGGGAGGAGGTGCTGCCCTGGCTTGGGGGCACGGAGGCCCCTTGGCACTCAGCCCACTATCCCTTCCCGGTTCTGTCCTTTGGTTTTTCCCATCTGGGAAATAAAGATTACAGAATCCCAAAGCTTTGGAGATCCTTCAAAAAGGCCGTGGGGACAGAGGGAGGAAAGTGGGACCCTTGTTCCCCAGGTGTGCTTAGACAGAGTCCTTGTGGCCCAGACCAGTCTGACCCAGAGCCTCCAGCCTGGGGCCCTACTCAGGGGGGATGGTCAGGCAAGTGCCAGGTGGGCTGAGTACTCTAACCTGGCTAGGGAAGGCTGCAGGGGCTCTGCCTGGAGGTCAAGGACCTAGAGCCTTGTGCTCCTGCTGAACATATGCTTCCAGATCTATACACACTCAAGACTGAAGGCCAGAGTATAACCTCAGCGTGGGGTCCCAGGAGTGCGGGGCAGACGGGACCCTCTCCGTCACACAGGTCGGTGGGAAGGGGATGGACAGCCGCCTCCACAGGGGGGGGGGGGGGGGGGGGGGGGAGCCCAGCGAGGCCATGACACTGCCTCAAAGGCGGCCCCGTCCCACTGACTGCTGCCCACGTTCCCCACGAGAGCTTCATCCTTAAGCTAAGTCTGAGCCTTATCAAGATGGGAGCCTCTGTTCTCAGTGTAGTGGGGAGTGGCGGCGGGGGGGGGGGGGGACGGAACACGGGGCCCTGCATCCTGGGCGGGGGGCGGGGGGCGTGCCAGGCAAGCTGGCCAGGAGGACAAGCAGGGAGCCAGCAGTTCCTGAGGCGGTACTGGGGCAGGTGGACTCCCAAGACTGTTCCTGGACCAGGTCCTAACTTGCACGCGGAGGGTCAGGGTGTTTTCACTACAAGCAGGTGGGACCGGCCAGCAGCAGCCCCAAACGGGTGTGTGGCGATGTGGGGAGGAGCTGGCGGGGGAGCCCGGGGCAGGCAGAGGAGGGTTCAGGGCCAAGTCCCTGAGGCTGGCCCTTCGTGGGCCCTTCGTGGGCACTAGCTGCGTGGAGTGGGGGCAGCAGAAGGAGAGTGGGAGGAAGTCAGCCAGCCTTCAGTGGTGGGGCTGGGTTTGGATGGCGCTTCCTTTCCGCTGGGCAGATCGGAAACGGGGAGGGCCGCCCCCAAGCTGGCCGGGCGTGGCGTCCTGGAGAGAGGCTTCCGGTGTGGGGCGGGGGTCCGGGCGGCGGAGCCTCGGCCTCGGCCTCGTAATGACAAGTTTTCTGCTGAACAACTACAAATATTGGCTGTGACTTTGGACAGTCTGAAAAAGACTTTGTTTCCTCCCTTGGCGGTATCATTTGTCTTGCTTTGAAGCCACAGATTTGCAGGCACGAACTTAGAGACTAAAGTTTGTCTTAATTGCTGTGGTGTCACCACCTCTCTGGCAGATAAGAGCACAATGAACGAGTCGATGGGGCTGAGCCCTCCAGGTCCTTCTTCTAAAGTGAGACAAATCTCCCTCCTTTGAGCCCAACAGTCCATAGGCAGCCCTGTCATGTATTTATCTCCCTAACAGTTTACATTCACTTGCAAGGGATAAAAAGTCTCTCCTGTCCACAGACTTAGTTAAAGGCATTCAAGTCGGGGGAGTCAGGCTGTGCCACAGGTTCTTTCCAGGGATGTGCTTTTTATCCCCCCTTTTTTGGGGGGGAGGGTGGTAGTAGGGAAGGCAGTGGGGGTACACACTGGGAAAAGCAGCAAGGGCGGTAGGATGGAGAAAGAGGAAACGGGTAGCCAGAGTGCCCGGGTCAGATCACTTTCGTTCTGAGAAAGAAAAGAAATAATACTTCTTGCAGCATCCACTGGGCCTGGCAGGCTGCCTGCAGCCTCACCTCCTCTGGCCCTCCCAGCACCCCTGCAAGGGCAGAGTATGATTAGTCTCTCCCGCCCCCCCACGTCTCCCGCTCCTGGCTTCCATCACACGAGGTGATGCTCTGCTCCCTGTTTGAGCCAAGCCTTTGCATAGGCTGTTCTCTCAGCCCAACACCGTTCCCAGCCACCCCTTTGTCTCCTAACTCCGACTCATCCTCCAAGACTGAAATGCAGTTCCAGGGAGGGAGGGGTAGGGTGGGGGGGTGGACACACTTGTCCACCTGTGGCCCCAGAGCCCCGGTCACTGCCCGGCCTCGCTGTGCTGTCCTGATTTGTTTTCTTACACCATCCGTCTGCCTCATTCCGGTGAGGGCCCAGGAAGGCAGGAGCTGGGGCAGCACAAGTGTTCAGGAGAGATGCTGGGGGGAGGGGGGTAGTAGATAAATACATGGAGGGGAAGGGTGGGGCTACAGCGAACTCAGTGAGGAGGCCTGGTCCTCCTGCCTCTGGGAACAAGATCCTAATGCTGTGGAGCCATGGGGCATAGGTGCTCTTCAGTTTCCTTATTTTTATAATAATTAAAAATATATATTTTTAAATCCCTTGGTCAGCAAGGCAGTGGGAGAGGCAGCCTTCGATGTGAGTCTTCTGACGCGCAAATAAGCCCTTCTCCTCTCCTGGGGCCTCCAGGGTCCCTTTCTGGCAATCCAGTGGGGGAGATGGTGGAATGTAGCAATGAAAGGAATGGGCTTGGAGTCACACAGACCTGGGCCCAAGTCCTGGCTCTTCCACTGATGGACTGTGTGACCTTGGGCAGGATGCCTAGCCCCTCTGAGCCTCAGTTCCCTCATTGGTCAAATGGGGTAATGACAGTACCCACCTCATGGGTTGTTGGTGTCATTATTAAATCATCCTTGATGCTGACCAGGACAGGTAGGCCATGCCCCTCCCCCACCATCCCACTTACACATACCCCCCCACAGCCACTCCTCAGTCCCTGTGACTCCCCAACTTTTTGTCTGCCTCCCTCCATCTGTAGGAGGCAAAATAAGAGAACCGCCCCCCAAAGAAATTCACATCCTAATACCCAGAAACGATGGATATATTATGTTACATGGCTAAGGGAAATTAAGGTTGCTAATCACCTGTCCTCTAATCTTAAATTAAGATTATCCTGGATTGTCCAAGGTCAGCCCAGTGTGATCACGGGGGCCCCCCGAGAGCAGAAGAGGAGGCAGGAGAGGAGAAGCGGGGTCAGAGAGATTTGAGGCTGTTAGGCTGCTGGCTTTGAAGATGGAGGAAGGAGCCAGGAGCCAAGGGATATAAGTGGCCTCTGGAAGTTGGAAAAGGCAAGGAAACGGTTTTTCCCTAGAGTCTCCAGAAGGAACACAACCCTGCTAGCTCCTTGCGTTTAGCCCAGGGAGACCCACTTCCAACTTGTGACCTCCGGAATTGTAAAATAATAAATCTGTGCTGTTTTAAAACAGTGTGCTCATTTGTTAGAACAGCAGCAGAAACTAAAACAATGTCTCCTCTTCATTTTCCAGCCCAGGCTGCCCAAATGCCTTTGGAACAAACCCTCGCATGTGTATATCCCTTGACAGTTTACAAAGCCCATGTTCTAGGCTGCCGTCCTCAGTGGCCCTCCCCGCTGACCGAACTGCACCCTCACGCTCTCTCCCAGCGCCATGCACCCAGCACCACCAACACCCGTTCTTCAAGAGCCAGGCTCCCTCGGACCTCCAGCTCCACTCCCCTCCTTGAGCCTTGGAGGCTGGGCCCTTACAGGACCTCAGCCATCCTGGGCACCAGCTGGCACGGGGGACACCCGGGGCCTCTCTGGATCCTCAGCAGTACCCACTGCAGGCACTGCAGACACTGTGATTCATCAAGTACTTCCTCAGCACCTCGTGTGTGCCAGGAGCTGGGGACACAGTGAGGAACAAGGCAAGTCCCTGCACTCTGGAGCTCATGTTCCGGCAGGGGAGACAGACAAGAAAGAATACCAGGTGAGAGCAATTGCTGTGACGAAATAAAGCAGGGCAAAGGACCAGAGGATGAGGGCTGGGGGGTGGGCAGCCATGCTGTTGGGAGCAGGGCACTTTCCCACTTCCAGTGGTACCAGCTAAGGAAACTTGAGCCCCCACCATATGCCAGGCTCGGTGCTGGGCCCTTGGCTTATCTCATCTTGGTTAGTTCTCCCAATAATCCTATGATGCCAATCTGATGATGCCATTTCACAGTCGAGAAAGCTGAGGTGCAGAGAGGCGAAGTGATTTGCCCAAAGCCACCTGGCCAGGAAGTAGTAGCCCTAAGATTTACACCCATACCTGCCTAAAGTGCAAGCTGCTTCCTCAGCAACAACTGTCCCCTGTAAGATGCGGGCTATGTTCTCTTAGGACTCTTACTCCAAGAGAGTAACAGAGAGAGACAGAACACCCCGTAGTCACTCCATCCCAGGCCGGTGTAGTAGAAGAGGCACATACCACACACACCGGAAGGCAGACGGGAGAAGTGAATTATCAATGGGAAAGGGGGAAAGCCTCCACGATACTTGCTGGAGAATGACTGGTTCTTAATTCTTGAGTAACTATGGTGAACATCCATCTGCATCTGCAGAGGGAGGAGGCTGAGGGGGCCCTTCTCTGGGGAGGCCCCATCTCTCCTGGGGAAAGGATAATCATTTCTCCCAACCAGAAAAGCCAGTCGGGTGCCAAGACAATTTAATGGGGAGAGAGTCATCTTTTCAACAAATGGTGCTGAGACAACTGGATATCCATATGTGAAAGAATGAATTTAGATCCCTACCTCACATCATGCACAAAAATTACCTCTAAATTGATCATGGCCCTAAATGTCAGAGCTAAAACTATAAAGCTTAGAAGAAAATGTTAGGTGTAAATCTTACGACCTTGGGTTTGGCAAAGCTCTCAGATATGATACCAAAAGCACAAGCAGGAAAAAATAAAATCAATATACTGGGTGTCATTGAGGCACCTGGGTGGCTCAGTCGTTAAGCGTCTGCCTTCAGCTCAGGTCGTGATCCCTCAATCCCGGGATCGAGCCCCGCATTGGGCTCCCTGTTCCCCGGGGAGCCTGCTTCTCCCTCTCCCACTCCTCATGCTTGTGTTCCCTCTCTCGCTGTCTCTCTCTGTCAAATAAATAAAAATCTTAAAAAATAAATAAATAGGGTGCCTGGGTGGCTCAGATGGTTAAGCGTCTGCCTTCGGCTCAGGTCATGATCCCAGGGTCCTGGGATCGAGTCCCGCATCGGGCTCCCTGCTCCTTAGGAGTCTGCTTCTCTCTCTCTCTCTCTCTCTCTCTCTCTCTCTCTCTCTCTCTCTCCCCCTCTCTCTCTCTCCCTCTGTCTCTCATGAATAAATAAATAAAATCTTAAATAAATAAATAAATAAATAAGTAAATAGGGTGTCATCAAAAATAAAAACTTCGGTGCTTTAAAGGACACCCTTAAGAAAGGGGAAAAGACAACTCACAGAATATATTTGCCAAACCTGTATCTGACAAGAGACTTGTACCTAGAATATATTAAGAACTCTTTCAACTCAATAATAGAACTAGAGATAACCCAATTGAAAAAGTGAGGAAAGGATTTGAACAAACGTGTCTCCAAAGAAGATGTACAAGTGGCTAATAAGCACATGAAGAGATGCTCAAAATCATTAGTCATTAGAGAAATACAAGTCAAAACCACAATGAGATACTATTTCACACCCACAAAGATAGCTTGTTATAGAAAAAAAAAAAGAGATGATGGGGTGCCTGGTGGTCCAGTCGGTGGAGCGTCTGACTCTTGGTTTTGACTCAGAATGACTGGTTCTTAATTCTTGAGTAACTATGGTGAACATCCATCTGCATCTGCAGAGGGAGGAGGCTGAGGGGGCCCTTCTCTGGGGAGGCCCCATCTCTCCTGGGGAAAGAAGGATAATCATTTCTCCCAACCAGGAAAGCCAGTAGGGTGCCAACTAATGTTCAGGTGGTGACCTCAGGGTCGTGAGATTGTATCAGGGCTTTGAGCTCAGTAGGGAGTCTGCTTGAGATTCTCTTTCTCCCTCTGCCCTTCCCCACCCCCTGACACACATGTTGGCATGCCCTAAATAAATAAATAAATAAATAAAATCTTTTTTAAAAGAGAGAGCTGATAATAAGTATTGTCAAGGATGTAGAAAAACCAGAATCCTCATATATTGCTGTTAGAATGTAAAATTGCAGTGCTTTGGAAAAAATCTGATGGTTTCTTAAAAGGTTAAGTGTAGAGTTATTAAATGACCCAGCAATTCTACCACTAGATGTATATTCAAGAGAAATTACAACCACACACACACATACACACACACTAAAACATACAACCACACAAATTACTTGCACATGAATGTTCATACCAGCCTCATTTATAATAGCCAAGAAATGGAAACAATGCAAATATTCATCAATGGATGAACAGATAAACAAAATAAGGGATACCAATACAAAGGAATATTATTTGACGGTAAAAAAGGATAAAGCACTGATCCAAGCTACAACATGGATGAACCTTAAAAACATTATGTGAAATGAAAGAAGCCGGTCACAAAAGACCACACATGGTGTGTTTCCATTTAGTTGAAATGTTGAGAACTGGCAAATATATAGAAGCAAAAAGTAGTGGTTGCTTAGGGCTGGGGGGTGGGGGCTGTGGGGTGATCGCTAATAGGGCTGGGAGGGTGGGGGCTGTGGGGTGATCACTAATGCGTACAAGGTTTTTCTTTGGGGTGATAAATATGTTCTAAAATTGATGGTTGCACAACTCTTTGAATATACAAAAACCATTGAATTGTACACTTTAAATAGGTGAATTGTGTGGTATGTGAATTACACCTTAGTAAAGCTTGACCTGTCCCAGCACCTGGACTCCACCAATGTTCAGGCAGCCATCTGGAAGTGATTGGAGGTTGTCGAGGAGGGGAAAACTCATATATGCTGAGCATCCACTCTGTCACGTGCTTTGTGCAGGCTGAGACTACGGGAAGGATATCCAGGACCCAGAAAGAAAATGTCTCCTTAAATTTTGCACCCTAGGCACCTCACTCTAGCCCAGATCTGAGTATGTGCCATACACCCAGCAGCTTATTTAATCATTATAACATCGCCGTAACACGCTTATGACTACTCCACTGATGCGGGTTTGAAGACTCAGAGCAGAACTGGGATTTGAACCCAGGTCTTGCTGCCTCCAGAGTCTGTCCTCTTTCCAGCCCTCCCCCACCAAGCTGAGTGGAAAGAGGCCCTGGGAAGGAAGCCCCTTACAACCAAGGAGAGCTCAGCAAGCCCACCAGCTGCTCCCCACCTGCCTGCCAGGACCTATCCCCACCTCTTTTTTGAAAAGATTGATTGATTGATTGATTGATTGATTGATTGATTTAGGAGAGACAGAGTGTGTGTGCCGGGGAAAGGGCAAAGGGAGAGGGAAAGAGAATTTCAAGCAGACTCTACCCTGAGCGAGGTGGCCGAGGTGGGGCTCGATCTCAGGAGGCAGGACTGACCTCAGGACCCTGACCTGAGCTGAAACCAATAGTTAGCTGACTGAGCCACCCGGGCACCCCTATCCCCACCTTTCAAGAGAGCAAGCCTTTGGGGGCTCTACCTGAGGAGCCTTGCCTGAACCTGTGAGGATGGTGGGAATCCCAGGACCTCCTAGACATCACCAGGGAGCACAGAACCTTTTACTCTTGAAGAACCAATTGGCCACTAGACACCAAGGGTACCGTTCAGTCATTATGGCCAGCAAGTCAACTGGGACCTGGGCTGGGGCTCACAGCCTTTACGCTCAAATGCTGCTCACTCATTCAATCAACAAATATGGTGAGTACCTACTGTATGCTAGACCCTGTGTTAGGCCCCCCGGGAATACGATAGCAAATAAAACATTCCAGGGAGAGATTCAGAAAATACTCACAAATAAATAACTACTTGGGAAGTATTAACTGGTGAGCAATCTAATGATGAAAACAAAACAGTACGAGACAGAGGGATGCGGGCCCAGGGAAGGAGGCAGGCTTAGAGGAGGTCCAGTGTTGTATCCAGGAGAGCTCTCTGAGACTTCTGAAAGGCAGACACTGGAAAGAGAAGTGAAGCCAGCCTGCTCTGTGGGTCAGAAGTCTCTAGGTGCCATTGCATTTTCTTGGTGTATTTCTTCCAGTTGGTAGGAAGTTTCTGCGTGCCGACAGTCTCCCCATGCTAAGGACCTTGGAAAGAGGCTTGTGGCTAAGCTGGCGCTGACCAGAGGGGAGCCATTGGAGGGGAGGATAGTTGGGAAATGAGCAGGGACTCAAACTAGAGATCTGGAGGGAGAGGGGGCTTTGGGGCCAGCCCAGCCACTTGCCCATCCTCTTCCCATATACCTCTGCTCAGGTCTTGGAGGCTTCTAAGTCTGGTTGAGGCAAAGAAATCTGGTGCTGGGCTCCCCACTCAGGCCATCCCAGCCTAACTTGCTTCCGCAAGGGCAGAGCAAACCCCAGGATGAGCAGAACCAGGCCTTACAACCTTTGAACCTTTCCCAAAGCTTCTTGGCTCCGGAATCTACATTAGCCCTGGTGCCCAGGTCCCACTCCCCACCCCTCAGGGTTCCAGAAGAGAGATGAGCCTCCTGAGTGGGTCAATCCTTCACTCTCAAAAGGTGCTGGAGAGTGTGCCCATCCTACAGATGCAGACAGATACTGAAGCCAAGTGAAGGTCCAAGTGGTTAAGGGAAGAACTGGCTCTGGGCCTCAACTTCCCTTGCTCTTTCCGATGACCAGGAGCTGGGAGGCTTCCGCTGGGAGGAGCGCTGGCCTGGCCTCTGATTACAAAGAGCCAGGTCTGGGCGACAGAAACCCAGAGTGTGCAGCCTCAGGCAAGTCCCGGCCCTCCCGGAGCCTCAGGCCTCCCGGCCGCACCCAGAGTGAGGTGGGCGGGTAGCTCCGAGCACAGTTACGCTGGTTCTGGGGTCCCTGCCTCCCTGGCGACCTCACCACTGCTCTCTGACTGCGGCCCAGCAGGCCCCGCCCAGTCACCTTCATGGGCTCGGGTTGAGGCCGCCGGACGGGGTTCGGGTCTATCTGGCCGTCGGATTAATATCCAGATATTAAGTAAACAATAAATTAGCAAAACTACAAGAAAATTTTACAGCCCTTTGCATTTGGCAATCATTGAGTGTTAATTAGAAATTCATTACAATTAAAACCCTGCCTAAACAGGGCCTGCGCGCCTTAATTACATCTGATTTTTAATTCAGAATACGTGTTTACACAGTAAGCGCTACGTACCCCATGATTATCCCCAATCCTCTTTATACTGTACTAATTATGTAAATTAAACCTAATTAACTGACGAAAACTGCCGTTAATTCAACTGGTAAAAGATATGTGTTTGCGGAGAAGGCGCGGCCGCCCGGCCCCAGCCCTTGCGGGAGCCGGAATGAGCTCCCGGGCGCCAGGCCGCGTGGACGCGACGCCGGGGACGCGGAGGCAGAGCGGATCCGGCGGGGGGCGGCGGATCACGTGATCCGGAGTCCGGCCCTCCGACCTCAGTGCCACCCCGCAATGGATAAAAGAGAGAATCCGCGCTAATGGGGGTCAGAAAGACCAAGGGCACTGAGTGCCGCGGGCTTCCCAGTCTCTGCACTGGGCTGCAGGATCCACAGCTCCGTCTGAGGAAGACCGGTCCCATCCTCCCCCGTCTGAGCCCGAGTTCAAGTCCCCAGCGCTGCCCCGCACTGGCTGCCCGAACCTGAGCAAGTGACCTGGCATTGCTAGGCCTGTTTCCTCTGCACGACGTGCTGTGTGATAATAAAAACTCCTCGTGAGCTGCGCGGCCCTGCACATCCCTTATCTTCCCATCACTAAGTGAGGTTCTCCCAGCAGCGTGCAAGGTACATTTGGCGTCTGGGAAATCAGTCTGCGTCCCTTATTGCCTGGGGAATCTGGGTGGGTTGGCTTTCACTGCCTGGCCTTCAGTTTCCTGCCTGTAAAATGGGAATAAATGATCCCTACCTATTCCCACGGCCATTGTGAGAACCGGCTGTGCAACTGTAAAATGCGGTTCATGGTGATACTAACCAACCGGATGCTGGTCCAGAGACGAGCCCAGACCCGACCCCCGAGACCCGCTCACCGGAGACCACTACCCCCCAAGCGAGGGATGTCACCTCCCCAGCCTCTCTCCACGCGCCTGCAGTCTTTCTCCAGCTCAGATCCTGGATGGAGCGTTGGGTGGGTCTGCGAAGCCGGTCTTGGGTGCAGGGAGCTGTCCGCAGCTTGGTGCTGAACGGAGATGCAGGGGCGACCCTAAGTGCTGAACAGAGACGCAGGGGCGACCCCTGAACGGCCTCAGTGGCACAACCCGGGGAGGGAACTTTTGTCTGAGAAGTCCCCGGGGGCCCTGGGGCCCGGCTGCCGGAAACGCCCCAGAGGTCGGCCCCGGAGGCGCTGTTGGCCCTCTCAGTACAATAGAGGCAGGACAGGCAGGCCTTGGCCCTCCTGTTTCCACTCCCACCCCCCACTACCCCGGGGGCGTCCTGGCTCCGCGATCGTTGTCACTACCACACCGAATTCTGAGATGCCTTTTAAAAAATCATTAGGAGCCTAAGAATAATTACCGAACGGGATTGTAATTATGGGATGGGGGAGGCCGGGCAGAGGGAAGGGGGATGAGCAGGTGGAGGGTGGGGGTGGCTTTCGGACTGGGATGGAAAATGGGTTCCTGTTTACCTCGGAGGGAAGTGTAACGGGGCGGGGGAGGGTAAAGAGAGGTAGAGTTAGAGCGGGACAGAAGCAAAGCCTGGGAAAGACACATTAATGGAGGGAACAGAGGCAGAGAAAAGGGCTGAGCAGATTCTGAGAGAAAAGAAAGGCAAGGGGGTCCGAGAGAGAAAGACGGAAACCGAGGAAGGTGAAAGAGCAAGAGGCCGCTCTAGAAGGGACCCCGCAGGGCAGACAGAACCCTTAAACTTGGGGGTAGTTTTTGAGGCCTCCAATAACATGTTAGCCAAGGGGAGGCGGTGACAAACGAGTCAGGCCGGGCCCCCTCTCTCCAAGGGCAAGGCCTGGGCCATCCGTTCGCTCCCCCCAGAGGATTCTCCCAGGGTCCCTGCGAGCCAGGGGAGAAGAGAAAAACGAGAGGAGAGAAGTGGACTGACGAAGGAGAAGGAGTGACGAACCCCAGCGGAGGCGGAAGGCAGGAGAGGAGAGGGCCTGTAACCCAGAGCGAAAGGGAAAACGAGGGCGCGGGGGCGAGGGCGACCCCGCGCCGCTGGCCGTCGAAGATTTATGGCGCCGTTCCGGTTCCAAGGACGGACTGCGCTAGCCGCTGCTGCCAACGTCGGAAGCCGCAGTGGCCGCTGCGCCCCCTGCCCGGGCGGCCCGCCGCGCCCCGGGCCATTCCTGCCATTATTAACTTCTGTTTGATTAGGGTAATTGTTCAAACTTAGGCTGGACAGTATGATTAATTACAGTTTAATTAACGTGTCCATTAAGGACACTTAATGCCATGGGGGGGGTGCGAGGGGGCGCCCGGGTATGAACAAATAGGGAGGGGGTGAGACTGGTAACTCGAATGAAGTCGAGACGGAGATTGAAAGGGAGAACACGGTGACCCAAAGGGGTAGTGTGGAGAAAGAATAGTGAAGACAGAAACCTACAGGCAGAGAGAGGAGAGAAGGGTGGAGAGAAATGGAGCTTTGCAAAGAAAGAAGATGCCAAGGGGTGTCTGTAGCATCAGGGGCCTAAACCCCTACCACGGGGAAACTGAGGTAGCAGGAGAGCTGGAGAAGATTCTAGCAGCCACCTAGAAAGTAGTTGACCCCCGCTATCTCCCAGCGATGACTTAGTTCCTACCCTCGGCAGGTCGCTCTTGGTGGAGGGAGGCAATCACGGGGGGTGGGGAGGAGTGGTCCAAATCCAATTCCACCGCTTAGTGAAGGAGTCGCCCCTCCCCAGGCTGGAGCTGTCCTGACGCCTTCCAACCAAATCAGAAGCGGTGGGGAAGTTGATTCTGCCCCTTCCCAGCTACCCAGCCCCATAGTCCACACCCTTATCTCTGCCCCAGCTGGCCGCTGGTTACCCAACTGGCTCCCCGGGGCCACTCTCGGGATCCACTGCTTTGGCCCAAAAGTGCGATGCCCTTCCTCACGCCCCTTCCTCTAGCGCCTTCCTCAGCCCAGTCAACCGGCCCTGGCCCAGACAACTCCTGGCCCTTAGGCGCGGAGCGCTGGACCCTCCCCACTTCGTTCAGGGAGGCAAACTTTGCAGCCCCAGGCCCTTCCTCCCTCCTGTCCCCCTTGGCGAGCATGGGCCGCAGGTGCCGGGCGCAGGGCGCAGGTGTGCGGCCGCTTACCTGGGGCGCGCAGGCCCGGGAGCTGCAGGAGGCGGCGGGCGCGGCGCGTGGCCCGCGGGCTAGAGGACCCCGGGAGGGCGCGAGTGACTGCGCGGGCGGTGGGTGTGGCGCCCCGGCTCGCAGCTGTCAGGCGCGCCCGCCCCGCGCCGGCCTCGCCACTCGGGCTGTGACCGCGCCGTGCCCGTCGCCGCGCCATGCGCTCCAGGCTTCGGCCTCGGCTCCGGGCCCGTCCGGGGCCTCGGGGGCAGCGGCGCAGGGCACACATCTTCGCTCACGGGGCCCTGGCGTCCCGCGCCCGCTGAGAGCGGGCGCCGCGCGGGAGGGGCCAGCGGGGCCGCGGGTGTGAGCGCGAGGAGCCCGGGAGCGCGGCTGTGCGCGCGCGCGGGGAGGGGCCGCGCCGTCACCCGGAGAGCCCAGCGGATCCCGGACTCCCGCCCGCCGCTCCGCCCGCCGCGCACCTCCTCTCACCGCTCGCCCGGCTCCAGCCGCCGCCGCACGGTAAGTACCCGCGTCCGGTCGCCCGCAGCCCCCGCGCCCTGCCCCTACAGCTTTTTTCGTTTAGTTCCGATTTGGGTTCTTGTGGCTGTTGTTCTTATTATTATACCTGAAGACAACCATCGCCTCACTCCCACTGCCGTCCGCCTCCCGCCTCGTCGCCCTCTCCAAGATCATCCCTCAAGCCCCAGGAGCCGGAGAGGGCCCCGCAAGCAGCCCTGGCGGCTGCTCCTGGCCGCTGCGTACAGCTCATTGCCCGGGCTTTCCGCTCTGGCCCTCGAAATTCGGTTCCTTTCCTAGGGCCCCCCTTCTCCTGGCTCTGGGGCCCAGAGCCCCCTCCACTCCGGAAAAGCCCGCGGGGCCCCCAGACCCTCAGTTTGGGGAGGACGCGCTCTGCTCTGAGGAGCATCCTTCACTGCACGCGGGCAGGGCACACTTGCCGGTTTCGGAAAACCGAGAAGACATCGTCATTTCCCAGAGCCGCGGAGCCCCCCGTCACCTCCCCAAGCCCGCCTGAGAGCTCTTCAGGGGGGTGCGGGGCTTGCGTCGGCTGGGGAGTTAGGACAGTGTTTTTGCCTCCTAAGATGTTACAAGGGACTTCAACGTGAAAGGGGGGTCAACTTGTTTCAATTCGATCCGCGGAGATAAAGATGAAACAGATAACAGATAAATAGCTTGATACTTGAAGAAGGTATGAAGACAGATGGGAGAAAGAGGAGCGAGCTGGGAGAGACAGGCAGCTCAGGGACAGATAAGATCGACAGATCAGGGGGCACCTAGACAAACAGGGAGGGGAAGAGACAGAAGAGGAGCCCAGTCTCTTCGATGAAGGCTTTTGAACTCGGATCCCCCGTCTCGCTGGAGCTGCCCCTCTGAAAATGGATTTGCCTTTCCCGACGAGTTTAGGGGAGGGGCCCGCCGGCTTGAGCTGCCTGGGCCTCAGGAGCGCCTGCAGCCGTGGGCCGGATGACAGCCTTCGGTGTCTGAGGACACGTGGCCGGGCCAGGCGACCTAGAGGGCCCCGAACATCAGTCCCTGGGTCCTCCTGCTGCTGAGATCCACGGGAGAGGCTGCCTCCCTGCCTGGGCCAGAGATCAAAGCGCGGGACCTTGTGGCTTCGAACACCGGCCAGGATTCCTCTCAACCCATATGAACTGGGACAGCCCGGCTTGAAGTATACTCAAAGAGGAGACGCCCCCAAAAGAGGAAGCCCAGAGCCCGGAGAGACCGCGCTTGGCCTGAGCAGGAAAGGCATATCTGAAGAAGGAGGAAAACTTAGGGAATGGGCTGTTAGGAGCAAAGGAGAAGTGGCTCCAGAGAAACTTCCTCGAGAACCCCTCTGTCCCCACGCGCTAACCCGGATGGAAAACAGCCTTGGTCCGGAACGCAGCTAAAAATGCAGAAAATGTGGTTAGGAACTGCGTGACCCTGGTTCCACTGATGGCTGGGGGAAAAAAAGGGTTTGTATTTCCAGCCGGAATCTTTCTGCTCAACGAACGCGAGGCTCCGGGCGTGAGAGGAGAAGCTCGGGTTTGTGGAAACCAGTGCTGTTATTCCGGGGAACCGGCTTGGCACGGAACTGGGTGCGGTGGGGGCCGCCCTGGGGCTAGGCGCGCACAGCGTGCTTTGGAGATACGGGTTCAGCACCGCGAACAGCGGTCGTCTCAGCCTCCTCCCCCCCCCCCCCCCCCCGCCCCACGCCTCCCGCCCCTCCTCCTTCTCCTTGTCCCCCCCCCCCCCCTCCTTTCTGGAGATGGGCAGTGACCGCCCCTCCCCCCCCGTCCGTACCCCTCCCAGCGCCTCCCCCGCCCGCCCGCGTGCATGCGCGACTGAGCAGAGGGGCAGCCTGTCCCCGAAGTCCGGGCTTCAGGACCCGGGCGGGTAGGGCAGGCTGCGAGGGTAGCTAAAGGCGCACGGATCTGGACGTTGGGAAGCCTGGGTTAGGCAATGGCTTTGCTGTGTGGCCTTGGGCAAGTCACTCTCCGTCTCTGGGCCCCACTTCCTCCACAATCCGAAAACAAAATTGGGTTCCTAGCTGCCGGGGCATTCCTGAGGTCTCAATTACCCCTTCTTCTCCCCCAAGCCCCGGGGGCTTTTGTTGTGGCGCCAGCGCGAGTCTGAACAACAAAAGACTCCCGTCCAGGGGGCGAAGGAGCTGGGGACTCCCCATAGCCAAGTTTCCCCGCGCGCCCAACTCGGCGCACCCCGCTGGGCGGGCCGAGCCACGGTGGCACTGAAAATGGCTCATCTGCTCTCTACTTTCTCTGTTTCACAGGAGCGGCGGCATGGAGGCTCTCACCACTCAGCTGGGGCCGGGGCGCGAGGGCAACTCCTCACCCAACTCGAAGCAGGAGCTGCAACCCTACTCGGGCTCCAGCGCTCTCAAACCCAACCAGGTGGGCGAGACGTCGCTGTACGGGGTGCCTATCGTGTCTCTGGTCATCGACGGCCAGGAGCGCCTTTGCCTGGCGCAGATCTCCAACACTCTCCTCAAGAACTACAGCTATAATGAGATCCACAACCGCCGTGTGGCCCTGGGCATCACGTGCGTGCAGTGCACGCCAGTGCAGCTGGAGATTCTGCGTCGGGCCGGGGCCATGCCGATCTCCTCGCGCCGCTGCGGTATGATCACGAAGCGCGAGGCCGAACGCCTGTGCAAGTCGTTCCTGGGCGAGCATAAGCCACCCAAGCTGCCCGAGAACTTCGCCTTCGATGTGGTGCACGAGTGCGCGTGGGGCTCGCGTGGCAGCTTCATCCCCGCGCGTTACAACAGCTCGCGTGCCAAGTGCATCAAGTGCGGCTACTGCAGCATGTACTTCTCGCCTAACAAGTTCATCTTCCACTCGCACCGCACACCCGACGCCAAGTACACGCAGCCCGACGCCGCCAACTTCAACTCGTGGCGCCGTCATCTCAAACTCAGTGACAAGTCGGCCACAGACGAACTGAGCCACGCTTGGGAGGACGTCAAGGCCATGTTCAATGGCGGCACCCGCAAGCGGACTTTCTCGCTGCAAGGAGGCGGCGGCGGCGCTAATGGCGGGTCGGGTGGGCAGGGGAAGGGTGGTGCTGGCGGCGGGGGCGGCCCGGGGTGCGGTGCAGAGATGGCCCCAGGCCCGCCGCCCCACAAAACCCTGCGCTGTGGCGAAGACGAGGCCACCGGGCCTCCTGGGCCGCCTCCTCCCCATCCGCAGCGGGGACTTGGTCTAGCGGCGGGAGCCGGCGGCCCGCCGGGCCCTGGAGCGCCTGGTGGCGGCGCCGGCGTACGCAGCTACCCAGTGATCCCAGTGCCCAGTAAGGGCTTTGGCCTCTTGCAAAAACTGCCCCCGCCGCTTTTCCCTCATCCCTATGGCTTCCCCACGGCCTTCGGCCTCTGCCCCAAAAAGGACGACCCGGTGCTAGGCGCGGGCGAACCCAAGGGAGGCCCAGGCACCGGGAGCGGCGCGGGCGCGGGCACTGGCGGAGGCGCGGGCGGGCCAGGATCCGGCCACTTGCCCCCCGGGGCAGGCCCTGGCCCGGGTGGTGGCGCCATGTTCTGGGGTCACCAGCCCTCTGGGGCAGCCAAGGACGCAGCGGCCGTGGCTGCAGCGGCCGCCGCCGCCACCGTGTACCCGACGTTTCCCATGTTCTGGCCGGCAGCAGGCAGCCTCCCGGTGCCGCCCTATCCAGCTGCGCAGAGCCAAGCCAAGGCCGTGGCGGCTGCCGTGGCGGCGGCAGCGGCGGCGGCGGCGGCGGCTGCCGGCAGCGGCGGCCCCGAGTCGCTGGACGGTGCCGAGCCGGCCAAGGAGGGCGGCCTGGGCGCAGAGGAGCGCTGTCCGAGCGCGCTGTCCCGCGGGCCGCTGGACGAGGAAGGCGCGGACGAGGCGCTGCCGCCGCCTCTGGCCCCACTGCCCCCGCCACCTCCGCCCGCACGCAAAGGCTCCTATGTGTCGGCCTTCCGACCTGTGGTCAAGGACGCCGAGAGCATCGCCAAGCTCTACGGTAGCGCCCGCGACGCGTATGGCGCCGGGCCTGCTCGGGGGCCGGGGCCGGGCGCGGGGTCCGGCGGCGGTTACGTGAGCCCAGACTTTCTGAGCGAGGGCAGCTCCAGCTACCACTCCGCCTCGCCCGACGTGGACACTGCTGACGAGCCCGAGGTGGACGTGGAGTCCAACCGCTTCCCCGACGATGAGGGCGCTCCAGACGACGCCGAGCCGGGCGTGCCCAGTGCGCCCAGCACGGGAGGCGGCCCGGACGCCGACCAGCCCGCAGGGCCCCCGTCTACCACCTCCTCGGGCGCCGACGGTCCCACAGACTCCCCAGACAGCGGCAGCCCCCGCCCCCGGCGCCGCCCAGGGCTGCCCGCAGCCAGCCGGTCAACATTTGGGGACCTGGCGGCCGACGACGTGGTGCGGAGACCTGAGAGGAGCCCGCCGAGCGGCGGCTATGAGCTGCGAGAGCCTTGCGGGCCGCTGGGGGGCCCCGCGCCGGCCAAGGTGAGCCCCGCGCCCGCCTCGCTGGTGGCGCCTCCCCGCTTTCCCCTCGGCACCTCGGGGATGTGGGGCAGGCACTGTCCAAATTAGGGACGGGAATTGTGTTCCGAGCAGGTGTTAGAGCGGCAGGCCCCAGCTGCTCTGGGTAGGCCCAGCTTCGGTAGCGCTGCGGACCTTGCCGGGACCTCCGAGTGAGGGTTTCGGAAAATCCGGGGGTGTGTGGGGGCGCAGCAGGCCTGAGAAACGGGTGTGCTACGTTTTCTGTTGGGTGGGGGGAGGGGAGGTGGAGACAGGCAGAGACCTTCAGCAACACAGACAGAAAGAGAGAAATAAAAGGGGTCTGGGGAAAGAAGGCGGCGCAGAGAAAGGGACCCAACGCCAGAGAAAAGCGCACGCGGGGCTGGGCCATGGCACACGCACTCAGATGCGGATCAGGGTCCCGGGGAAGACAAGCTGATGGGGAGAGGAGAGGACGGCGTCTCCCTCAAGCGGGGCCCCAGTAGGACCGGCCCCGGAGTCTTCCTCCACCCCAACGGGTAGTTTTCTGAATCCCTTTGAACTCAGGCCTTGGGAACCGCAGGGTTCATGGTAGGCAGCTGTCAAGACGGCTTGCGGGGCGGGAGAGGGGCTCCCAGGTTGGCTGGGCCACGGGTTCGGGTCGGGGCTGTGCAACTAAGCCGAAATCGTTGGCCATTTGAAAGTGGGTGCGCACACTTGTACATTTCCATTAGGTCCATTAAAATACGAATCATTAGCTGGATGCGAAAGGCGTCATTTATGCGGGGACTGGGTGAGGGCTGGTGGAAGATGCCGAAAAGGAGATGGGCGAAGTGGGGGGGGGGCCCGCTGTGAACAGTACTTGAGCTTGAGAGCCGCTTTGTCTTTCTGATAATTTATCGAGGACGCTAACAATGACCCTGAAACTACAACGGTGATGCGGCCTCCGAGGGCGCCAGGCTGCGCCGCGTGCCTCGTAGCCGCCCGGGGCGCTCGGGTCCCCCGAGCTAGCTGACCTCCCCTCTCAGCTCTCCCTCTCGGCCGCGACGCAGGGCCGAACGGCCCCCGAGCCGCTTCAAGCGCCCCCCTAACCGCCTGTCATTTTCGGCCGCCGCAGGTGTACGCGCCAGAGCGGGACGAGCATGTGAAGAGCGCGGCGGCGCTGGGGCCCGCGGCCTCCTACCTCTGCACCCCCGAGGCCCACGGTAACGCCCCCAGCCCCCCTGCTGAGGTCGCTGGCCAATGTGACGTGCGGACCGCGGGCGGAGGGCCGGGGCCGGGGGGGAGGGGTCCTGCGAGGGAAGACGAGAGGAGAAAAAAAGAGAGAGGCAGAGAAAGCGAAAGAAAGAGGGAGAGGGAAAGAAAAATAAAGGAAAAGGAAACTAAGCGAGAACTCCCAAATAACTTCCATCGTTTGGTCACTTGACAAACCGCCCGGTCCACCACATATACACACGCTCACGTGCACCTCACACACTGGCTTAAATCCTTTTTAAAATCGCGCCTGGCACCTCTTTCAAGTCCTCTCATTTATTCAGCAAGTGTTTTGGCCTCGACGTCCTGCTGAGCAGGCCGGGTTAGGGCGGTGGGTGCAGGCGCTCGGCTGCGCGCTTGGACACGCCTGAAGCGCCGGGTAGCTGCGGCCCAACCCGGGGGGAGCCCTGCACGTGCGCCAGGCGCCAGTGGCTCGAAGAGGAGGGGCGGAGGGCCTCGGAAATCCCGGCAGGCCGAGCCCGAAAGGATGTCTCCCCAGCCGCCACCCCGCGCGGGTCGCCGCCTGGGCCGCGTTCTCGGCGGGAGCGGCGCAGGCAGACCCGGCGGCCACGCGCGCTCGCGGTGCCCCAGTATCTGCGCGCGATGTAGGTCGCTTGTCCCTGGTGGGCTCGGCTGCTCGTCTTGTTCTTTTCCGAGGGGCTGGGGAGGGGGCGTGGAGCGCGAGATGAGCAGACCGCGCGCGGGGGAGGGGGTGCCGGGCCCAAAGCCTGAGGGTGCAAGCCCAGGCGCACAGCCGGGAACCAGCGGCGGCCACGACGCTTTTAATTAGGGCTCGGGCGCCCCGACCGTGGCAGCTCTGGCCGTATCGGGGTCACGGTTTCTTTGCTTCTCCTTGAAACTCGGTTTATTGCCTTTAAGAACCAGATAAGGAAGACAATCACTCGACCGCCGACGATTTGGAAACGAGGAAATCCTATCCAGACCAAAGGAGTATCTCCCAACCAAGTCCCGCAAATACAGACCGAGGTGAGCCCTAGGACCCTCGCGCACCAACCCCACCCGGAAGCTGGGGCCCAGGTCGCCCAGGTGCCCACCGGCTTCTGCTGGCGAGAGGGGCTTTCCATCGAGCGTAAGGGGCTGCTGGTCCCCTCGTGCGGCTGGCTGATACATATTTAAACAGCGCGCGAGAGAGGTGCAGGCTAGGTTTCCTGAGCTGCTTTCCTCCTTAGTGGGTTTGGGGCTCTTCCGGGTAAGAGAAGGGGCTGTACTAAAAGGAAATGAGAGACACCATCACCCACATGAAGCAGGTCAGAGGGCACGTCCTGCCCTAAGATAGCCTACCTTCCCTGAGTCCACTGTCCTTCTTCAGTGGGTCACTTTGTAAAACGAGGGCTACACCCCTAAAATGATAGCTTGGAAGGTAGGTGGTACTCGATGCCTGTAACTGTCTCTTCTAAAGGCAGAAGATCTGGAGCAGCTCCCTGACTTAGCACAGTTCCAGGCAGCCCACCCTTCCCCTCCCAAGGCCTCTCCCAGGACAGAACCCCTCTTATCTGCCCTTGTGTCCCAGGTGAAGATGGGCTCACCCTGGATGTCACAGGAACTCAGCTAGTGGAGAAAGATATCGAGAACCTGGCCAGAGGTGAGGTTAAATCTGTGAAATGGGGGTACACCTGCTTGGGGGGAGATGAACCCTTCTTGTAGGGGAGTGTGTGGGAAGACAGGGTTCTTGGGGAATCAAGTTTCATTGAGTGGAAAGGATAATCCTCTGGGCACATGATGCTGGCACAGAGGTGTGGGGTGGGAGGGGGTGGGGAGAGTGAACCAAACCCCTAGAGGTTCATTAGAAGTTTGGATTCCCAAGGCTGGCCTATCTGGAGAGCCCACTGAAAGAGAGCAATGAGTAATGATCCTCAGAACTTGATGCATGTGACAGATAGGGCAATCTGGGTCTCCCAACCTCACTGGAAAACAGGACTTTTTCTGAAAAGCAAGATTGCAAGGAGGCATTTATTTTAGGAATGTCTGAGAGGTTAATTTTTTCCTGGAATTAATGCATAACCATCCCTCCCCCCCACACACACACAGCGTGCCCTAAATGGGGTGAGGATAGAGCCTGCTTTCAGAATGGGATCCTGGGGTTGCTGCTCCACCTGCAGGAGGAGCATGTGGCTTGAGGCACAGAGGAGGGAGCCTCTGACCCCACTTTGCTCCTCTACCTCCCATTTCTGTGTTTCCTCAGCACCTGCTCAGGGTGGGATTTCTCAGAGAGCCTCCCCAGGGGGAGGACCCAGATCCCAATAGCTCCATGGTCAGGGCAGCCTCTGCCATCCCTCTGTAGCTGGTTCTGAGGGCACGGAGGGGGCTTTCCACATCCACCTGCTATCCACCACACTGCCCTCAAGCAGCCCAGGGATGGGCTTGGAAAGTGGTGTGGGAAGGGGAAGAAGGATTGGTGGTATTCCACTCTTCCTAGTCACAGATTATACAGGATATGCAATTACCTTCAACGTCATTGGTGCTTTATATGAGAGCTCTTAGTATGGATTTGGGGGCCTGGGACCCCCTGAAATTGTGAACAAACTGTTGTGCGTACAGGTATTTTTCAGGGCAGGGATCTAAGTCTTTGACCAGATTCACCCAGCTCGTATTATTGAAGGGAGGGACTAGGTGTGTCATTTGGAGGGGTAAGTCAAGTCCTGGGCCAGCCTCTAAGGTTAGGGAGTTGGCAACAACTTAAAGCAGATGTCATGCTGGTTAGCGCCTGGAGCCAGGGCCTAGAAGCCCGACATGGCTTCCACCATCCTGAATTTAATTCCCCTGGGCAACCTGTTTCCTCGCCCAAATCCTTTGGAAGCAAATGGGAAAACATTGTAGAGGGCCTCTACTTCCTGGCCCCACCACTCCACAACTCCCATCTCAGGGGCTCCCGGCCAGGGGCAGGACCTGCAGAACCTTGGTGCTGGTAGTTGGGGGGGGGGGTAGTGGGGGACGCCAGAATCCCGCGCACCCTCCTTTACCTCCCACTCTCGCCCCCTCACAGACGAATTGCAGAAACTGCTCCTGGAGCAAATGGAGCTCCGCAAGAAACTGGAGCGAGAATTTCAGAGCCTCAAAGGTACCCCCACCCCGACCCACCTCACCCAACCTCACCCCACCTCAGCGCGAGAGCCTTCTTCGTGCGCGCCCGGAGCCCAGGCCAGGCAGCCGCTGCTGCGCGCCCGGCCCCAGCCGCCGAACCCTGCTTTTCCGGGGCTTCCCGCTAGGCCCGAGACCGAAGGGGTGGGGGCGGGAATGGGGAGTGGGGAAACAGGGCCGAGGGAGGGGGCTGTGCGTCACAGCTCTCACTTAATCAATTTGCACAGATAATTTTCAGGATCAAATGAAGAGGGAATTGGCTTATCGAGAAGAAATGGTGCAACAGCTGCAAATTGTCAGAGGTAAGACGCGAGTCAGGTGAGCGCGTGCACGGGCCGTAACTGCCTCTCGTCTGGCAGGAGCCGCAATGTTGGCTCAGTCATTTGGATTTAAATTGAAGGTAATTTAACAATTATTTTTTTTATTTAATATCCTTTGTATACTCTGATTAGCCTCAGAATGGCAAGCGAGCCCAGCAAACGGCTTGCAGGCATCATTACATGGAGTGATTGAACTTCTTATCGCGGCAATTTCCATGGTTTCTGAATTAAAAATCGAGGCGTAAAATTACCTGGGAAGTAATGCCTAAGTTTGCTTTAATTTTGGTTAGATCCGTCTGCCTTTAAGCGCCATCCCAGGCCTTTTCCTCCCTCCGCCAGGCTGCAGTTTGGAGCGTTGATGCTCCCTCCCTCGGTCTCCCGGATTTGTTTCTTCGAGGGGCTGAGCGCTGGGGAGAGGGTGAGGCCCGGGCTGTGACCCCGGCCGGCTGGAGGGTGGTCTCATTTCCTCACCGGCCCCTCCCCCATGTCTTCCAGACACTCTGTGTAACGAGCTCGACCAAGAGCGGAAGGCGCGCTATGCCATCCAGCAGAAATTAAAAGGTGCGGATGCTGGGGAACAAAGATAGGATTTGTTGCCAGGCTCTGGCTGTGCCACTGAATGAATGAATGAGTGAATGAATGATGGCGGATGAATGGATGGTGAATGAGCTAATGAATGGATGAGTAAATGGAGGGGCTAGTGAGAGGGGAAGACCAGGTCTACCTAGATCAGAAGCCGAGAGGAGGGAAATGGGGATTTTTTTTAATGGGGAAATAATTCTAGAACGATAGAATAGGGAGAAAGAACCCCTTGAGCCCTGGGCATTGGGAAATCTGCCGTGGGATCCAAATCTGGCCGTGGGCAGATTGACTTCCCTCTTTCTGTGCCTCAGTTTCCTCTTCTGCATAATGGGGCTACTGCACCCGCGCAGTGGTTCTAAATCGCCAGGTTCTCTCGCTTACACGCCTACCTTTTTCTGATCCGTTCACTTGAGAACCCCTGAGCCAGAAGGGGTTGGGTGAGACCCCAGGCGGGCACGCGTGGGGGTGGGGGGCGAGTGGACGGAGCCGGTAGGGCGCGCGGGCGAGGCTAGGCAAGCGAGGTACCCAACCTGGCCCGCCGGACTGTCTTTCCAGAAGCCCACGACGCCCTGCACCACTTCTCCTGCAAGATGCTGACGCCCCGCCATTGCACTGGCAACTGCTCCTTCAAGCCCCCGCTGTTGCCCTAGGGCCGGCCCGGCCGCGCCCACGCGCCCTCAAGCCATGCTGCTCTCTTCTCGTAAATACCCGCGGCCGCGGCGGCCGAGAGCGAGGAACAAGCCATTCGGACACGACCGAGGTACATACAGCCTCCCGCCCGGCCGCCCTCCTCCAGGGCGCCTCGGCCCAGGGCCCCTTCTCCGTTTCCAAGTGTAAATACCACCTCGCCCCACGGTTGAACTCCAGGGCATCGGACCTCATGGGGTTAACTGGACTGAAGGGGGTAAGAAAGGGGAAAGGGGGGCCTCCCTCGCCCCACACAGCCTCGGATCCCCAATTGTGTACACACTGTAGCAACTTCGCTGGCGCTGGCCCTGCGCTCCCCCGTCCCGTCCACTTCTGAAACTTGTTCCTAATGACAAAGTGGCTATGTGCAATGGATATAAATGTACTGTGAGTCTCTCTTGGTTCAGTATTGGGTTCCGTTTTATTTATGCTGTAAATTATTTTGCTTCCTTCTCCTGGACCTACTTCCAGTCCCATTTTGCATTCCCCTTTGGGTTTTGTTTTGTCTATTTTTTTTTCTTGCTAACCTTTTGATGTAACAGCACTTTAAAAAGGGCGACAACTGACTCACGAGATGGAGACCACCTTGAGCCTGTTTGGGGAGACCACCCTGTATCCGTGACTTTTGTTTTGTTTTTAATAAAAAAAGAAACCTGTCACTTCCTGGGGCTGTGGAGGTGGGAGTGCGGGGGTGGGGGGAGCGTGGGCGGCGGCGGGCTGAGGGCTGCGCAACAGGTGCGGCTCCAAGACCTCAGGCGCCACTTCTGGGGCGCCCAGGCTGACAATCACCGGGCTCGGGTGGGCAGCAGCCAGCGCCCCGACCTCTTCCTAGTCCTTCAGGCACACCGAGTTTGTCCCCCAGGCCACCCTCTCCCCGCGTTTGGGACCCTCCCTTGAGCGTCTCCGTCCGGGATAGGAGGACTACGGCAGCCTCCTGGGTGCCACGGTCTCCGACTCTTCCCTGGAGCTCTCGCCAGGGCCGAGGGTCTAGTCGTGCCCACTTCCACGCCTGCCCCACCGGGAAGTCACCCCCAGCGCTCTCAGGGACGGGACGCTGCCCGGAAGCCCAGGTTCAAGCAGAATTGCCGGGAGGCAAGGGCACCTCCGACCTGGCCTGGGGGCACCGGGGTGGGCGGGGGGCGGGGGGCGAGGTACGTCGGGTGGACCTCGGCTGGGCACGCCTGGAAGGTAAGGGCGTGACTCCGTGCTCGTGCACAGATGTCCTCCTGCCTGTCCCTCCTCTACCCCCACGGAGGGAGCCCTGGCAGTTTTTAATGTTCTGTCCATTTCAGTCCGAGAGTGTGTGCGGACATGGAGCAGCGCAAGGAGCCAGGTGAGGCCCCCCTGTGCTGGAATCAGGTCGTCTCCACTGGGGGATGAGGGGTGTCAGGGTGTGTGTGACAGGGGTAGGTTCCTGGCCGCGGTTGATGAGGCCTCAGCTTGCTGCAGGCCTCTCATCGGCCTAAGTTTCCACAGCGCACCTGCTGGTTAGGCTACAGATAAAGGATGGAAACTGCAGCGCACTTTTTCGGGCAGGGGGGTGGGGGGGAAGCGTGTGCTCGGAGCGGGAAAGCGCCGGGTACTGGGGCTCATTCGGTCCTGGCTTCCAGTTTCACCTCCTCGGCTGACTCGCAAGGGTGCTGTGTCGCTCCCTTTATTCCTCTAGGCCTCCGTTTTGGCCCACATAGAATAACCCTCGGGCCTCCTACCCCGGCGCGCGGGGAAGCGCTCTGGGAGGGGAGCGGAGCGCAGGGCCGCCGGTTGAGGCCCTCCGACATCCCGGGGATCTCCGTGCGCTTCTCCGGTCCCCCGCCGCGGGGCCAGCCCCTCGGGCCAGGGAGCTCTGGGCTGCGCGGGCCGGGAAGCTTGGTGGCGAGGCGTCTGGAGGGCCCGGGGCGGGGCGACGAGCAGGGGGCGCGCGGCGGGCCGCGGGGAAGGGGCGCGGGCGAGGATACCGCGCGCGCGCGCGCGCGGCGGAGGCAGGAGGCGGGTCCCCGGAGCCCCCCCCCCCCCCCCCGGCGCTGGGGCTCACAGCCCTCCTCCAGTCCCGGGATATTCCGAGGGCCAGTCACAGAGAGGACACGACAGAGATAACGGCGGTGAGGGCTCCGGCTAAACCGTGAGGTGTCGCCCAGGGAAGAAGTCACCTCGGGAGGCGCGGTGTCCCAGCAGGAACCCTCCAGGGAGCGCGAGCGTTTCCTAGGGGTGGAATGAACCAGATCAGTTCCCCACTGCACCAACGCTGACACCGAGGGCGGAGAGGAAGGGACTTGCGTGCTCAGGGCGTGCGGGGACCGGGCGGCGGGCGGATGCGCGCAACAGAGCAGGTGTTTTGGAGAGCACGAGCCTTTACCCCCTGGCGTGGCCACGCCTTTGGAAGCCGCACTTCCTCCTCGGTGAAACGGGAATGACAGACACTCCCCGGGCAGGAAGTTCCGTGGCCGCGGCCCACACAGAGGAGCCCAGCAAATATTCCTTTCACCTTCCCTTTCCGAATTCCCCCAAAGTGGAGGGGAAAAAGGGAAAAAAAAAAAAAAAAAGGCCGTAGGCAGCTGGGGCTCTCCCGAAAGGGCGCCCCATCTGGGCCGGTATCCCTGCAGATTGGAGGTGTAGGCGGATCCGACGCAGAAAGCTTTGTCGCAAACCCCTCCTGGGTTCCTCGTCCCTTCAGAAGTGGTTTGTTCTCCCCCAAATGTTAATAACCGAACGATTGGTATGGATGTAATTATCAATAATTATACGAATTATTGCTGATTGCGGGGCTCGTAGCTACTTTAATTAGTTTACCAGATTCTAATTAAGTTAAATGAAACATTAATAGGGAAAATATGCTTTGGGGAAAAAAAAAAAACCCAGGAATTTTAAAAAAGTCTATTTCTCGCCACAACGTTGCCACCTCGCGACGCAATTTAGGTACGACAGCCAACGTCCAAAGACCCCAGACTAGGGAGACTTGTCTTAGGGAGAAAAAGTGGGGTTTGGGGAATTGCTAGAGGGCTGTGGAGCACAGAACATTCTCCTGGGTGTTCCGCCAAGGTGTTCGGTTTCACACTCCTGGCTTTGGGAGGTGCCCACAGGAGGTCCGGCTCTGCAGTCCAGGGTCTGGGGATTAAGAAAGAACCAGGCAAACATGGCTTGACTTTTCACCCCCCTGGGAGGAAATCCCCAACTCCATCTATCCTGCAAATCTAGGTAACCTGTCGGCAAAACAAACAAAACAAAACAAAACAAAAACAGCTGGAAGACCTCTGGATTCCTGGGACTAACCTCTTCATTCCTGTGGAACTTGGTTAATGAAACTCAGGGGGTGTTCATGTCTCTGAGTTCTCCTTGGTTGTGTGTGTCTGTTTCCCCTAGGACTGTAAGTACCCTGGCAGCAGGGGCCATGTCTTGCTCTTCCTTGTGATCTCCAGCACAGGGCCCAGTGCATCCCAGTAGCTCAACAGATGTCTCATGGAAGGGGTTCCAACTCTGTGGTTCCTCTGGGTGCGGGAAATGTCTGAGGGGAGGAGTCCCTAGGTGCTTCTGGACAACAGTTATTGGGAGGCAATTAAGCTCATTTGCTTTATATTAATAAAGCACAAGTTTATTGCTCAGATGATCCTTCATCAATAGGATTAATTTGGGGGGCAGGTGTCTGGTAGGAGATTGTCAGCCTAGGAAAACTTCCTCTTCCAGCTGTGTCCCAAAGAGGGTGCTCCTTCACTCCTTCACGTTTTGCAAGTTCACCATGCACATACCCGTCCACTTATTTCCATCTACCCTGATCTTGAACCTTTGCAAAAATACGACCCCTGTCCTTGAATTCAGAACACCAGCAAAAGCAGAACTGGACCCCTATGCTCTTTCCATTCATTCTAAACAGCTTTATCTCTCACTCTCTACCATCCAAGGTGGTGTAGTGTTTGGTTAAGAGCACAAACTCTCTGGGCAGATTTCCAGGAGAAATCCCTTCTCTGTCGTTTACTAGTTGTGTGACATCAGGCAAGTTGTTGAATCTCTCTGTGCCTCGGCTTCCCCATCTGTAACATAAGGCGGGAGAGGGTATCTACTTCACAGAACTGAGCAGAGCCAGGAAAGTCAGCCAGGTCTCTGGCTTTTCCAGGACAAAGACTTGCCTGTCTTTCCTCATCTCTGCTCCAAGACCACGGGTTATACCAAGCGGAATAACAAGTTTCTTTAGAAGGAGAGAGAGTCATGCCAACATTGGTCATTTCCTTGTTTGGCCTCTCAGAAGGAGACTTTGAAAACTGCTCATCCAATTACCCAAGTTCCTCCTAAGAACCAGGCATGTTTGGGGGAAGAAAGGAAAACGAAAGGTTGTCCTCCAGCTCCGAGCACTGGAGGCCGTGAGCCGAGGAGAAGGCGCAACGAGAGGTCCCACAGACCCCCATTCTCGGCTGTTACCTGGAAAGGATCATTTCACCTCCACTGAAGGGAACAGAAATGGATCCCCGATGGAACGCTGCTTGGCAGCTCCGAGCGCCCGCCGGGAGAGGACCCGCCGCTGCCCTGGGGCGGCTCCGGGGCTCGGCGTCTGCTGCCTGCCCAAACTGTGGGGACCTCAGAGCCTGGGAGCTGTGCGGCCCCTGGAGGCAGACCAGCTGCTCTCCCAGCGGCTGCAGAGACCGCTGGGCTCACTACGAGTGTGCTCAGGCACGGGCAAAGCATGGGCAGCTACATTTTTTCTCCTGGAAAGAAACCTATATTTCAAAACACATTGATAAAGTCAGCGCAGGAAATCTGAACTTTACTGGACTTTCCCCCGTTTCCCATCTTACTAAGTAGGACTGTAATTTTTGCAATCATTACATGGGGGCAGGGTCCCGATCTGTTCCCGGCCTGTGCCTCCAACGGTCTCGTCGGGCCTTGCGGCAGCCACTTACTAATTACATGATCATGGCCAGGGTGCTTTACCTCTCGGGGTCTCCTGTAAAATGCTGACAATAGTACTCACAAGGCAGGGCTGTCAGGAATACTGAGCTAGTGGAAGCCCCTGGCACATGGTAGATGCTTAAGAAGGAGTGGGCTTTATTATGTTTTTAAGATTCAGAGGCAGCATGAGGAGTCTTCTTGCTTGTTACGTGTCCTGTTACAGTCCCCTCGGGTCTATCTTAGCACTAGGGTCCTGTTATGTTTTGGACCTGAAGCGGGTTAACTTTGGCAAATTCGCTTCCTTAAGTGTAAGGTACCGTAGGACTCGGGATAGTGCAGGGGGAAGGAGGGGCAACAAGGGAAAAGATGGAAGCCTGGGGTCAGGCGTAAAAAGCACGGCAAAGAGATCTGACTATGCCCCACCTCCTCTTATTCTATTTCCTGGGACTACAGTTTCCTTTGTGTGAAACAAAGATAAAAGCTGTAGGTGGGAGGTGTTCGCACACAGGGGTAGATAAACTCTGACACAAAATATGGAACGCTTCACGAATTTGCGTGTCATCCTTGCGCAGGGGCCATGCTAATCTTCTCTGTATCGTTCCAATTTTAGTATATGTGCTGCCGAAGCGAGCACGAACGTAGGGCTTTCTCAGACAGTATATAAAGCTCTGAATAGCAATACTTTTACAGTTATGGTGACTATGCTGCGCGCTTTTTCCCAAATCCCCAAATATTCAAGGCTTTATGACCGTTTGTATCTCGTACACACAGTAATTGTGTCTTTGTGATTACGGCCAAATTAAATCTAACCTAACCTTCCAACGTTGTATATGCAAATGAAGGGACCATGGGAAATTGGCCCAAGGCCCGCCCGACCTCTGCGCGCCCCCGGAGGGCGCCGGGAGCACGCTCGGTCACGTGGTGCGCGCGGCTCGCGCGGCTCGCGCGGCTCGCGCGCCTGTTCCGCGCCGGCCGGGCTGGGCCCCCAGGGGTCGCGCGCCGGGCTCCTCCGCGAACGCGGCGGCGCACTGGCCCCTGACACTACGGGGGCGGGGCCAGGGCCTTTGGCTGGGGGCGGGAGGGGAGGGGAGGGACCGTGATGGACTTCGGGGTCCGGGGCCCCGAAGCGGCTGCGAGAGGCTGGTCGGGCCGTCCCCGCTCCAGGACCCGTGACCTCTGCAAGAGTTGGAACCACGGGCCGTGAACCGGAAGGGGCTGGGCAGGGTGGCCGAGGGCTGCAGCGCGGCGGGGTGGGTCACGCTGCGCCGCTGCTTCCCCTGGGGTGCTCGGGGTCGGCGCCCCGTGCTTGGAGCCAGGGGCAGGGGGTACGCTTTGGGGCCCAGGCTTTCCATAGTGTGACTCGGGGTGTGGCAGCCTGGGAAAGGTCACCGCGCTTTGGTCCGGCACTGGGCCGGGCACGTAACCCGACCCGTGTCCTATCCCTCGATTTGCAGGTTAAAAAACAAGCTCTGGTTGGTTAATCAAGGCCAAAATTGTCCTGCCAGTTGTGAAAAGAAGTGGAGCTCTGGAGGCAAGTCTGGTTGCAAAACCCGATCGTTTCCTCTTCCCTGGGGAACTCGAGTGAGGAAAGATTTGGGACCAGGAGTGCCACCTCCCCTTTCTCTTACCTAGACAATGCTCCCAAGGCCTTATCAGCTCAGACTTTCCTTCCTGCCTTCATTCCTTCACCAAATACCAAGCCCCTATGACGTCAGCGCCGGGGCTGCGGGGCCAACAAGCAGTGGTTTGTGTTGCTGTGTGGTTGCAGGGCGCTTCGGTTCCAGCAAAGGGAGCCAGGCCAACGTGTCCGAGCATTCTCAGTTCAGTGCTGAGACAGACTGGAAAGGAAGAACCTGGGGGATAGATAGTGACTGGGGCATGAAGGTGGGCAGGAGGGGAGGGGACGTTTGAGCTGTCTCTTGATATGGATGCAGTCCTGAGAGGACAGGACTGGCAGTACCAGGCAGAGGAAGACCTGGGAGCCACCTGAGTCCGTTTCACGGATCTGGGCAAGTCCTTCAGGCAGGAGAGGCCACTGTGGAGGTAGCTGGTGCCCTGGGGGGCCTGCTCTGGCTCAGCTGTGAGCCTGATTCAAGCCACAGCCAGGGAGCACCTGGCCTGACCCTTGGGGACTTTGGAGCCCCTCCCCCGACCTGTCTTCAGTGAAATGGCAATCAGGTGCAGGCTGCCCAGCTTCTCCTCTGACCTCTCTCTAAATAAGCAGTAAGCAAACACAAACCTCAGAATGCTAATATGGCCTGTACTGAGCGAAAAGAGCTAATTTGGGCAATGATGTTTCCCTCAGATTTACAAAAGGGAATTGCAAATAACCAAAAAGCGTATTAGCATTGATGGGAGATGATGCTAATCTTCAATTAGCATCCACGTTTTTATTCATTTATTTAGAAGAAGAGCCTTTTCGTCACAGTCGATGCGCACACGTGTCACGGTGACAGGTACATCTTGTGGGTTCATAACTGCCTTATTGCAAAAACCAGCAGGAGATGGACCAAGTTGTTCACCATTTCTGGCTACATGAGCATGTGTTATTTTGAGCCAGAGGTGGGTTTTTTTTTTTTTTTTTTTCTTTTTTTCTTGTTGAGCACAGAGGAGGGACATCTGAGTTCTTGCTTCCATTCCTTCCTGCATCTGTTTCTGTGACCTTGCCCAACTCCCTGGACCTCTCTGGTCCTGTTTTAGCTTCTGCAAAGTGACAAAACTGTCCTAGAAATGATCTTTGCTATCTCTCTCAGCTTTGACATGCTGTGATTTCTTTCCTTTTTTTTTTTTTTGGTAACTGGGTAACTGAAGGACTTTTTTGGAGACTATAATTAGAAAGATGGAAACATTCCACCCTTTTTGTTTTCTATTTTAGAAGGGTGGAGAATTCTGCTCATCCTTGGGTCATGGAAGACCCCGAGAACAGTCCACAGGGGCTGCCGCAGACCGAGGGTCTGGGACCAGCGGAACCCTGCAGCACTCACCCCTGAATCCTGAAGGCCCAGTGTGGAGGGAGCGTGAGGGTGGGGATGAGAGGGGCAGAGGGGGATTGGATGTGACTTGAAGCTGGAGGACAGATGGACGGAGGGACTCATTGCGGAGAGAAGCAAGGGGATCCTGCCCCCGGAGACCCCAAGGGGATGGACTCTAAAAGGCAAGGAGTATGTGTCTGCGCGGGTTGGTGGTCTCAGAGCTTCAGGGGAAGCCAGTTCCTGCTAGTCCTCAGAGCTGTTGTCTTCCCTCTACTCTGAGACCTGAGGTGGCCTGAGTCCCGACAGTCTTCCCTGAATGTCCTGCGCTGCCGGACCTCGAGAGATGCAGAGTGGTTCCCCCAAACCTGTCTGAGGTGGAGCTTCGCACCACTCCGGGTGGCAGAGATCAGAGCCAACTTTAAATTTTGATCAATGAAGAAATGGGCTGTTTCATATTGAAAACATGTTGGTGAAGACATGAGATCTTAGGATTCTCTAACATTATTATAGTATTTCCCCTAAAGCCTGGGAGCATTGAGTGTTTCCATATGTCATTCATTTGAAATAAGAAGAGCCAGGGATTTGCATCAACCCCACCAGAAGGAGGAAGAAGCAGGGATGTGGAGAAGAAGCCGTGGCCTCCTCTGTGCTGGGGACCCTGGGGACAAATGGGCGTTGGTGGCATCCAGGTGTTACCCAGAATTGTAGGGCAGGGAAGTGCTGAGTTCACAGGCCTGGCCCAGAAGCTTCTAAGGCCCCGGACAGAATGGGGCTGCAGGGGGTCCGAGTGTGGAGAAGGACCCACCCCTCAGGCCCTAGAAATCCCTTTGAGCAATGCCTGCTCTGACTTAAACCTTGTTCTTGGAAGATCTCTTTTGAAGTATGCTCTCCCACCTAATCACTCCAGTGTAAATGAGTTTTTCCATATTTCCTTCTTTGCCTCCCAATAAAGAAAGCCAGGGCTGGGGTGGGGGTGGGAGACAGGTATAAGAAGATTTGTGTTTGCTGACTGCTTAGACGGTGGCCTCAGGGAAGAGGCAGGGTCAGCTGTGGCCAGAGGGAGTTTCTCCTTCCAAGCCTCCTAATCCCTGCTGCGAGCCCTTGCTCTTCTGGCTTGACCCCTGCTGTGGTTCGAGCAGCTCTCATCCATCCCAGATGCCTGACCTCAGTGCTGCCCTGTAATCCTGCCCCTTCCCAGCTTGCATTTAGAGGGAGGGGTGGGGACCACAGCTCAGGCCACACTTTTCACTCTCCCCCAGATCTCTTTTTTGGCGCCTGGAGCTTTGTAAATATCTAGCTATTTCCCCACCTGTAGGATGGTGCCTCTGCTGTGAGCCTAGCAGGGCTGTTTGAACAGCAACTGCAGGGCTGATGTGGATGGCCCGAGCACCTTAGAGCAGTTGCTCCATGTGCAGTGTTTGGAATAGGCCCTGGGTATGTGGGAAGCTCACGGGAGGTATGAAAATACTCAGTGTAGGGCCGCTTGGGTGGCATAGTCGGTTAAGCATCTGACTCTTGGTCCAGCTGGGGTCTTGGTCTCGGGGTCGTGGGGTCGAGATCTGCGCTCAGCATGGAGTCGGCTTGAGATTCTCTGTCCCTCTCCCTCTGCCCCTCCTGCTTGTGCTCTCTCTTTCTAAAATAAAGAAATCTTAAAAAAAAAAAAATACTCAGTGTATAACCACTTCCTTACTCTTCTTTGGTCTTCTTAATTTTGTAACTGTCTGGATGAATCAAACTTTTTAAAAAGTGAAAATAGCTCCTCTTTTTAAAGCTACTGCAGGGACTGTTTCTTCGCTACGGTAACATTTTTGTCATGGTGCTCCTTTTCTTCGTTTTCTCCCCCGCCCCCCCTTTTCTTAGCTGTGATGAGGACTGTTTTCGCTCAGAGGGCTTCAGTGCTGTGGGTCTGATGGTGGAAAGCCCTGGTTGCAGCTGTGTCTCTGGGAGGAGGACAGCATGTTGACTCACTCCCTCACTCCTGTTCACTCAGCTTAGTGTGAATCCTGGCCCTTTCTTCTGATGTTCTGTTTCCTTTTCATGTCTCAGAGATAAGCACAAGGGAGTGTTGCTCCTCTTTTGCTGATGGGGAAAACCTAGGCCTGGAGAGGAAAGTGACACAGCTAGTCAGTGACACTGGAATTTGCTCCCAAATCTCTCTGGCTCCAAGGGCTAACTTAGCACCCAGATGGAATAAAGGAGTCCCATTGGAGGGTTCTGGGAGGCTCTCTCTCTCTCTCTGTTGCCTTAACTCCTGCCTTTGAAGCATCCTCATTCTGAGCTGTTGCTGTCTGAAGGGTTCACTGTGATTTAGTTCAAGACCCTCTTCTCTGGGATTCCCAGGGTAGCCTAAGATCACAGGGTGCTTAGGTTGAGGGTGTGGAAGGGACACTCGAAAAGAAGGTGCAAGAAGAAGCTCCAAGTCCAAGTATGAAGGCTGCCAACTTCCTGGTTCTGTCAGTTTCTCTATGTGGCGCTGCAGATGGGAGGAGAAGTCACACGTCCTGCAGATGCTGGCTGCCCTCCCTTGAGTCCAGACCCCACCCCACCCCCCACCCCCCTGCCCCAGCCCAAGTCATACTGACAGCACAGGGAGGTGTACCTTCTCTGAGCCAAGAAGGGCCATATTGACGAGGGCCAGCAGTGAGCCTCAGTTTCCTCCTCTCTAAGATGGAGGTAAGGACTTCCCTACTCGCTTTACAGGGTCTTGAGGCCCAATGGGAAATCCCACTGTAAAGTGCCAAATGGCAAAAGGTATGATGGCTGTCTCGCCAGACACCCATCCCAGCCTTAGGTAGTTAAATGCTTCCCTTACCTGGTGAGCGAGGCATCTGTGCATCGGGAACAGACCTACAAAGTATGAGCACCAAGATGAACCATCACATTGTATTAATATTTTCACACCACTTAACTCTCATTAAAATGTACTTTGCTGAATTTAATATGTGATTTCAAATGACACAACATATTAAGTGCTTAATATACTAGAAATTATGAAACTATTATAGTCGGTGCCATATGAAATAATTAGACTGAATTAAACTTTAGCAGCCAAGTGAAGGAAAGACTTCAACTTAGAATGTCTTAAAGGAGCTTAAGGCACCACTGTAATCCCCCAAATAAACGTCAAGAAATTAGAATCTTTAAATAAAAACTGAAACTGAGTCTGTACTTACAACCCAGCTCTTCTGGGCTTCACTGCTGCCGAATGTTGCTGCCTTTTGGGCGGTGAGGGGCCCCCAGCATCCACCCCAGGCCAGGGCCTCAGGGTCAGGGCGTTGGTGGCCTCTCCCCCGGGAGCCTGGCTGGAGTGTGACTCAAGTGACTGAGTAAGGAGTAAGGTCTTCTGCCTAAGGGACAGATCAGTCTTCTTTGCCCCAAATTAGTCTATTGTCAAAAAATTAAAACACGGGGTGTCTGGGTGGCTCAGATGGTTAAGCGTCTGCCTTCGGCTCAGGTCATGATCCCAGGGTTCTGGGATCGAGCCCCACATCGGGCTCCCTGCTCAGTGGGGAGCCTGCTTCTTCCTCTCCCTTGCCTGCCACTCGCCCTGCTTGTGCTCTCTCACTCTTTCTGTTGAATAAATAAATAAAATCTTAAAAAAAAAAATTAAAACACACCCACCTTCTTTACCATTTACTGAGCGCTTCGTTTCTGGTGGGCATTTTATATCCATTTCTCTCATTTTGTCCTCACAATACAGGCGTGTTATAGGCCGCCGTGTTCGGATGAGGAAACGGGCTCAGAAAGATCAAGTGAATCATCCAAGGCCTTACAATCAGAATCCACAGTGTTCACCCTTACATCACACATGGCTGCCTCATTAGCGTGTGTGTATGTGTGTGCATACGCATGTGTACACCACTTCCTATTTTTTTTTAAGATTGTATTTATTTATTTGAGGTAGAGAGAGAGTGATCAAGAGAGCAGGAGCAAGGGAGCAGAGGGAGAGGGAGAAGCAGGCTGCCCGCTGAGCAGGGAGCCCGATGCGGGGCTCGATCCCACGACCCCGGGATCATGACCCGAGTGGGAGGCAGACACTTAACCAACTGAGCCACCCAGGTGCCCCAAGACAACTTCTTTTAAAGAGTACGGAATACTTTTTATCATAGGAAAAATTAATTTCTTGGCTATTTGAGATGCCATGTCTCAATTACTCATATCAGTGTGAAAATACTGACCCTGTTAGAAGAATATAAATTTGAGTGTAGATACTTAAACATACAATCATTTACTTACCAGCAAAAATAATTTTAAGCAGGAAAATTTAGCTCAAGCAAACATGTTTATGATTAACCAAAAACATGTGCTTTTCCTAAGTATCAGACTTAGGTTCTGCCTCATATAATAGAAAACCAAATCACTATTGCTTTAAGGTGACAGAGGTTAATTTCTCTGTTCCATGAGACAAGTTGTCTTTCAAGGTCTGGTTGGATGGCTCCAGAGCTGGCTCTTTTACCATTTGGGGCAACAACTCATGGTCCAAAATGGCTGCTGGGGCTCCAAGCTCCAGGCATCAGGAAAGAGGAAGGCAGGAAAAACAAAGCATGTGTATTACTGCCCTGAATAAAATTTGTAACTAAGAAAGAAGAGAATGATAATGAACGGGCAGTGAGTGGTCCTTGGCATACCTCCCAGCACTCAGGTAGCCGTCGGGAATTGTTACTCTACTTCCTTTTCTGCAGAGCTTCAAGAAGAGGGAAGGGAAGTAATATTTTCTAAGAGCATGCAGGATTCCAGGGACCATGCTGGACATCTGCACATCATCTCATTCAATTATCATAATCTTGTGTGCGCGGCAGAGCAACAGACTAAGTAGGAGGAGAACCTGCAATTGGGGGTGAAGCTCTGTCCACAGGTGGAGGGGGGAAGTTGGAGAGGAGAGTGGGAATGTTTGCATGAAGAGCCCAGAGACTTCTGAGAAGGAAGGGATGAAGCTCCCAGCCTTGCTCTCCTAGAGTCAAGTTACTACTAATTTGCAGGGTGACTCGGATAGGACGAACCAAAGTCCAGTGGCAAGAAAGTGGTAACTATGCCTTTAAAATAAAATTGCCATGAGCATCGTAGAAAGTGAAGAGATTAAGAGATTAAAAAGATAAGTTAAAACCCGGTAAAACTTGGATGGGCATTTCACAAAATGGGAGCTTCAGATACCCCATGCAGAAGCATACACAATCCCCTTAGTCATCAGGGAAATGCAAAATAGACTACCTCCCAGTTAACGCAGACAAGTCTGAGATACCAAGTGTGGCTGAGGAAGTAGAGCGATGAAGATGGGAGAGTCTGGGGCTGGAGCAAGGAGAAATTGGTGCAACCACTTTGGAAAACTGTTTGCATAGCTTCTAAAGCTGAAGACAAACTTTCCTCTATGACTCAGTTGTTCCAGTGCTAGCTGGAAACCCTGCAGAAACTCATGTACACGTGCACCAAGTTACAGGCAAAAGAATGTTCAAAGCAGCATTATCTGTAACAGCCCCAGTCAAGTGCCGATCCTCGGGAGACTGGATCAATATCTCGTGCTGTCCTCACGCTTTGCAGGACTGAAAATCATGCTTATGAAAATGAGTGAACTATGTTACATTCAGGGTCATGGGCTGAAATGTATCCCTCCCTGATTCATATGTACAAGTCCTAACCCCCATACTTCAGAGTGTGGCCATATTTGGAGACGGGGTCTTCACATAGGTGAAGTCATATGGGTGAGCCCTACGCCAATATGAAGATGTCCTTATACAAAGAGGAAATTCAGACAGCGACACGTCCACCCCTGGATGTGAAGAGAAGTGTGAAGACTCAGGAAGAAGGCAGCCACCTACAAGCCGAGGAAAGAGCCCTGGAAGAGATCCTTGTGTCACGACCTTCGGAAGGAGGCCACCCTCCTAATGCTTGACCTTGGACTTCTAACCTCCAGATCTGTGAAAACTATGTTCCTGTTGTTTCTGTCACGTGTCTGTGGTACTTGGTTACAGCAGTTCCTGCAGACCAGCACCCTCAGCGACAGGGAGGAACTGTAAACTTGATGCTGAGGGAGAGAAGCAAGGCACAAAAGACGTGTATAGAATCATACCATTTATATAAAGTTCAAAGTCGTAATGACAAAACTATATTGTTTAGGGACACACAGGTAGATGGTGACATGGTAAGAAAAGCAAGGAAGGGATTGCTATAAAGGACAGGGAAGTGGGAAGGGACACACGAGGGCTTCTGGGGTGACAGCAACATCCTATTGCTTCACTTGGGTGCTGGCCACTCGGGCGTTCTGCCTCTAATTATTCACTCACCTGACCCTTTACGTTTAGGTACCGTTCAGTGTACACTGACAAAAAAACTCTAAAAACAAGAAGGAGAAGGAGGTGGGGGAGAGCCAGAGAAGAAGGAGGGGAGGGGGGAGACGAAGAAAGGAAAGGGATCAGGAAAGGAGCCCCTGGGCTGACCTGGTATCAAGTGGGTTGGGCTAAGGGTCTGTGAGACCACCGCGGTATATGTAAACGGAGGGTCTGAAGGCGGCGCTGCCTCAGAGTACATCACCTGAGCCCGGAATCTCAGGAGGAACATCCTCCCCTAGAGAAATCTTAAGACTTTCGTATTCTAGGGAAAGCCACTGCCCCTCTCTGAGGGTTGTTACTCCATCTTTAGACAGGGGAAGCCCCATTAAATGTCCTAAGGCTCTTCCTCTCACTAACTCAGGTCTCAGCTCAATGTCACCTCCTCCAGGAGGTCTTCCCTGACCACTTTTTGACCATAGCACCTCCTTTCATTCTGTTTCCCTTTCATCGTGTTTTCCTTTATTTTTCTTTTTAGTGCTTAATACTGGTGATAGGTATTTATCACTGAAATTATGTCAAATATTAGTTTATTTGTGCATGAGGAGAATGTTCTTTTTTTAGTTTTTTAAAAAAGATTTTATTTATTTATTTGAGAGAGAACATGAGCATGTGCGCGCGCGAGAGAGAGAAAGAGAGAACAAATGGGGAGGGCAGTGGGAGAGGGACAAGCAGACTCCCCGCTGAGCAGGGAGCCCGATGCAGGGCTCGATCCCAGGACCCTGGGATCACGACATGGGCAAAAGGCAGATGCTTAACCAACTAAGCCACCCAGGCATCCCCAGGATTTTCATTTTATTTACCACTCTATCTCCAATGTCTGAAGTACTATTTGGCACACAGTAGGTGCTCAGTAAATATTCGCAGTTACAAAGATTAGAGCGTTCTGTAGTGCCTGACAGCTAGAAGGCACTCAATAGATGCTAGTTTTCTCTTCCCTTTTAGCTGCGACCCACCCACCCACCCAGCCACATTTCCTGGGGCTGACCTCAACCGCCCCCTCCCCAACTTGGGACTGAGAAAATGCCCACAGCTCACCCCTCCCGATCATCAGCCACATTTCACTGTAGGTAACAGCAGAGGTTGTCCCCGGGGCTGGGGGCTCCCACGTGATGATGCCTCATCCTGGGCCGCTGCTTTCCCTTGGACCCAGTGTGACCCGTTTCATCTGGCCTCTCCCCATACCCCTGCCAAGGGTCACAGCTTCTTCCCCTCAGAGTGGCTCGGCTACCGGTGGATGGGCCAGGCTCTGCGGGCTGACAGCACTTTGGGTGTGTGGGTAGTTTCTGCCCGCTATAGTTTACTGTTGCAGCGCAGAGCGAGGCCCTGCAAACTGTCCATAAAGCCTCCTCTCATCCCTCCATCAGCATTCATGGCTCCCTCCCCCTCTTCTTGCCACCCAGTTCCTATATTTAGCGCTTATTTTCTTCTGCTTTGTATTAAAGTTAATGGTTTACTTGTTTGCCTCCCCAGCCCCCCTCACCAGACCCTGAGTGCCTCCCCAGGACAAGGGGCCAGACTTTCTTCCTTATTGTCCTCCTAGCTTGTAGCATAGCACCTGATGTTAACACACCCATTTCTCCAAAAAAGCTTCTGCTATTACCAATGACAGATAATAGGATTTTCGAGTTGATGTAGATGGCATTAGGCCAAACTTCCTTGGTATACCATCTCCAAACTTTCCAATTTAAAAGCTAATTAAGACACAGAAAAAGAAAAGAAAAAAAAACAACAACAAACTGAGAACCTTTCAGAAAAAGTGCCAAACTGTTGGCAGGAGTCTGGGAGGAATTTTCCCTAATGACGTGCCAGTGGGGCTAGGCAGAGCGGCACGATCGGTGGCCCGTGCGTGCCCTGCCTTCCAAACTGACCCAGAACCTCCGGACGGAAAGCCTGTAGGAGGAAGGCGTGACCGTCCCTCACTGTTGCTCCAGCCGGGTCGCGGGGCAGCACCTCCCGTCCCGCCGGGACAGCTCTCTGAGGCTGTCACTGTCCTCGCTGCGCCCTTCCATGAGATGCGTCTGCCCACGTCCATCTGGAGCCGGGCACTGCGCACCTAGAAGGCCGGGAGCAGAGCGGGACTGGCGAGGGGCGGTCCGGAAGGCAAGTTTGTCTACTGCGCGGGCGCCACCAACAGTGCGGTTTCCCATAACTGGGCTTCACACACAGTCGTACAGACGCCCTGTAGTCAGTCACTCGTATTAATCCACTTGGAGGGCCTTTGACTTTCCATCGGGAGAGTATAATACCTTTGTATTTTCATTCTGGCATGTTGCGTCTTCTTTTCATGTTTGGGCTTTATTTTCATATTTTGGCCTATGTCTTCTCTTTTTTGTGTTTCTTTTTGTTGTTGTTGTTGTTGTTTTGTTTTTTGCCTTCTGTGATACGCACCATGACTTATTTGTTTTTTATCTTCTGTGATGTGGAAAGCATACAGCCTATTGTTTTAACCCTTTGACACCTTCAAGATTGTAAAACATTTCCTTGAATCTACATTTCTCTGTCAGATTCCAGATACATCCGTTATTTCTGCCTCCCTTACCAGATAAGGTGAGGAGCTTCCCTGCTTGCATGCCTCTCCCTCAGAGTCTCAGATGACCAAATCTCTCTTTTCAAAGACTACATAGGTCTTCTTTTTTAAAAAAGATTTTATTCATTTATTTGACAGAGAGAGAGAGAAAGCGAGCACGTGCACAAGCAGGGGGAGCGGGAGAGGGAGAAGCAGGCTCCCCACTGAGTAGGGAGCCTGATGTGGGGCTCCATCCCAGGACCCTGGGATCATGACCTGAGTAGAAGGCACCAACCGACCGAGCCACCCAGGCACCCCCATAGGTCTTCTTTTTTCAAACAATGGTTATGAATTTCATGTTCACATGTTAACACTGCTTATAATTATTTATGTTGAACTCTGTATATTTAAGTGGTCTCCACATACAGTGCATGTTCCAGTTACTACGGCCGCACAAATTACCCCAAAACTGAATGGCTTCAAACAGCAACGCCTTACTATCTCTTGCAGTTTCTGTGCATTGGGAATTTAGACAGATTACAGCAAGGAAGGCTTGTCTCTTCTCTGCAGTGTCTGAGGCCTCGGCAGGAAGACTTAAAAGCTTGAGTCTCTAGCTTGGCTTCATCATCTGAGGGCTTATTCACCTATGCTTAGTGCTGGCTGTCACCCAGCTGGGGACCTGGCCGGGGCTATTGGACAGAACTCCCATACATGGCCTCTCGTGTAGTCTGGCCTTCCTCACAATATAGGGGCTGAGTTCCAAGGGCCAGTGTACCCCTAGAGAGAGAGAGAGAGCTCATGAGCCAAGGGAAGCCATATTGCCTTTCATGATCAAACCTCAGAAATCATTCAGTCACTTCTGCTGTATCCAGTGGTTGGGGCCATTACAAACATCCACCTAAATTCAACAGAAGTGTGTCAATATCACTCTGTAAGATGAACATGTGGGATGCTCACACATATGCACACATGTACATATATATATACACATACACACACACATATATATGTATATATATATATGTTGGCGTGGTTATCTTTGAAAAGTACAACCAGCCCAATTGCAGTTCTTTAAATTTTTTTTTTTTTTTTGAGAGAGAGAAAGTCTGTGCAAGCGGGTAGGGGGAGGGTGGGCAGAGGGAGAGAGGGAGAGAGAGAATCTTAAGCAGGCTCCACGCTGGAGCCCATGGTAGGGCTCAATCTCATGACCCTGAGATCATGACCCGAGCCAAAATCAAGAGTCGGATGCTTAACTGACTGAGCCACCCAGGCGCCCCAATTTCCTTGAATTCTTGATTTTGATTTATGTTTCAGGCAGTTGGGAGTATGTATTTGAGCACTTCTTTCAGGAAAAGTGCTAAGTGAATATCTGAAATCATCCGGAGAGGATTAATGTGTGGCATGTGAAACTCCCATTTTCTTTTTATTTTAAAAATTATAAAAGTAATACAAGTTCATGGTAAATAATTCAAATGTTGCACAAAAGCCCCGAAGGTAATGAAAATCCTTCATAGCTTTACCTTCCAGAGATAAACACTGTTACCAGTTTGGTATATATTCCTGTACATTTTTCTATATACACTTTAGCATATGTTATTATCACTCTCAAATGGGATGGTATTATCCACATTGGTTTGTTTGTTTTGTTTTTTTTGCTTGTTTGATGGAGTGGATTCCCTTTCTACCCCACTTTTGTAAGTGAACTATGTTTCCTCCTGGCAGTCGTGGTAGGTAGCCTGACCAGCTGGATCTGGTATATTCCTACCTGATATTGTCTTAAGTAGGCTCCGCCCAGAGTGGAGCCCAGTGTGGGGCTTGAACTCACAATCCTGAGATGGAGACCTGAGCTGAAGTCAAGAGTCCCACCCTTAACCATCTTGTCCAAACCAGGCACCCCACAAATTTGTTTTTTAATCAAGTAGGCTCCAACCCCAGACCGGGGCTTGAACTCATGACCCTGAGATCAAGAGTCACATGCTCTACCGGCTGAGCCAACCAGGCACCCCTGCATTTTCCTTTAAACTGGTTGTCATCTTCCTGGGTCCCTGATTTATAACGTGTTAAAGAAAATGTTTAACATGTTCATTTTGTATCTGTACAAGTGTAAAGGTTTTACCTTTTTAAATTATCCTTTAACTGTCCTTTCCTGAAAAGTTGAGAAATGGTGTATTCAGCATTATCTATAACAACACAGCGAGCATAATATAATGCTACTTAGGGAGAATACAATTCAAATGTGTATGTACAGTGTGATTATAACCACATTTAACATTCTTAAGAAAAATAGACTGGAAAAATACACCAAAGTGTGTTAGACTGCTTGATATATTTTTTATTATCAAATTCCAAAAAATTTAAAATATGTACCTTTGTTACAGAAGCCCAGTGAGGTTAAGGTCTAAGCCTTTGTTTTATTGACGGAGTGATGATTGTTTTATGGATCTGGAAGGGCTCAAGAGTGGCATCCTCCGCACAGCCACTGGGGGCAGCACCGAGTTCTGTGGGGGGAGGGGCATATGATGATAGTAATAGTAATAATAATAAAATAATGAGCACGTACTGTCCCGGGAATTGTGGTAAGCAGTATCTAACTGGGCCCTCGCAACAGCTCTCTGAAGTAGGTACTACCAGTATTCCCATTTTACAGACGAAGAAACTGAGGGAGTTAGGAAACTAGGAGGTTAGGTGACTTGTCGAACGAGCATGTGGTGAAGTGTGAATGGAAACTCAGGCTAACTCCCTGGCTACCCTGCGTCATGTGGGAAACATTGGAAAGGCAGTCCTGGGATCCGCTTCTGAAAAATCAACCCCAGTGCTGAACCCAAGCCCTCAGCTTCTGTTCATCCAGGAATCAGTTACTGAACCTTCCATGTCCCAGGCTCTCAGGGCAAGAGAGGCTGAGTCTTTCCAGTAACTCCAGAGCTGGGAGGAGCTGGTGGGATGGAAGCAAGAAAGAAGGGGTGCTGCGGGGGAGGGGAGGGACGGGAGGTGCTTCCAGTTGGAGGTGACGCCAACTTGAGTCTCCAAGGAGGGGAAGAGCCAGCCTGCTGAAGGGGCTGTGGGTGAGGTATGGGCAGTCAGGGTGAAAGAAGAGCCTGAGCAGAGAGGTAAACATGAAACAGCAGAGGAGTACAGTAAGGACGTTCATTCCAGCATTGCTGTCCCTTTACCTCCAGTGCCCCACCTGTCCCCTTCACCAGTTACCAGAAAGCCATTTTGTTCAATGGAAAGGCGAGCACATTATTATTGTCGGGTGGGTACCTGAACATGCCGATCAGAGCCCACTTCTCCAGGATATTTGGACTTGTCCCTCCCCCAACTCTGATGGCCCAAGATCCAGTCTGTAGCCTGTCATGGCAGTGGTGTGCAGAGGGCGTCAGGAGAGTGAGAAGACCAGGCTGCGCAAAGTCTGAGCAATGGGTCCACACGCCCCGAGGTCCAGCAGTATGCTCAGCATGGCATTCCATGACACATGCCAAGTCTTTTTAATTCACTTCTCCTTTCCTTTAGCTCAGTGCCATGCTCCTGACACTTGCAAGGGGTACTGTCGTGCCCCAGCCCCTGCGAGAAGCAGATCATGGAAGCCCCCCACCTCCAGTTGAGGGGCTGGGGTGGGCCGCCTGCCAGAGGCCAGGCAGGGCATAGGCGGGCTACAGTTGATGACTCATGGTCTGGCTTGAAAACAGGGGTTGTCTTTTGAGAGGTGTCTTCAAAGATTAAGACGAAGCTGCAGTTAACTGGCGGGCTCTATGGCTGGAGGCCAAGCAGTCAGGGGTTAGGATGGCCATGAGGGCCAGGAGCCAGCTGAAGTTGCAGGAGAGTAGAGATCGTGGGAGAGAGAGGAAGCTGGGTGGGGAGAGGTAACTGAGCGGGTGCCCCGGAGTCAGAGACAGACACACAGACACACAGAGAACCATCTCCATCCTTTCTGACTACTCCCATAAGACTTGCGGATGACTCCCTTGTTTACCTGCTAAAACCCCAGGCCCCTCCCTTTTCTTTGGGATGGTCCTCACCAATGAACATTCTGTCTGTTGCAATAGCCTGAATAAAATCTTCATTGTCTGGTGCCTTTTGCTTTTACAATCACCAGAGGTTGCTGGAAGCATCAGTTGGGCGGGCTATCCAGAAGCCCAGGTTCCAGTCCTGAATCACCCAAGCCTGAGTTCCCGTTTGGCAGGTTTCAGGTCTCCTGTGGAAGCTCGCTAAGGGCCTCTTGTTCGCAGGATGCCTGAGTGGCAACTCAGCCCTCGAGCCTTGCGCAGGGAGGTGGGGCCGAGAGAGCAGCTGTAACTGTTGCACGCCGCCACCAGAGGGCGGTGGCTCCGCGGAGGAGGGCCCTGGCTTCTGCACCTTCTAGCTCCTACAGAGCCTCTAGAATGTGCTTTGAAGTGGACGCCACGCTGCGTTTTCAGGCCTCCAGCACTTTCCCCAGCTTCTCCTACTGCTTTCCCGCTCCCCTGACCTCACTCCAGGCGCCCCCGCTGTGCTCCCGCACCCAGAGAGTCCTCCTCCGCGGATGCCTATCCCAAGACTCTTGAGTGAGCTGGAGAGAGCTCAAAAGCCAGCCTGGAGTCTCTAGGCCTCCAGTGCTTGTCTGGTGACAAGGCCTCTCTCTTCCCCTCTCGCGACCCTCTGGCCCCCTCTCCACTGGAGACACGTTGAAGAATCCCTGCCGCTGGGAAATAGGGAGGAGAGTTAGATGTGGGGAACCCTAAGCTCTGGGCACAGCACTTCACCATCAGCACTTTGGAGCATCACCATGGCCCCTTAAAGAGAGCAAGGCAAGACCCGTTACTCCCTCGGAAAGAGGGAGAAACAGGCCCCCAGGGAGAAAAAGTGATTCTCCTCTGGTCGCACAGCTCACAAATAGCAGGATTGGGACAGGAACTCAGTTCTCCAGGCCCCAAACCTGGAGCCCTTAGGCAGGCTCAGAACAGTCCATTTTTTCCCTTGGCAAAATTAAACGTGAGCCCCCTGCAGAAAGGGGGCTTTCTGGGGCACCTCTGGGGCAGAGAGCCAAATGCAGCTGTTGGGACCAGTCAGCTTGTGCAGTGTTGTGTATTGACATGGTAGGATGATCATGTTTGCTTTTTCTCAGTATATATGTGTCTACATACACGTTTTCACAGCAAATATAAATACAAAAGCCCGACTGTCCACAGTGGCTGTCTCTGGTGGTTGACATAGCAGGAGTTGGAGGAGAGTTTTCATTTTCACTATATCATTGAAATTATTCACTACTCGACGTATAAAGCCTATGTAACAACAAAAGAAGAAGGGTTCAATATTTCTGTTTGACAAAAAGGAACACCTCCTTGTTAAAGTATTGGAAAATACCGAAGGGAATGAAAAAATAACATTCATCAGTAATGTTCCTCCCCCCCCGCCCAAGATATTGATGTTTTTCTTTCTGGTTGGTTTCTTTCTGTACAAAACATGGATAACGGTATTAACTGTTCAGGTACGTTGCGAAGATTGAGAGAAGGTATACAATAGCTAACATTCCAGACGTGTTGGCTGATTCTCTACATAACAAATTCAGCACCAGACCATATATATCGTTCAGACATTGCTGTTTTCACTTATTTTTCATGGACAGTTTCTCATGTCAACCAGCCTTTAAAAATTGTAGTTTTAGTGATTGCACAAAATGACATTATATTTAAGTTCAATTTGTCGGACCCATCCCCTGTTGTTGAACCCTTAGATTGTTTCCAGTTTTTGCTGTTAAAATAACAGTGAGATTAACATCTTTAAACATCTCTCCTTGTCAGCATTTCTGATTACTTCCTTAGATGGATTTCTAGAGGCAGGATTACTGGGACAAAGGGTGCAAATATTTTTCAGGCTTTTGATTCGGGTTACCAGATTGCTTCCCAGAAAGATCTTGCCAATTTACACTCCCACCTGCAGCGTGTGAGAATGCTTGTCCTACAGCACACAAAGGAGGGATTTTTTTGGGATGGGTGAAATTTGATTATGTTGTTGGACCCAGGAGAAGAAGCTCTGTAGGGAGAGAGAGTTGGAATTTCAGGAGAGAGAGGGATTGTCTAAAGGAGTGAGGTTCCTGGGAGAAAGGGAGGGGGCTAGGGGCACATTCGTAGGGACTGCCTTGGACTCAGAAGGGGACAACGTTCTGAGACTGGGGGAAAGAGGTATGACTGGATGTGGACAGGCAGTCGCTGTGAGCAGGTAGATGTGATTCAAGGGAGCTAGGCCCTCGGGGTTTCCATTTGTCAATAAAACAGGAGGCTGAATTCAAAGGTACGTGGTGAGGGCTGAGGAGGGCTGAGGAGGGCTGAGGATGGAGGGACTTGAGGAAAAGATGCAGCCCTTTGACCTACAGAGACTGACAGGGTTGACAGTTGGGTTGAGATGTTCAACCCCCCCCACCCCCGTAAGTGGTGCCACTATTCTTAGGGGCTGTGTGTATTTTCTCTACTGTGCGCAGCCACCTGGGGAAAGTAAGACTTGTATTCATTAACTTGTTTTATTTTTTTAAAGATTTATTCACATGGGCAGGGGGTGGGGCAGAGGGAGAGGGAGAATCTCGCAGACTGCACGCTGAGCACGGAGCCCAACAGGGGCTTGATCCCACAACCCCCAGATCATGACCTGAGTCGAAACCAAGAGCCAGACCTTAACTGACTGAGCCACCCAGGCACCCCTGTTTTTGTTAATTTAAACCATCTCCTTCAAAATATGTGGTAAACACTAGAACAGTGGGGCTGGCGGGGTCATGGTAATAAAAGTTTATGAATTTCTGGAGTTGTGCCAAACTCTCAAGGAACAGTTAATTCCTATCTTATGCAAGTTTCTCCAGAAAACCAGAAAAGAGCAAATACTGCCCAGATCATTTTATGAAACCAGTGTAATCTGGATTCAAAGTAATCAGTGAAAAGAATAGGCTCCTTTCACCTATGATGTAAATATAAAAATCCTAAATAAAATATTAGCTAACTAATCCAATTATATATTTAAAACATACATTTTGATCAAATAGGATTTATTCCAGGAATTCCGAGTTGGCTCCACATCAGAAATCACCCCATGAATAAAGGACAAATACCATATAATTATCTCAATTCTCTGATGAAAAAAAAACATATGATAAAGTTCATCACTCATTTATGGATATAGGAGAGACCTCCTTAACTTGGTGAAGGGTTTTTTTTAATATAGTATTTTTTTTAAGATTCTATTTTTTTATTTGACAGAGGGAGTATAAACAGGGGGGATGGCAGGCAGAGAGAGAGGGAGAAGCAGACTCCCCGCTGAGCAGGGAGCCCGACGTGGGGCTCGATCCAGGACTCTGAGATCGTGACCTGAGCCAAAGGCAGAGGCTTAACCGACTGAGCCACCCAGGTGCCCCTGGTGAAACTTAGATGGCAAAAGCTTAAGGCAAACATTTGTTTATTGAAGAGACGTTAAATGCATTCTCTTTAAGATCTGGAATGAAATACGGAATCCAACTATAGTGCTACTATTTGGTACATAATTATGGACATTCCTGACAAAACGATCAGGGAAGAAGGAATAAGAGATATAAGGATGAGAAGAGAAGAGACAAAAATGATTATTATATGAAGACAGTATTTTCATTTTCCTTGAAAAACAAAGAGAATCAACAGACAGATTGTTAAACCTATTAAAAGAGTTCAGTCAAATCACTAGATACGAGATTAACCTAAAAAAGAAATCCTTGGGGCACCTGGGTGGCTCAGCTGGCTAAGCGCTGGACTCCTGATTTCAGCTCAGGTCATGGTCTCAGGGTTGTGAAATCAAGCTCCCCGTGGGTCTTTGCACTCTGTGAGGAGTCTGCTTGAGATTCTTTCCCTCTCCCTCTGTGCCTCCCCCCACCTCTCTCTCTCTCTCTCTCTCCCCCTCTCAAATAAATAAATAAATCTTAAAAGAAAAGAAAAGAAAAGAAAAGAAATCCATAACATTTCTCTTCACCAGCAGTAACCAACTTTTGGGAGAAAGGGATCAAAACGGCATGTACAACGTCTAGGAATGAACTTGACTAAGAATATACAAGAAACCTACAGAGAGAACTTTAAACTTTAATAAGGGACGTGGAAACCAACCTGAATAAATGGAGGGAAATCTCACACTCTTGGATAGAACAGCTTACTACGACACAGGCGTCAGTTCTTCGTGAGTTAATCTACGTGTGCGGTGAAATCCCAATAAAAACTCGCAGGTGTGTTTTCCAGGAAGTTGGCAAACTCATTCTAAAATGTTTAGGGACAAACAGGACTCAGTCAACCTTGCAAAAGAAGAGCAAAGGGCAGCACACTACAAAGCCACGTACGAAGCTGAACAAAGCAAAACAACAACATTGTTTTGGCACAAAGACAGACAAATAGATCATGGAACACAATGGAAAACTCAAAGTCAGACCAGGAGTATATGTGTGAGAGGCATCACAAATCAATAAAGAAGAGACAGATTAAACCAGCTGACTACATGGAGAAAATACACAGGATCCCGGCCGGACACCAAATAAAAAGATACACCCTGAATTACAAAAGACCTCAATATAAAAATAAAACTCTAAATTAATAGAAGAAAATACAAGAGAGTATCTTTGGGACCTGTGTTGGAAGAAGGACTCTTTATATAAAACTTCAAAAGCTCAAACCAGAAGGAAAAAAATGATTCATTCGATGATGTCAAGATTAAGGATTTCTGTTCAAGAGAGGATACCACGGACAATACTTGATAGAATGGGAGAAGCTATTTGTAAATCTAAAAATGATAAGGCATTTAAAAATAAATAAATAAAAATTATAAGGAATTAATACATAGAACATACAAAAAAAAAATAGAACATACAAGTAACTCATGCAAACCAATAAGCAAAAGAGAGACTTCTAGTTTCCAGTCCAGCAAGTAAGGAGCTTGGAAGTCTACGCTTTCTCCTAACAAGTAAAAAATAGAACAAACTGAAAATAAACAACTGTTCTTAGATCTGCCAGAGAATTGAGGACACAGGGCAAACCACTGCTCCAAAAATTGGAGATACAGACAGATGGATGCTCACAACTTACCAGAGCAGGAACCTCCCTGCATGGCAGGGAGGGGAACCAGTGCTAGGTAGGAAAACTGTACTTGTCGGATTTCCGGAGGCCCAGCGTGAACAAGTCTGAGGTTTAGGAACTCCAGGGGTGCCCAGTCTGAAAGGGGCACCAAACTGTTGTGAACTTTACCGCCAGAAGCTCTACCAGGTTCTCACAGCAAGTATCAGAGACAGATCTATTCACACTTATAGCAGGAGGAGGGAAAAAATAACCATTTTGAAATATGCCAGAGGACTTTGTTCTTAACACCTGCCCTCAGGAGAAACTGTTTTACCTGAGCCTGGCTTGCTGTGGTTTTATCAGACCCTAACCAACGTGGAAGAAGGGAAATACCCATCTCCAGCCAGCTCTAGCCACCCTGTTCCACTTAAAGAGGGGGAAAAACTGGGAAGCACTTATGAAGTTCAGTCCAAAGGTACAGGCTCACTAAAAGACTCAGAGCTCATCGTTGGCTTCGAGGATCCTCCTCCCCCGCATGTACCTTATACCACACCACTTACTACAGGTCCTTATATCCAGCACGTCATGTCTGGCTTTCAATAGAAAATTACAATACGTACTCAAAGGCAAAAACACAGTTTGAAGAGACAGACCAAGCATGAGAAGCAGACTCGAATCTGGCAGAGACGTTTGAATGATCAGACTAGGTCTTGAAATAACTATAATCAACATGCTAAGGGCACAGATGGATGAAATAGACAACATGCAAGAACAGAAGGGTCATCTAAGCAGAGAGATGGAAATTCTAAGAAAGAATCAAAAGGAAATGGTCGAGATAAAAAACATTGTAGCAGAAATGAAGAATGCCTTTGATATACTCATTAATAGACTGGACATGGCTGAGGAAGGAATTGCTGAGCTGGAGGATATGACAATAGAAACTGAAAAGCTGGAGGATATGTCAATAGAAACCTCCAGAACTGAAAAGTGAAGGGAAAAATGACTGCAAAAATGAAATGGGATATCCAAGGACTGTGGAGAACTACAAAAGGTGTAACATATACATAATGGGAATACTAGACAACGAGAGAAAGAAACAAAAGAAATGGTTGAAGTAATAATGACTGAAAATTTCCCAACATTAATGTCAGACACCGAAACACAGATCCAGGAAGCTCAGAGAACACTAAGCAGGATAAATCCACCCCCCACCCCCTAAAAATCCTACAATAAGCATATCATATTCAAACTGCAAAAAAATCAATGATAAAGTCTTAAAAGAAGCCAGCGGGGAACACAGCTTACCTATAATGGAGCAAAGATAAGAATGACATTGGAGAGGCGCCTGGGTGGCTCAGTCAGTTAAGCATCTGACTCTTGGTTTCGGCTCAAGTCATGGTCTCATGGTCGTGAGATGGAGCCCCACATCGGACTCTGTGCTTAGCGCAAAGTCTACTTGTCCCTCTCCCTCCCCCTCTGCCCCTTCCCCTGCTCACGCTCTCTCTCTAAAATACACACATAAAAATAAAATTAAAAAAAAAAGAATTACATTCAACTCATTCTCAGAAACTGTGCAGGCAAGAAGAGAGTGCAGTGAAATATTTCAAATATTGAGAAAAAACCCTGTCAACGTAGAATTCTGTATCCTGGGAAATTATCCTTCAAAAGTGAGGGAGAAATACTTTCTCAGACCAAAAATGAGGGGAATTTGTTGCCAGTAAACCTGCCTTGCAAGACATTTTAAAAGACGTTCTTCACAGAGAAGGAAAATGTCTTGGTCAAAAAGTTGGATCCATGTAAAGAAAGGAAGAAGAGTGTTAGAGAAGGAATAAGTGAAGGCAAAAGAAACACTTTTATTTATCTTTTATTCTTAATTGACCTGATATGTAACAGTTTGCTTAAAATAATAATAGCGACAACGTGTTCAATGATTATAGCTTATGTGTAAGTGAAATGAATGAGAGCAACGACACAAGGCATGAGATGAAGGAATTAGGAATGCTTGGTTATTATAAAGTACTTGCAGTACCCATGAAGCTGTAGCGTTTTTTGAAAGTGAACTTGGATTAGTTGTAAATATATATAGCAAACTCTAGGGAAACCACTAAAAAAAGTAAAAAAAAAAAAATATAACTGATATGCTAAGAGAGAAAGTAGAATCATATAAATTGATCAGTTAAAACCACAAAAGGCAGAAAAAGAGTGTATGACAAAAATAAGAACAAAGGACAGGGATAGCGTAGCGAACAGTGATACATATGGTAGATATTAATCCAATGATAGTATGTCATCATTGTTTTAAATGTCAATGGTCTAAATATACCAACTGGAAGACAGAGCTTATCAGAGTGGATGAAAAAATGTGACCCAATTATGTTGTCTATGGAAAAACCCACTGTAAATAAAAAGACATATATTGATTAAAAGTAAAGGAATGGAGAAAGATAGACCACGATAACATTAATCAAGAGAAAGCTGCCGTAGCTGTATTCATTTCAACCAGATAAGACTACAGAGCAAGAGAGGTTTTCAGGGCTAAAGAGAGGCATTATATAGCAATACATGGATCAATTCTCCAGGAAGATGGAACAATCCTTAATATGTATGTGCCTAACAACAGAGTGTCAATATATATGGGGTGAAACAGATGGAACTGCTAGAAGAAAGAGAAGAATCCACTCTCCTAGTTAAAGACTTCAACATCCCTCTCTCAGAAATGGACAGATCTACCAGGCAGAAAATCAGTAAGGACACAGCGGAATGCAGCAGCATCAATCAAGTGGATAGAATTGAATCTATAAACGACTTCATCCAACGCCAGAATACACATTCTTCTCAAGCTCACAGGGAACACTCACCAAGATAGACCACACTCTGGGCCATAAAACACACCTTGACAATCTTAAAAAATAGAAATCATACAATGTCTGCTCTCAGACCACAACAGAAGTAAAGTAGAAATCAATAACAGAGATGGCTGGAAAGTCCCAAGATACTTGGACATTAAACAACACACTTATAAATGATCCCTGGGTCAAAGAAGAAGTCGCAAGAGAAATTTGAGAGTAACTCTATAAAAATGAATATACAACTAATAAAAAATTGTATGATGCAGCAAAAGCAATGCTCAGAGAGAAATTTATGGCACTGATGCATGCATTAGAAAATATCTAAAATCAATGATCTAAGCTTCCGTTTTAGGAAACTAGAAAAAGAAGTGCAGATTAAATCTGAAGTAAGCAAAAGGTAACAGGTCCTATAGAACAATGGGCAAAGTTTGTCAATAGGCAATATATAAAAGTGGTAACCCAAACAGCCATATGAAGAGAATTATCAAGAATCAAAATCATCAGGGGCGCCTGAGTGGCCCAGTAGATTAAGTATCTGCCTTTGGCTCAGGTCATGATCTCTGGGTCTTGGGATCGAGCCCCACATCAGGCTCCCTCCTCGATGACAGTCTGCTTCTCACACACTCTCTCTCTCCCCATCACTCATTCTCAGTCTCTCTAATAAAAAAATAAAAACTAAAAAAAAAAGATAATAAAAAGCATCTGCTTTTCAAAAGACACTGTTAATTAGTAAAAGGTAAGGGGGGCAGGGCAAGATGGCGGAGGAGTAGGAGACCTGGATTTCATCTGGTCTCAGGAATTCAGCTGGATAGGGATCAAACCATTCTGAACACCTACGAACTCAACAGGAGATTGAAGAAGAGAGTAGCAACAACTCTGAACAGAGAAACGACCACTTTCTGGAAGGTAGGACGTGCGGAGAAGTGAATCCGAGGCGCTATTCGGGAGGATAGACGGCGGGGCAGGGGGCCTCCGTCGGCCGCTTCCGGCAAGTGCTAGAGCCGCGGAGCACAAAATCAGAACTTTTAGAAGTCGGCTCCGCTGAGGGATGTCGCTGCAGTGGCTAAGCTGGGGGTGGAACCCTCGCGGGACAGTGTGGTCTCAGGACCCTCGGGGTCACAGAAAGACCGGGGGTGCCTGAGTGCGGCAGAGCTCCCAGGTATTGGAGCGGGGAAGCCGGCTGCAGAGACGGAGCCGAGGCGCGGGCTCTCAGCTCGGGGTGGCCATAAACTGTGATCAGTGACAGTCAGGCCACTGCTCCTCCAGCAGGGACCCAACAAGCGGCAGAGCTGGGGAGACTCCCCTTCCTCCCCCGGGGGGAGCGGTGCGGGAGCGCACCGCAGGGATCTGCTGGGTTTGGAGACTCCACACGGGGTCGGGTGCCAGAGATAGAGACGCTCGGTCACAGGCCGAGTGAGCACGGAGTGCGGCCGGAGACCAGGGAGACGGGAGTGGCTGCTTTTCTCTGGGGGCGCACTGAGGAGCGGGGCCCCGAGTTCTCAGCCTCTCCGGGTGGAGATTGGGAGGCCACCATTTTCACTCTGGTCCTCCAAAGCTGCACAGAAAGCTTGCAGGGAACAAAAGCACCGGAGAGCAAACCCGAGCAGCTTGCTTAGCCCGGACCGACAAGGGCGGGGCAATTCCGCCTCCGGCAAAGACATTTGGGAACCACGGCAACAGGCCCCTCCCCCAGAATATCGGCACGAACAGCCAGCAAGCCAAGACCAAGTTTACGGATCAAGGAGAACAGGAGAACTCCAGCGCTAGGGGAATACTGCACATAGAATTCATGGCTTTTTTACCATGATTCATTAGTTTTTCAAATTTAATTTTTTAAACTTTTTTGAATTTTTCTTTTTCCCTTTTTCAACCAACATCTTATCAATCCCTTTTTAAAAAAAACATTTTTTATTTTTCATTTTTAGAGTCATATTTTATCCCTTCATAGTAGTTACCCTTATTTTTGGCATATATATATAAGTTGTTCTCTCTTTAAAATTTTGAGATACAGTTTCTTCTAACAAATCAATATATACCCTAAATCACTAGTGTATGGCTTTGTTCTAGTCTCCTGCTTGATCACATTCTCTCCCTTTTTTTTTTAAATCTTCTTTCTTTTTTCAAACAACTTCTTATCTTATCAATTCCTTTTATAAAACCTTTTATACTTTTCATCTTTACAGTCATCTTCCATCCCTTCATTGTATCAACCCTTATTTTGTACATATATAAGTCTTTCTTCCTTTAAAAATTTAGGAGGCACTTTTTTCTAACAGACCAAAATACGCCCAAAATCTAGTGTGTGACGCTGATCTATCCACTAGCCTGATCATATTTGATCATATTCTGTTTTTTTGTATTGTTTTGTTTTTGTTTTTATCTTTTTCTTTTTCTTTTGTTTTTTTTTCTCTTTCTTTTTTCTTTCTTTCCCTTTCTTTTCCCCTGGTTCTAGGTCTTTTCCTATTTGTATAGAGTATATTTGCTGGGGACGTTGTTAACCTGTTAGCATTTTGTTCTCTCATTCATCTATTCTCCTCTGGACAAAATGACAAGACGAAAAAAATCACCTCAGCAAAAAGAACAAGAGGTAGTACCGTCTGCCAGGGACCTACTCAATACGGACATTAATACGATGTCAGACCTAGAGTTCAGAATCATGACTTTAAAGATACTAGCTGGGCTTGAAAAAAGCATGGAAGTTATTAGAGAAACGCTTTCTGGAGAAATAAAAGGACTAAAATCTAACCACGTCGAAATCAAAAAGCCTATTAATGAGGTGCAATCAAAAATGGGGGCACTAACTGCTAGGATAAATGAGGCAGAAGAGAGAATCAGCGATACAGAAGACCAAATGATGGAAAATAAAGAGGCTGAGAAAAAGAGAGAAAAACAACTACAGGATCACTAGGGCAGAATTCGAGAGATAAGCGATACGATAAGACAAAACAACATTAGAATAATTGGGATCCCAGAAGAAGAAGAAAGAGAGAGAGTGGCAGAAGGTATATTGGAGCAAATAATAGCAGAGAACTTCCCTAATGTGAGGAAGGAAACAGGCATCAAAATCCAGGAGGCACAGAGAACCCCTCTCAAAATCAATAAAAATAGGTCAACACCCCAACAGCTAATAGTAAAACTTATGAGTCTCAGAGACAAAGAGAAAATCCTGAAAGCAGCTCGGGAGAAGACATATGTAACCTACAATGGTAGAAATATTAGACTGGCAACAGACCTATCCACAGAGACCTGGCAGGCCAGAAAGGACTGGCATAATATCTTCAGAGCACTAAACGAGAAAAATATGCAGCCAAGAATACTATATCCAGCTAGGCTCTCATTGAAATTAGAAGGAGAGATAAAAATCTTCCAGGACAAAAAAAAACTAAAGGAATTTGCGAACACAAAACCAGCCCTACAAGAAATATTGAAAGAGGTCCTCTAAGCAAAAAGAGAGCCCAAAAGCAGCATAGATCAGAAAGGAACACAGACAATATACAGTAACAGTCACCTTACAGGCAATACAATGGCACTAAATTCACACCTTTCAATAGTTACCCTGAATGTAAATGGGCTCAATGCCCCAATCAAAAGACACAGGGTATCAGTTTGGATTAAAAAACAAGAACCATCAATATGCTGTCTGCAAGAGACTCATTTTAGACCCAAAGACACCCCCAGATTGAAAGTGAGGGGGTGGAAAACCATTTACCATGCTAATGGACACCAAAAGAAAGCTGGGGTGGCAATCCTTATATCAGACAAATTAGACTTTAAAACAAAGACTGTAATAAGAGATGAGGAAGGACACTATATCCTACTTAAAGGGTCTATCCAACAAGAAGATCTAACAATTGTAAATATCTATGCCCCTAACATGGGAGCAGCCAATTATATAAGGCAATTAATAAAAAAAAACAAAGAAACGCATGGACAACAATACGATAATAGTGGGGGACTTAACATCCCCCTGACTGAAATGGACAGATCATCTAAGCAAAAGATCAACAAGGAAATAAAGACTTTAAATGACACCCTGGACCAAATGGACTTCACAGACATATTCAGAACATTCCATCCCAAAGCAACGGAATACACATTTTTCTCTAGTGCCCATGGAACATTCTCCAGAATTGGTCATATCCTAGGTCACAAATCAGGTCTCAACCGGTACCAAAAGATTGGGATTATTCCCTGCATATTTTCAGACCACAATGCTTTGAAACTAGAACTCAATCACAAGAGGAAAGTTGGAAAGAACTCAAATACACGGAAGCTAAAGAGCATCCTACTAAAGAATGCATGGGTCAACCAGGAAATTAAAGAAGAATTAAAAAAATTCATGGAAACCAATGAAAATGAAAACACAATAGTTCAAAATCTTTGGGATACAGCAAAGGCAGTCCTGAGAGGAAAGTATATAGCAATACAAGCCTTTCTCAAGAAACAAGAAAGGTCTCAAATACACAACCTAACCCTACACCTAAAGGAGCTGGAGAAAGAAGAGCAAATAAAGCCTAAACCCAGCAGGAGAAGAGAAATCATAAAGATCAGAGCAGAAATCAATGAAATAGAAACCAAAAGAACAGTAGAACAGATCAACGAAACTAGGAGCTGGTTCTTTGAAAGAATTAACAAGATTGATAAACCCCTGGCCAGACTTATCAAAAAGAAAAGAGAAATGACCCAAATCAACAAAATCATGAATGAAAGACGAGAGATCACAACCAACACCAAAGAAATACAATTATAAGAACATATTATGAGCAACTCTATGCCAACAAATTAGACAACCTGGAAGAAATGGGTGGATTCCTAGAGATGTATCAACTACCAAACTTGAACCAGGAAGAAATAGAAAACCTGAACAGACCTATAACCACTAAGGAAATTGAAGCAGTCATCAAAAATCTCCCAACAAACAAAAGCCCAGGGCCAGATGGCTTCCTACGGGAATTCTATCAGACATTTAAAGAAGAATTAATACCTATTCTCCTGAAACTGTTCCAAAAAATAGAAATGGAAGGAGAACTTCCAAACTCATTTTATGAGGCCACCGTTGCCTTGATCCCAAAACCAGACAAAGACCCCATCAAAAAGGAGAATTACAGACCAATATCCTTGATGAACATGGATGCAAAAATTCTCACCAAAATACTAGCCAATGGGATCCAACAGTACATTAAAAGGATTATTCACCATGACCAAGTGGGATTTATCCCTGGGCTGCAAGGCTGGTTCAACATCCGCAAATCAATCAACGTGATACAATACATTAACAAAAGAAAGAACAAGAATCATAGGATCCTCTCAATATTTGCAGAAAAAGCATTTGACAAAGTACAGCATCCTTTCTGGATCAAAACTCTTCAGAGTATAGGGATAGAGGGTACATACCTCAATATCATAAAAGCCATCTATGAAAAACTTACAGCGAATATCATTCTCAATGGGGAAAAGCTGAGAGCTTTCCCCCTAAGGTCAGGAACACGGCAGGGATGTCCACTCTCACCACTGCTATTCAACATAGTATTAGAAGTCCTAGCCACAGCAATCAGACACCAAAAAGAAATCAAAGGCATCCAAATTGGCAAGAGGAAGTGAAACTCTCACTCTTTGCAGATGATATGATACTGTATGTGGAAAACCCAAAAGACTCCACCCCAAAACTGCTAGAACTCCTACAGGAATTCAGTAAAGTGGCAGGATATAAAATCAATGCACAGAAATCAGTGGCATTCCTATACACCAACAACAAGACAGAAGAGAGACAAATCAAGGAGTCGATTCCATTTACAATTGCACCCAAAACCATAAGATACCTAGGAATAAATTTAACCAAAGAGGCAAAGGATCTGTACTCAGAAAATGATAAAATACTCGTGAAAGAAATTGAGGGAGACACAAAGAAATGGAAAAACGTTCCATGCTCATGGATTAGAAGAACAAACATTGTGAAGATGCCAGTGCTACCTAGAGCAATCTACACATTCAATGCAATCCCCATCAAAATACCATCCACTTTTTGCAAAGAAATGGAACAAATAATCTTAAAATTTGTATGGAACCAGAAGAGACCCCGAATAGCCAGAGGAATATTGAAAAAGAAAAGCAAAGCTGGCGGCATCACAATTCCAGACGTCTAGCTCTATTACAAAGCTGTCATCATCAAGACAGTATGGTACTGGCACAAAAACAGACACATAGATCAATGGAACAGAATCGAGAGCCCAGAAATGGACCCTCAACTCTATGGTCAACTCATCTTTGACAAAGCAGGAAAGAATGTCCAATGGAAAAAAGACAGTCTCTTCAACGAATGGTGTTGGGAAAATTGGACAGCC
>NW_027397087.1:32598446-32606807 GCF_003265705.2 Callorhinus ursinus
TGGAATATTATGCAGCCATCAAAAGGAATGAGATCTCGCCATTTGCAACGACGTGGATGGAACTGGAGGGCGTTATGCTGAGTGAAATAAGTCAATCAGAGAAAGACATGTATCATATGACCTCACTGATATGAGGAATTCTTAATCTCAGGAAACAAACTGAGGGTTGCTGGAGTGGTGGGGGTTGGGAGGGTTAGGGTGGCTGGGTGATAGACATTGGGGAGGGTATGTGCTATGGTGAGCTCTGTGAATTGTGCAAGACTGTCGAATCACAGATCTGTACTTCTGAAACAAATAATGCAACATATGTTAAGAAAAAAGAAAAAGAAGAAGATAGCAGGAGGGGAAGAATGAAGGGGAGTAAGTGGGAGGGGGAGACGAACCATGAGAGATGATGGAGTCTGAAAAACAAACTGAGGGTTCTAGAGGGGAGGGGGTTGGGGGGATGGGTTAGCCTGGTGATGGGTATTAAAGAGGGCACATTCTGCGTGGAGCACTGGGTGTTATGCTCAAACAATGAATCATGGAACACGACATCAAAAACTAATGATGTAATGTATGGTGATTAACATAACAAAAAAAATTAAAAATGCATTCTCTTAAAAAAAAAAAAGAAAGAAAAGGTAAGCCACCGCCTGGAGAAACACACATATGATAAAGGATTTTGTGCCTGTCAATAGCTTATTACTTGGCATTTCCAAATCCACCCTTCTTTGCCTGCTCTGTGACCCTGGAGGTGGGACGGGTGGATATTTCTGTGCCATTTGGAATGATGTTGTGCCAGTAGGGGCTGCTGGAGGGACTCTGACAGAGGAAGGAATTTTCTCTTCCTGTTTCCAGTGTCCTACAGAGTGCAGGCTTTCTTGTACCAGGCTCCTACAGAGGGCAGCTTCCCTAGCTCCCAGATTTGATAGCATAGGGCAACCAGCAGGGCCCACCTGCTAGAAGCTTCTCTCAACACCTTCTCAAGTGGTGTGCCACTGGCAAGTGAGCCTCACTCTGAGCCACTTCCTCCAGCACTCCTCAGGTGACTTTGCCTCAGGTTCCAGGGTATGGCACCTCCCTGTGGACAATATCCTCAACCCCCAAAGCGTAGACTCCCCCTGGTGAGCCATCTCAGTGTCTCCTTCACCATCCAATGAGCCATGCCATGGTCTTTCCAACAGGTCTGGAGGTTCTTCTCAGACAACTAGATCTCAGCCTTGCCAGTAGTGGCTGACCCTGTATTTGCTATTCCTGTTTTCATCCGAGTTCTCTTTGACTCTTACAAGCCAATTCTCCATTATTTCAATCTCCTGTTAATAATTCTCCTGATTGGACCCTGACTGTTAGTGACTTATACACAGAACATCTAAAAAAACCTCACAACTCAATAATGAATGAAACAAACAACACACTTAAAAAATGAACAAAAGATTTAAACACTTCATCAAATAAGATCTATGAATGGCAGGGGTGCCTGGGTGGCTCAGATGGTTAAGCGTCTGCCTTCGGCTCAGGTCATGATCCCAGGGTCCTGGGATTGAGTCCCGCATCGGGCTCCCTGCTCCTTGGGAGCCTGCTTCTCCCTCTGCCTCTCTCCCTCTCTCTCTCTCTGTCTCTCATGAATAAATAAAAAAAATCTTAAAAAAAAAAAGAGAGCAGAGGTAGGTTTGTATTTAAAAAAAAAAAATCTATGAATGGCAAATAAGTACATAAAAAGATTCTTAATATGCTTAGTCATTAAGAATTGCAAATGAAAACCACAATAACATACTGCTACATCACAAAATGGCTCAAATCAAAAAACCTGACAATACCAACTACCATTGACAATGCAAAGCAACTGGAACTCATACATTGTTGGTGAGAAAACAAAATGGTTCATCACTTTGGAATACAATTTGGCAATTTCTTATAAAGTTAAATATATACTTACGAATATATCTCATTGTTTTAATCTGCAGCTCCTTAATGTCAAATGATACTGAACATCTTTTTGTATGCTTATTTGTCATCTGTTTATCTTCTTGGTGAAGTGTCTGTTCAGATGTTTTGCCATTTTAAAATTGGGTTGTTTAGTTTTTTTACTGTTCAGTTTTAAGAGTTCTTTGTGTATTTTGGATATAAGTCCTATATCACATATGTGTTTTGTAAATATATTCTCTCAGTCTGTGACTTTTTCATTCTTTTAACATATCTTGTGCAGAGCAAAAGTTTTTAATTGTAATAAAGTCTAACCAATCAATTTTTCCTTAATAAATCATGTTTTTAGGGGCACCTGGGTGGCTCAGTCAGTTAATTGACTGACTCTTGGTTTCAGCTCAGGTCATGATCTCATGGGTCGTGGGATTGAGCCTGAGCCCGACTCTGTGCTCAGTGGGGAGTCTGCTTGAAGAATCTCCCCCTCTCCCCCTCTCCCCACTCATGAGCACACTTGGGTGTGTTCTCTCTCCCTAAAATAAATAAATAAATCTTCAAAAATCAATCAACCAATCATGTTTTTGGTGTTGTATCTAAAAATTCTTTGCTAAACCCACAGTTATCTAGATTGTCTCTTGTCTTCCTCTAGAAGTTTTATAGTATTGTACTTTACATTTAGGTCTATGACCAATCATGAGATAATTTTTCTTTAAGTTTTTAAAAAGACTTTATTTAGTTGAGAGAGAGAGAAAGCACGAGTAGGGGGAGGCGCAGAAGGAGAGGGAGAAGCTGACTACCCGCTTAAAATGGAGCCTGACTTGGGGCTCGATCCCAGGATCCTGAGATCATGGCTTGAGATAAAGTCAGATGCTTAACCAACTGAGCCACCCAGGTGACCCTGAGTTAATTTTTGTGAAAGGTGGAAAGTCTGTGTCTAGATTCCTGCTTTATTTATTTGCATATGGACTTCTAGTTGTTCCAGCACCATCTCTTGAAAAGACTATCTTTTTCCCTTGAATTCCCTTTTCTCCTTTGTCAAAGATCAGTTGACTATTACTGAATGTAAATTTTGCTTTGATAAAATTGACTCTAAAGAAAATACATGTGTACAAAACAAAAATAAACATTTGTCAGAAATATAAACAAAAGCATGTACTTTAGACACAATAGAGTTGTTGTCAAGGTATATAAGAGGGTGTGTGGAATGACTCTAAAAGAGAGTGAGTGAATGAATGAATGAATGAATGGAAACAAGTGAGGGGACTTGCATGGACCATTGATGATAATTTTGGCCAATTGATGGTTGCTGCTAAATTGTTTTCTCCTTCTTCCTGGACCCTGGGCCACTCAGCTAGGGACTACATTTCCCAGCTCCCTGCAAGCCCCACTGCCACCTACTTGAGGCCACAGCGCTAAGTTCTCATCTCAATGGGATGTGAGTGAAAGTGACTGCAATTTCCAATTTTATATTCTTAAAGATACTTGTTCTGTGGTTTATCCTCCTTGCCTTCCTCATCAGAAATGATCACAACTGGAGCAATCTTGAAAACCATATATTGAAGATAGCAGAGCTGCCTTGCCCATCTGGGTCCCTGCGTGGCTTTGAGGAGCAGATTATAGCACAGAGGAAGTAAAACCATCCTTCCTGGAAGGTGAGGCTCTGCATCAGTATTTGTGGGACCTATCAAAGCAGGGATAAAATGGGGCTGAATAACATCTACAACTGTTCTGCCCTGAAGAACAACCCTTCCCAACCCATCCTTCCATGATCTTCATTCATTCTTTTTTTTTTTTTTAAGATTTATTTATTTTAGAGAGAGTGTGAGCAGGGGAAGGGGTAGACAGAGAGGGAGAGAATCCTCAAGCAGACTCCCCACTGAGTAGGGACCCCGACATGGGGCTCGATCCCAGGATCCTGAGATCATGATCTGAGCCAAAATCAAGAGTTGGCTGCTTAGCCGACTGAGCCACCCAGGCACCCCATGATCTTCATTCTTAAGGGCTATGACAATACCTCTTGGCCTGGTGTCCTGGGGGCCCACCAGTCTATTCTGGAATAGTCTGCATTGGCAATTGTGGCACTCTCTGGCCTCAAGGGTATGTATCCTAGTTTGGGTTGTACTGCAACAGATAAAAGTGAGCAGCACCCTCCTCCTCACCCCCTCCACCGGCATGCACACATAACACATACACTGGGTTCCTGGGCACATAAAGGAGAGGAGGGCAGTCTGGATGGAGGGAGAGGATTAGCATGAACATTTTGCTAATCTAGTCCATATTGAATCATTATAGTCTGGTATAGAAGCTGTTTACCACCACCACCCCCAACACTGAAAAGTAAGTAACAGGGTTGCCTTCCTAACTTCCATAAAGTTAGGTATAAATGTTTGTATTGTGCATCCTTTTGACCCTTTTTGCGTCATTTTGGTTTGGGTATGTCTCTTATAAGAAGTATATGATTGATTTTTTTAAAAGATTTTATTTATTGGACAGAGAGAGACATAGCGAGAGAGGGAGCACAAGCAGGGGGAGTGGGAGAGGGAGAAGCAGGCTTCCCACGGAGCAGGGAGCCCGATGCGGGGCTCGATCCCAGGACCCCAGGATCATGACCTGAGCCGAAGGCAGACGCTTAACGACTGAGCCAGTCAGGCGCCCTGATTGATTTTTTTAACCCCAACTGTGAGTCTTTGTCTTCTAATAGAGGATTTAAGTCATTTACATGTATTGTTTAGATTATGTATTTTGGTTTTGGTAATCTTGCTTATGAGTCATACTTGTTTATCATTCTAATTATTTTTTTCCTGTCTTTTATTATGCAGACTGTGTTTTGTTTGCTTTTATCTTGCTGTGATTTGGAAGCTAGATATCCTATTTTTAAATTCTACTATAGAGTTTAAGTTTTTTTTTTATTTCAAAAAGACCCACACATTTTTGTTATCAAATCTATTTATAGCCTAACAAAATATCAGTGTTCTAAAAAATATATTTCTTTGTATCTGTCCCTTAGCAAGTCACCTTCAAATGAGATGATACAGAATTCTGCCCCCCCCCTTTTTTTTTGACTTAGGGGTAGCATGCTACAGATCTTGGACTTGGCACAAAATAAATATAAATAAATCACACATATAAATTTATCTATCACACATACTGATACTCAGAAGTCCAGTTTTGATCTTCTTCAGTGACCCTTTTGAATAACAGCTGATCTTATTATTAGTTTTATTAGAATGTATTGATAATGTGGGATTTTTCTTTTGTTTCTCAACCTTTTTTAGCCCCATGACATACATAGTAAATGACATTCATGTACAAGGCACAGTCTCATGGACATAACCTGTTTTTGAGGAATGTTAAACATTTTGTAGAGAAGTAAAATAAATAACCCCTCATACTTTCTTTGGCATGATATTTACAAAAGCATTTTATTAACATATGAGTGGCAAAACCAGCCCTTTAAAGGACATTTAAACACTTTGTCATTCTATAAGGGAAAGTACATAAACAACTTAATTTTTAAAATATGAAGCTGTATTTAAATTAAAAATACATCCCCTAATAAATCTTATTTTTTCCATGTCTTTGTAGCGTAGATAATATTAGGAAAGGAACAAGTACATGCTGTTGCAGAATAAACATGAGTTAATCTTCTTGTACTGTTTAAAATTGTCACAGAATTCAATCATATGTATCTATGTGACTATGAATACAACATGTTGCCTTTGCACCATTAGCTTGGTTTCGATTTGGTCATCATCACTGCCATGTGGCTCCTAATAGAAATGATAGTAGGGTCATGCTCTTTCCTATGCCTGCTAGAGATGGATGTAGTCTTCCAGTCTGATTCGTCCCCCCTGCCTCCTTCCCTATTAAGAATTTATCTACAGATAAAATTAAGAAGAAAATGAAAGTAAACCTAAGAATCATGATTCCCAGGCACCGGGATCATTCATAATCCCCACTGCTCTTTGATGCCACTGGCCGGGGTAATCTCCACTAGCTGAGGCTGAGATAAGATATATTGTGGGTCAAGAAAGCAATTTCGGTAGTTCTATATCAGCCCTGTTTCTGTTTCTCAAGGAAGAGCATTGTAATTCAAGGGACTGAGAGCATTTGGTTATATTTGAACACACTCTGAGTTTTCATAATTAATTAATTTCAAACTAGAAAACATTCCAATCAAAGAAATACAGTGAGTGATAAGACAAGGAACAGTATACTCACCACCTAGTTTAATAGATACATTAGAGATACGATTAAACTTGAAGACAATTAGGTCTCTCTGATTTAAATAAAACAAGCCAAAAGAAGCCCCCCTAGCCCCACTTTTATTGACGTACAGCATACACATGGAAATCTATTTTTAACAAGTAAATAATTTTCAAAATTCAGTTCTTGAACCACCCCTTGTGATTAATGTCCTGGGACAACTGTACCACTGATGACAATGTAACAAGGTGACACAATCATATGACTGCTGGACATCGTATTTCCTGAGCCATCAAATTCATGAATGAACAATGCCTTTTGACTTTCCTCATTGTAAGTCGTTACTTCAACAGTTTTTGGTTGAGTACATAAATGCCAACAATTCAACATTCAAAATTAGAAGCCTATAAATGAAAAGTAAGTTTCTTGTCCCCTGTCCTCCAACTTCTGACTTCCCCTGCCAGGAGGAAGCAGCTATGACTATGGTTTCTTGAGTATCCTTCTGGAGATACCGGATGCGACCCATGTGACTCAGTGTATATATATATATGTCTGCATCGGTCAGGTTGCGTCCAACAGAAAGGGCACCAACCTGACTTAACCAGGTAGGAGCTTCCATTTCTCATGAGCGAGAAGCCTGGGGGTGGGCAGGCATGGTCGGGCCACATGGGCACGAGAGCGTCAGCGTTGTCACGGAAGCGCCGATGTCTGGCCACGCCCCTCTTTCCTCTCCCTTACGCTTAATATGTGGCTTTTGCTTCCTCTCTGGTTGTCTAACGAGCTGGCTGATGCACACTCATATCTGCACTTCAGAAACCAAGAAGTAGGAAGAATGAGGGTAAAGTATGCCTGTATTAAAGCAAAATGTTCTCCGAGGTCTCCCAGCTGTCTTCCATTTATATCTCATTGGCCACATGGCATCACATGGCCACGTGGAGAGAGTCTGGGAAGCGGAATATCTAATCTGGGCCCACTGTCGCTCTCAACAAAATGTCTCTTGGTAAAGAAGGACAGCAATAATTGCCTACTATATCTGCCAATCCTACTTGGCTTTTTTCACTTAACTATGTGATTCCACATGCTTTTTCTTCTCAGAATAGACTTGCAATGTCAGATTCATTTATGTCTTTTTATTCATTTAACAAATAAGAATGTGCTGCTCAGTTAGGTGGCAGAGGGAGACTAATTGCCTTCCAATATCCGTTTCTGCTAGTTTTAAAACCTCTGGTTTTTAAATGGGCAGAAGGTGGGGCACCTGGGTGTCTCTGTTGGTTAAGTTTCCAACTGGATCTCAGCTCAGGTCATGAGTTCAAGCCCCCTGTTGGGCTCCTTGCTGGGTGGGGGGCCTACTTAAAAAAAATAAATAAATAAAAATAAATAAATGGACCCAAGGCCACCCCAAATAAGACAAATTTTCTAGGCATCCTTTCGGTAAGATGTGGCCATATGACTAAGTTCTGGCCTATGTGATGTGAGCCAGGGTGATAGGTACAACTCTCAGGGCCTGCCTTTGAAGAGGACATGGTGCCTGCCCTTCTGTGGGCTGTACTCCTCATGCAGGTGGGATGCTGCATGTAACAGTAGCCAAGACTACATCCTAACTACTACCTCCATGAATGTACCACACACTCTGGTAGGGGCCCAGGAAGCAAAAAAGGATAGAATTATCTTCTTCCTTCAAGGAGCTCCAAATCCCCTCATGGGGAAGACCAGTGGGTAGGCAAATAGCTCTGGAGCGGTACGGTCAGTGCTGCGGTGGGCCGAGGACCTTCGGGACCCAGCAAATGCAGTCACCTCACTCCCCTCCCCTGTCCATCCAAGCAGCTGTCCAGCCCCTCACACTCATCCACAGACAGATTCATCTCTCATCCACCACTCATTCTGCCACTCAGCCATCCCTCTCTCCCGTGCAGCTCCTGAGGACCCTGCAGTGATTGTGTGCAGAGAGTTATGTAGAGCCCGTTCTGACATCTTTTTCTTAGAATCAAGCCAATCAGAAGGCACTTTTTTACCACAATGTTAACAGACGCCAAGATCATCACACACATGCCATATAATGAAATTTCAGATTCAAATCACAGAATACATGCTTCTTTGTGCATATTTTTAGACTTTCCTCGATAAGAAAAATGATACAGTCACTAGTTTTTCTCAAGCGGTCCCTCCCGCTTCTCCTGAGTCGGATGTGACGCCAGTCCACAGCACAGCCACGCGGGGGGGGGGGGGGGGGGGGGGGGGGGGGGGGGGGGGGGG